>NC_071618.1:25703212-26015212 GCF_014839835.1 Dryobates pubescens | reverse complement strand
TTGAAGTGTTGGATAATCTGTTTGGTGTTGCTCAGATGTGTAACATCACTACAAATATGCTGAAGGTGTGGTGAACTTGGAAAACTTCACTAATTCTTTTAAGAGTATAATCACAGAATCAACCAGGTTGGAAAAGACCTCAGAGATCATCAAGTCCAACCTATTACCTAATACCTAACACCTCCTGACAACTAAACCATGGCTCCAAGTGCCACATTCAATCCTTTTTTGAACACCACCAGGGACAGTGACTTCACCACCTCCCTGGGCAGCACACTCCAATGGCCAATCACTCTTTCTGTGAAGAACTTTCTCCTCACCTTGAGCCTAAACTTCCCCTGGCACAGCTTGAGACTGTGTCCTCTTGTTCTGATGCTGGTTGCCTTGGAGAAGAGACCAACCCCCACCTGATGAGGAGAGCACCTGTAGGTGTACATGCTGAGATGTGGGTATCCACATGTGTATGAAGGGACCAGTTCAGCTGCTCCCCTACAAGCACCTAGTGCTATATTTTGAGGTACTTCGATGCACCCTGCTTGGCTTCACCATTGCCATGTGTCAGTGCTGTTTGAATGCCATAGACAACACAGGGGCTCTCAAATGGTGTGAGGTGCCTATACATAGCACTGACTTAAGTGCTGGTGTCTAATCTCTCACTGTAGCTGATGGTCTGCTTGTTCTTCATCCACAGGATTGCATTTTAGGTAGCAGAGAGATTGTGTGGGGTTTCAGGAACCCTAGCAATCTTCTCCCTGTGCTTGCAGTGAGAGTATTCCAAGATGTTTTCCAGCTGTGTTTGAGGCCATAATTTTGAACTCACACATTGTTCTTGCCATTGTGTTGTAGCAAAGTGCTGCCCCTGCTGTGGTTTTGATGCTCTGCCCTGTTTTAAATTGCTGTACATCTATTTTAAAATAAAATGCCATACTTCTATTTTTTAATACTATAAAATATAGCCCCCACTCTCAAACCCAAAACTGTTTCTCTAATAGAGAGGTGGAAAAGGGTCAGTTCTCAGTGGCTTACTGGTTCACAGAGTGTTTTCTGCTCATAGCCTTTCTTGTTCAGTAAGGAATGGAGAACTCACTGTAGGAAATTGTTGCAGACTTCATAAAAGGAGAAAAAAAATCTTACTTTGTCACCTTTGAAGTTATACTGAAAATAGTGACCGGTGGGGAGAAGTCATGGAAGCATAATGGAAAAACTTAATTTGCTGTAGCTATCTGTGGCAGGAGGCATACAACTGTGAATCCAGGATGAGATGATGCAATAATTCTGAATAAAATGGAAATGTTCAACATTAGCAAATGTAGATATTGACAATCATGACAAATGGTATCTCAAACTTAAGTGGAATAGAATAGAATAGAATAGAATTAACCAGGTTGGAAGAGATGAATTAACCAGGTTGAGATCGTCGAGTCAAACCTATCATCCAACACTATCTAATCGACTAAACCATGGCACCAAGCACCCCATCAAGTCTCTTCCTAAACACCTCCAGCGATGGTGACTCCACCACCTCCCTGGGCAGCCCATTCCAATGGCCAGTCACTCTTTCTATGAAGAACTTCTTCCTAATATCCAGCCTAAACCTCCCCTGGCACAGCTTGAGACTGTGTCCTCTTGTTCTGATACTGGTTGCCTGGGAGAAGAGACCAACCCCCCACCTGGCTACAACCTCCCAACTGTAAATTCCATAGACCTTTAACTACACCCTGATTATTTGAGATGTCATAAATATTATAACCATAGAAAATGTCATGGAGATACTGAAATCAGGTAATCAAAGATTAGGAAGATAAATTGATCCCTCAAAGGGCAATATCTACATAATACAGAATGCAATATTTAAGATAGAAAAGTATGGATGTTTTCCTTCTGTTTTTTCCTCAGTTTTTTTGTGCACACAATACAGGTAAGGCAGACTTGAATTTGCAGGTTCTGTGTGAAAGATTTAAATGTGTGTGTGAAATTGCTGAAGTGGTGATATAGGTTTCTCTGAGACACTAATAATTATTATTCACTGTATCCCATTCCTTGGTGATAGTGCACTTTTGGTGAGGCTTGTGTGTCCATTTGTTCAAATAAAATATTGACAACACCTGCAGAAAATAACAGTGAATGGATAAATGTATTCTAAGGCACTTCACTGTAGGGTCAGCTTAAGCCATCCCCACTAGGAAAGCCTCTCTGGATGAGGTGTTTCAGTAGAGAGAATATGCTACTTACAAAGAACCACTGCAGAACCTTCAGTCTGGCAGCCCACCTGGAGCATGCCTCTTCTGAGGCATCTTTGCTCTGACATTGAGGTCTGTGTGCATGCTACATGGACATTAATCTTCAGCTGGTGATAGTATTAGGTCAGGGGAAAAAGAAAACCCAAAAAAACCCCAAAGGGGGTGGAATGAGGGTGGCCAGTGGTACTGGCACCAGGAGACTGAAGGCAGGTGCTGCCTGTTCTAGTGTCCTGCCTGAAAGAAGCTGAGCTGCTGATCCCAGGCTGACTGCAGAGAAGAAAGAGCACTGGGGGAAGAACTTCCCAGACAAAAAAAAATCAGAACAGAAGCAGCTGGGTAAGAGGCAAACTGCTGTCTTTACTGCAATTTTGTGGAAAGCTTGACAAAACAAGGGACAGTTTTGCCTGCTTTTTGACCCATTTACCAGTAGTGAATATGTGCTGTGGGGTGATCTTTTCATGCACATTTTCAGTTGAGGGCAGAAGACCCTATATTCCACCATTTCCAGTTTTTCCTGTGCTCTAGGCAATAAGCAATTTTGCATGGATGCCACATAGGAGAAAAAAATGTAAACATGCAGTAGGTGATTCTGGTGGTGTATCATTTTGCTGCTGATATGTGAAACGAGGACAACCAACGTATGACATCTAAGGAACATTTACAGAGTGACAAACTTATATCTCAAAGAAGGCTGGAAAAGGGGAAGGTACACCTGTGATGCTCCATATGGCTGCATCCTACTTAAACATCATCTTTGTTTTAGCCTAGATTATAGTTGAGACTCAGTAGTGGGTCACAAAAACTACGAATGCTGTAGAAGAGCCTGGAGAAGAGGAGGCTTAGGGGAGACTTTATTGCTGTCTGCAACTACCTGAAGGGAGGTTGTAGCCAGGAGGGGGTTGGTCTCTTCTCCCAGGCAACCAGCACCAGAACAAGAGGACACAGTCTCAAGCTGCACCAGGGTAAGTTTAGGCTTGAGGTGAGGAGAAAGTTCTTCACAGAGAGAGTTGTTAGCCATTGGAATGTGCTGCCCAGGGAGGTGGTTGAGTCACTGTCCCTGGAGGTGTTCAAGAGGGGATTGGATGTGGCACATGGTGTCATGGTTTAGTAGTCATGAGGTCTTGGGTGACAGGTTGGACTTGATGATCCTTGAGGTCTTTTCCAACCTTATTGATTCTATGATTCTATGATTCTAAGGTAAAGGTTGGAGTTCCTTGGTGGTGTTAATATCCACACCCTCCTAGCAGAATGGACTGCAATCAGCCGATGACTTCTTTAGGCTTGCCGCTGACCTAGATTATTGCAGAAGAGATAGCAGAAACCATAGCAAATTTCAGCATTCATGATAACCTGGACTATTTGGGCAAATTAATTCTCACTTGAGAATACATCTCATCTATGCTTCTTCACTCTTGATGCTCCCATCAGTGTTAGGAGAGTTCCAGAAAGGGAAGGCTTACTAGTATCAACATGGAAAAGCATTTTTGTTTTCTTCTTATGTATTTCCAGTAAGTTTGTATCTAGTCATGTCTCAGTGTCCTGAAATAATATTAACATCACATGATTCCTACCTTCTGCTTCCATATAGCAATCTCATAAGAGTTAGCGTTTCATTTACAAACAAAACATGTGTAAGACTCTTTCCATTGTTCTGAGGAAGGAAACAGGTGAGAGAAGTTCAAGAAAGATATTAAAGAGGATCTATATCCAAGCAGCTGAGAGCTGCAAAATGCTATCAAGCATTTCTGGGTTTTCTCTAAACACAAAACTGACCTGCTATTGTTGTTAGTTTTCAGGACCATTTATCTCAGCAGACATAAGGACCCATCAAAGAAGTAACACAGATGCTTGATGGATGAGAATTTATAGGTGCAGCAGGAATCTGCTGCCTCAGGACTGAATGAATGAGCAGCACAGCAGACTATTGGAAGGAGGAGGGGCTAATGAATAGGAAGCAAAAGATGCAGCTTCCTATGACATGAGGGAAATCCAGGCCACTTCCATACCTGTTTTTTTCCTGCCGTTGTGATTGCGTCCACTGGACAATTAAATGCACTGAGCATGCCTGAGTGGCTGATGCAGTCCCTAAGTGGAAGAGCACGTACAGTCCAAGAAATGCAGCTTATAGAACATGATATGTGGATAGTATTAGAAAAGCTATTTCATGCAATGTCATCTTTTCTACCACCAGTGTGCTGCTTAAATCTTTTTTGCCAACTGCTGTAATGTTTTTGACCTAAGAGTTTCAGGACCTAGGATTTTAAAGGGTATGCAAGAGCTCCAAAATTAACAATAGCTACAGATATCCCATATTCATACATTTTCTGCCACTCTGGGTCAAGAATTGCATCACAGAAAGACAGTTCTCTTTCCAGTTTGCTAAATTATGAGTATTTCAGAAATAGGGACATAGAGTAGCTGTGTGGATACCATTGTTTATATCCTTGGGACAGTTTTGGAAGCCTGATAACTGTTTTGTCAGTGATACTGTGACTGAACCATGGTGATAGTCCCTTTGGTAATGTTTATTGCAGTACCACTGGTAATTTCAGGCTGCTAGTGCCTGTGGTGAGTCACTGAAGTTCAAAAGCTCTTAAATCTTTGATGGAGGATTACTCTAAAATAGGTTCTTTATCAGGATTTGGCTGTGCTTTTGTTTCCCGTAACTCCAACCCTGCATGTTCTTTTCTTGCACTGAACTCCACCCTTTCTTACCTCTCAAGCCCACCGATTTAAAAAATATGAAAATACAGTGCATGTAATTCATGAGAATATTTATTTCCTAGACAGCAGAGCTTTCCTTTTTTTGTCAAACCATCTATGGTAACTTTAGTTGAGATGGAAGAGAAGAAGGTGTGGTGGGTTGAAAATTGCCCCCCAGCATTACATTTGCCAGACCAGCTCCGTCGGAAGCAAAAGAAAGCTGTATTTACAAGAACTGCAATCTGCAATGAATAGGCTTAGTCATGAGGTCTGTGGTGACAGGTTGGACTTGATGATCTTTGAGGTCTCTTCCAACCTTGGTGATTCTGTGAATGTGTACAAAATGCACAGTGTTTACAAATATTTGCGTGTATTTAGAATTAATAAACAGCACAAAGACCCCCCTGGCCAAAGACTAGGGGAGCTGCAACAGCTTCTCCCTCCACTGGTCCCTTCCTTAACCCCCTGTACACAAAAGGCACAAGAGACAGAGCAGAGAAGTTGTTGTTAATACCAGTCACAACAAAAGCGATGCAGTCAAGGTCAGTAAATTCAGGAGAAGTGTCAGCCAGAGCCAAAGAAGTGAAAAGTGAAAAAGATGGTTTTAATTACTGGCTTAAGTCCATTACCTTTCCAATAGGATTGTTCAGAATTATCGTTGTTTTCCTTTTTACACCCAATAGTGATTTATTTACATTCTGCCACTTGCTGTTCAAGATCTGTGGAAAATTATAAAGGCATAGCCTAACACTACCACAGAAGGTCTCATCATTACAGGACTAATGTCCTGTAGTGTGCATGATACCGTGTCAAGGGCAGGTAGGCACTGGCAATTGGAACTTGGAACATGAAGATACTGGGAATATTAGACCTCTGAAGTACAAGGACGTTTTGCAGGATTCCTTACCAGTTCTTACCATTAGCACCAGTCATACAAAAGCAGCAGGAGCTGGAGCCTTGTTGTGACTCAGTTTGCTGGAGTTACATAGGCATCACATATATTGAAGTTACTTTAGTGACAACTAATACCTTGTATAGATAGAACTCTACTGTCACTTCTTATTACTTGTCAGTTATTAGCAGCTTTAAGGATTAGAGGAGCCTGTGATGGTGTTAAATAGGTTATATATTTATGTGAACTGCTAAACAGAGATTCCTAAGTCTGTTCAGTGTTTCAGTGGACTGAACTTGCCCTGTATGAGCTAGGAGGTCAACCTAAAACAGCAGTTCCAAGCTGTATGTGGTATGTTGTTCCTGTGCATGAATCCAAAATGTCAGTCTTGAAATGCCCTGTTTGCTGTTGGAGAGAGCAGTCATAACTCCCTGTTAGAAGAGAAGCATACCCATGCTTTCTGTTGCAATTTAAGGGTTGGAGGCAGACATCTGCCAGGTGCTGGAACCTGTGGCAGGGGTAGGAGCTGGTGCCCTCCCTGCTGTCTGCAGTAACAGGAAAAACGTAACTACCTCACCAGGGCATAGCATTTGTGCTCCTGAACCTGGCCAAGAGGTTAGTGGTGTTATTAATGGTGTTATTAGTTACTCGTTATTAATGGTGTTAATGGCGTTAACTAATGAGAGATTAATGAATGATTATTTTCTCACGTAGTGCTTTATTGAAGTCTGTCGTGTCACAGGAGGCAGTTCAGACCATGTCACTCAGTGAGTGCCCGTCTGCCACTGCCAGTCTCCTGGTTATACAGGACCTCATTCATGTTACAAAGATGTGAGGAGTGAATGTCGAGAGGATGAAGCCAGACTCTTCTCAGTGGCATCCAGTGATAGGACAAGGGGCAACAGGTGCAAGCTGGAGCATAGGAGGCTTCATGTAAACTTAAGGAAAAACATGCTCACTGTGAGGGTGACAGAGCACTGGAGTAGGCTGCCCAGAGAGTTTGTAAAGTCTCTTTCTCTGGAGACATTCAAAACTCATCTGGAAGTGTTCCTGTGTGATTTACTCTAGGGGATCCTACTGTGGCAGGAGGGTTGGACTAGTTATCTTTTGAGGTCCCTTCCAACCCATAACCTTCTGTGATTCTGTGACCATGTCATCTCCCTTTGGCCCTACGACAGAAGAGGCTGAAAGAGCTTCACCTTAGAATGCCTAATGCTGTTGTGGCTGGGAGGTCTTCTTGAGATATCAAACTTGGTTTTGGCTTGTCTCTCCAAATCAAGTAGCATGAGTGGAGTTGCAGGCATCTTCTGACCACTTAGTTGCCCTAGCTATTGAACCTGCCCAGAAGAATATTAGGGACATAGGCACCTTTCTTTTTGCGGAAGGCTCTGTGGGCCTGTTCTGAAAATGCCCACCAAATCAGACACCACAAATGGGGTAGAAGGGAGAGCCAACAGATTTGAAAATATTTACGTCAATCCAGGGCTCTGAGTGACTGATCAGCATCAAGACTTACCAGGTGTTTTTTATATGACCACCTGCAGAAACTTAACATGATAATAAGTTTAGGTACTGAATGGAATTT
This sequence comes from Dryobates pubescens, assembly GCF_014839835.1. Taxonomy (NCBI): domain Eukaryota; kingdom Metazoa; phylum Chordata; class Aves; order Piciformes; family Picidae; genus Dryobates; species Dryobates pubescens. The sequence goes on along the minus strand of NC_071618.1, from coordinate 26,007,792 downwards.
TTTAGCCTATCACTGGCACTTGAAAGCAAGACTTTAGTCACTTAGCATGGATTCATCTCACCATCCACAGTATAGACACCTTTGTCACTGCAGCCTTGCTTTGTATTCACTGTAAAGAAACAGGCACATTTAGGGCATGATTCATCTGACCTACTTTACATATTTATGTGAAACTCATCCTTACTGTGATTCTTCAGTGACTAAATCCTTGTTATTGTGAAAATGTATTGCCTATTGGTGTCTTTACAATTATTTGTGTATAATCATGCTGTTACAGTTGTTGGAAGAGTTCAATTAGTAGGCTGTCTATAACATACTCCTATTTGTCCTACAGAGCAAAACCTTGCTTTATGTGGAAGTAATTTGCTTTCATTTTGACCTTCTGCAGAAATTATTCAGAAGCTGCTTGTGCTTGTTGGAAATTCTGACCTGACTGTGGATATTGTCTTCTTTTGCTTCAGATAAACTTCGAAGAAGCATGCCTAACCTCGCTCGGATGCCAAGTACCCCCACCGTTAACAATAATCCTGGCTTTGTTAGTTCTCCAGTCACTGTGAGGAATAGTCAGAGCTTTGATTCTAATTTGCATGGAGCAAGTAATGGGATTTCAAGGATGCAGTCGTGTAGTAAGTACCTGTGTTCTTCAGCTGCACGCAAGGAATCGATAGAGTGGTAAAATACATGTCCCAGTCACTGATCCACTGCTTCATGAAAAATTAAAAGCAGACTGTGTTCCCTTTGCACCAGATACTAATATAGCTCAGGATTTTCAAAGTTTCTATTTTGGAAAGCAAATTTTGCCAGTTTTGTTACGCAGTCTGAGAGTTTCATCACCACCACCCATCCCTTTTTTTTGTTTGTTGGTTTCTTTTGCCTATTTGGTATCATTTTTCATAATACTTAGTAGTAGCAGAAGCCCAAATAATGCAGTTAATTCACATATGCTTACATTTTGGGTTTTGATATTAAAATTTAAAACTGCTTTTTGTGGTAATTTATACAATGCTGTTTTTGCAGAACACTATTTAAATAATATCTTAAAATACATGACCTCTCTCACTGCTATTTTCTTCCGAGCAAATGTGATAAACAAGGTTATATGCTCCAGGTATGATTGCTTGTCAAGTGGAGGAATTAAAGTGACTCTAATTAGTTTAATTTAGGTGACTTCTTGGTGGAGGGATGAAGGGAGTATTGATTTAGTGAATGTTGAATTATTAATGTAGAACATGAACAAGAACAGATCAAAATCCAAACCCATCTTTTAAAGCATGGTGCTTGAGGTACTCTTGAGAGGGAATGGGAAAAGTGAATTTCTTTGGATGCAGGCAGGAGACCGGATTTAACTTAAGCCTTTGATGTCGCGTGGGATTTGAGAGGGAAAAGTTGGAAAAACCTTTTCCTCTGGGTGTTTTCTTTCAAATTTAAGCAGATTTTACAAATGTCTTTAAAACTTTTAAATGATGTCTTTTTTGAAAGATGCACTTGACCCTTGGATTTACTCGGTTTTATTTTCGTCCTGTTTGAATAGAGGAATGGAAATAGTTGTTCAGGTTCCCACTCGAATTTTGCACGGTAGCCCATTGAGCGTTAGATTTAATTTACCATTTTAGAAATACATGTTTTCTTTGTGTTTATGTGTCTGTATACATAGCTGTGTGTACAAAATGGGATTTTTCTGAAATAATTTTTTGAAAACATTTCTAACAAGTGGCTGTGCTGGGGTATTTAAGGAGCTGTGTTAGAAGAGTCCCATAACAGCGTATTACCAGTATTATTTAATTTAATCATACACATATAGATTTCTCCTGTGTTTTTAAATGATCTTAAGATGGAATTTTTCAAAGATTTGAGAAAGAATTGGCTGTATATGGTGTATTAATTTATATGCTTCAGGCTTGAGCTCTGAACCAGATTCGTGTCTGATGTACACCAGAGGGCAGGATTGTGTACGAAAACCTCTCCACATAAAGCTTCTGAAACCCATAGCATTGATTTTAAATGATTGCTTACATAACATCAGCCTGGGAATATGTTGCTAAATTCAAGAGTTTTTTTTAAATAGCCTTTTTATTGTTTCTATACATAAAGCTTAGACTTCTGTGATGTTTTATAATGCTTTAACGCAGTGTTCCTTAAACAAGATGTGGTTGTTCCAAGCAACCTTACAAAAACCTAAATGATCTAATAGTAATTAATTTATACCTTCAACTATCTCACCTGTTTAAAGCTGTAATTGCATAGGTGGAATTAATGTGCTTGTAATGGATAATGAAGCCTTGTTCAAGAGAGGAAGAGCTATGAATATGAGGTGAGATTTTTGTTCAGGATATGGATGGAACAGGGTATTTTAGTTCAGTGCAGTATTAATGGATGCAGTAATGGATCCAAGGGGGTTTTTATCAGTCTGTAATTAGCAAGTAAATTGTGTACTGATGTATTTGTTCCCAGTCAGATCTGTGTGAAAATGAGCATTACTGCCTGGCCACATCTCTTGCATACTGACCTTGTTACTTCCTTTTCTACCACTCTTCACAGTTCCATCACCAGGACAACTTCAACACAGAGTTCACAGTGTGGGACATTTTCCAGTGTCTGTCAGACAGCCTCTCAAAGCTACTGCCTATGTAAGCCCAACAGTACAAGGTAGTAGTAGTAGTAGTAGTAGTAGCAGCAGTATTCCAGTGTCCAACAACTTACAGTTATATTCTAACACTGGGATTCCAATGCCAAACAAGACTGCCAGTCAAGGGATTGTAGGGCGCAGTGCTCTTCCAAGACCGTCGCTGGCCATCAATGGGAGTGGCATACCCAGAAGTAAAATTGCACAGCCAGTTCGAAGGTAAGAGATACACAGGCCTCCTTCCCTAGCTTTGGCTTGGATTGTGGGGTATTTGTTCCTCTTCCAAATATGAAGCTGGGTTTTGAAAGAGAAGTGTTTCTAGCTTATTATGTGATAACTAAATGGGTCAAGATTGTTTTCCAGAAATACTGGTGGACAATATCTGTTGGTAGCTCCTTGTAAACTACAGTATTGAGAGAATGCCCATCCACAAGAAGGGCTGGATGGAGGAACCTGCAAACTACAGGCCTGTCAACCTGACCTCAGGGCCAGGAAAGATTATGGAGCAGATCATCTTGGGGGCAATCACAGCGCACCTGCAGGATGGCCAAGGGATCAGACCTAGCCAACAGGATTTAGGAAGGGCAGGTCCTGCCTCACCAACCTGATCTCCTTCTATGATCAGGTGATCCGCCTGGTGGATGTGGGGATGGCTGTGGATGTAGTCTGCCTGGACTTCAGCAAGGCCTTTGATACTGTCCCCCATAGCAAACTGCTGGCCAAGCTGTTAGCTCGTGGCTTGGACAGCAGCACTCTGCACTGGGTTAGGAACTGGCTGGAGGGTTGAGCCCAGAGAGTGGTGGTGAATGGTGCCACATCCAGCTGGCAGCCAGGGATCAATGCTGGGCCCCATCCTGTTCAATATCTTTATCGATGATCTGGATGAGGGGATTGAGTCCACCATTAGTAAGTTTGCAGACAACATGCAAGTTGTGAGCAGGTGTTGATCTGTTAGAGGGTAGAAGGGCTCTCCAGGGGGACAGGCTGAACAGATGGGCGGAGTCCAACAGGATGGTGTTTAACAAGTCCAAGTGCTGGGTGCTGCACTTCGGCTACAACAACCCCATGCAGTGCTGCATGCTGCTGTCAGAGTGGCTGGAGAGCAGCCAGGCAGAAAGGGACCTGGGGGTAGTGGTTGGTAGTAGGCTGAAAATGAGCCAGCAGTGTGCCCAGGTGGTCAAGAAGGTCAGTGGCATCCTGGCCTGCATCATGGTGTGGCCAGGAGGTGCAGGGAAGTCATTGTGCCCCTGTACTCAGGACTGGTCAGGCCATACCTTGGGTCCTGTGTCCAGTTCTGGGCCCCTCACTTTAGGAAAAATGTTGACTTGCTGGAAGGTGTCCAGAGAAGGGCAACAAAGCTTGTGAGGGGTTTGGGGCACAAGCCCTATGAAGAGAGGCTGAGGAAGCTGGGGTTGCTTAGCCTGGAGAAGAGGAGGCTCAGAGGAGACCTTATTACTCTCTACAACTACCTGAAAGGAGGTTGTAGCCAGGTGGGGGTTGGTCTGTTCTCCTGGGCAACCAGCACCAGAACAAGAGGACACAGTCTCAAGCTGTGCCAGGGGAAATTTAGGCTGGAGGTGAGAAGAAAGTTCTTCACAGAAAGAGTGATTGGCCATTGGAATGTGCTGCCCAGGGAGGTAATGGAGTCGTCGTTCCTGGAGGTGCTCAAAAAAGGGTTGCACATGGCACTTGAAGCCATGGTTTAGTTAGTCATGAGGTGTTGGGTGATAGGTTGAACTTGATGATCTCAGAGGTCTTTTCCAACCTTATTGATTCTATGATTCTATGATTCTATTGTAATCACATATAAATAAGAATGGATTTTCATCTATCAATAAGAAATCAAAAAGAAATGGACATCTCACATCATGGACATATGTGACTTGACACCTTCTAGATCTGTGCCAACAGCTATTTCAGTGTCACAGAACAAGCAAAGCTTAGAGTACTCAAGTAGAGCTGCATCCTTCTTGTTGTACATAGCAGCAGACTGTAAAAATGGAATTTGTGACATTACAGCATGGTGGAGGAATGAAACAGCGGGACTGGATAGGACAGTCTTGGGTTGAACCAGCATCTTTTCTGTTCCACCTGGGAGACAATAGGCAAACAGGGAGTCCTGGGCACTTGCAGTGAGCTATGCTGTTAATTGTGTCTCCAGATATTTTATTTTTTTTTTGAGGGCAAGCAATAAAATAAGCTTGAGGAAAGAGACACTGTTTTAATCACCTTGTCACAGCTGTGAATTAAACTCTTAGCTGTATATTCTGTGACTAATAGGTAGTGAAGTTTCTCAGAGAAAGTTCGATCACCTTGTGTCAGCTCTTTTATTTCTTCCCATTGCACACATCCCTGCTCTTCTGCGGGCCTGCCTCATGACCACCTGGTTTTCTTTTGAATGAACTATTGCTGTTCAGGTCTTGCTATTTTTATTCTTTTCACTAGATACTGGCTAGATCTAGAGTAAGTTCAATTGCTGACATTCTCTTTTGGGGTGAGTTACTCAGGGATTACGCCAGTGTGACTGACAGCGGATTCTGGTGAACTGCAGTGAAACTTTGATAAAGAGCCGTCAGGTTTCTGCTTTGATGAAGACTGTACCATGAGATTTCTATTATAACCTCCTTTGCTCTCTGCTGGAACTCTCTCTCTTAGAGTCCTTTATAGTAGAGAATTTTCTTTCTTTCTCCCCCCCGCCCCCTTTCCACTTCATATTCTTCTGCAGAGTTCTTATTTTTTTCATAGCAACATGTGAGAAAGGCTTCTGGGCCATGACCACCAGTCCCTTGCTATTTTGTAACTTTTCACACAACAGACAATATTAAAGAAAAGCAAAATTAAAAGGTTTCAGTGGGAGGGTGAGACTCTCAACACTGTTTTTATTTGAAGATGATTCTAATTAGTAATAAACCTATTTATAGTACAGAAAGTCTGGGCTCCTGTCTTCATACTTCCAATTTTACCTTGACAGCATTATATGTTGCCATAGAGCTAGATCGATGATCCTTGAAGATGAATGGTCTTTGCACTGCAGGAATGACAAGTTCATAGCACTCTGAAAGCACAGACAGATTTGAGCACAGCCTGCAGTTCTTTTAACACCCTTCTTTCATTCATGTGGAAAATAAAGGCAGTTTTGGTTCATGTGGAATTTTCATGGAAAGAATTCAGCCAGCATTACCAGATTTGTCACTGTGGTCATTTCTAATGGTATTGCTGATTATCAGTTGAAGACTCTAACTCCTGTTAGACTGAAAATTAAAGTATTTTTAATCATAACTTGATTAAAATGAGGAAAAAATGGGTTTGCTTTGGGTTGTTTTGTGTTTGTTGTTTTTTTTTCTGGGTTTGTGTTTTATTTTTAATTAAACATTCAGGGAGGAGCACACATTCAGAGCAAAACTTTGTCTTTATACTTGTGGACAGATTGTTAGGCAGACAAATTATTGGTATTTTAGATACTAAAAATAGATCTTAGGCAATTTATGTAGGCCCTGCATTAAGAAACTCCAGTATTTACTGCATAGAATCAAGCAAGGGATGAGGGAGTGCTTTGGCTAATTAGTAAAACAAAAGGATAATAGCCAAGATAACCGACTTGGCTATATATTAGCTGCTCTTCTCTTTGCTGTCAAAGATTCATGCATCCACAAGCAGTCTAAAGAGATTGTAAGAGTACAGTACATCTATTCGTAGCTTCACAAGTGAGACATAACCTTTTTTTTTTGTTCCTATTGAATGGTCCAATTTCCAGCTCCCATCTCAGGGCATCTTACAGACCCCTACCTTCCGGTCCTCCACTTTCCATACTTACACTATGTGAGGAACAGCAGGGACAGCTTCTCATGAGACAAGGTGACCTGGGAGCTGAGTGGGACAGCCAGGCTGCCCTACAGTGCCCAGCTAAGGGCAGCATTGATGGTAACCGGGATCAGGTAACAGTCCCAGTCTCCAGACAAGTCCACAGTGCTGAAGCAGGTCACAGCAGGTCAAAGCCAAGAAGTCACTCAGCAGCTTTGTGCCTGGATCATCCCAGGTACCAGGTACAGGTAAAACAGCAACATGAACATAGCTCTGGAACCAGGATGGGAGGCTTTCTTGTTCTTATTGCAATCCAGCTGGCAATGGAAAAGTAGAAAGGGACAAAAGACCCCTAAGTCCCTTTCTGCCTGGCTGCTCTCCAGCCCCTCTGACCCCAGCCTGTAGCACTGGAGCCAGTGTGATGTCTCTAAGCAAGTCACAACGCCAATGTCACTGCAGAGGTAAATGATGTTTGTTGCCTTGATCTTTCAAATGGAATATGACTTCCTTTGCCTTTTCTTGTCGTTTTGTTTCATACAGTTTTCTTCAACCTCCAAAGCCACTTTCGTCACTCAGCACGATGCGGGATGGGAACTGGAGAGACGGCTGCTATTGATGAAGTGTACCCATCCACAGTGGAAAACAAATAACGTGGATTTCAATACCCAGCTGGCTGGGTAACAATGATTTGGGAAAGGAAGTTCATACAGTATTATTTCCCCCTGGGAATTTAATATGTAACCATCCATAACGCAATATCATTTTTTTTGAAAATGAACATCTTCGCAAGTACTAAATACTGCACTCGATCAGTTACCTGAACAGCTGCGTTGTTATCAGAGTAACAATGGCAGCGTGGGCATTTGGACCTGAAGGAAGTATTACAAATGTGCAAAGTACCAGAATATTTCCTTGGAAAGAGCTGGGAGATAATGCTTTTGGGCAGCTTTGCCGTACTGAAATTCTAAGCTAGTTCTCTTCAGTGTAAAGGCATCATGCATTTGGTTTTGAATTTGGGGGAGGGGGACTTAACATATGTGCTTGAATTCTTTTTTTTTTTTTTTTTCTTTCTAGTGTTTCTGGTACACTTTATTTTGTATACTTGAGTTCAAATAAACTTGCCTGAACCTTGAACAACAGAGAGGTAATCTAAATTTTCTGTGCCATAAATAATATTTTTGGGGTAATGTACTTTTTTTAGCGCTAGGAACGTATCTTACAAAGTCATACCATTGGCAATACAAAGCAGTGTATTTATGTTGCAGAAGCACAAAAAAGGTAGCATTCACTGGAAACTGCCATCCAGCTGGGTCAGTATTGTTTTGTTGGTCTTTCACTCTTTGTTCGATTGTTAATTTATTGTCATAGTGTTTTGTATTCAAAATGGCAGCAGAAGTCACGTTGCACTTAAAAAGATACAGTGATCTCTAAAACGGCGGTTGGTTTTCAGTACTTTATTACAAAGAAGAAAATTGTAATGTTTTATTAACAGTTGCTTATGGAAAATGAGTTTTAATGTGAATAAATCTTTTTTGATAGATCTTTTACAAAATCCAATTGCACTAATCAATGCTTTCTTATAACGGCATATGGTTTAATATTTGACTACAACTGTGTATACTGCTGTTTTGGAATGTTTCAGAAATAAAGAATCTATTTCAGCAATAATGTGGTTCTCGAGTGTACTCTGTAAATAAATGTTGTCAGAATTTAGCAACTGACATATGCTTAGCTCCTGAATCACAGAATCACCAAGGTTGGAGGAGACCTCAAAGATCATCAAGTCCAGCCTGTCACCACAGACCTCATGACCAAACCATGGCACCAAGTGCCACGTCCAATCCCCTCTTGAACGCCTGCAGGGATGGTGACTCCACCACCTCCCTGGGCAGCACATCCCAATGGCGAAGGTTATTGTTTAGCATTTATAAAGATGATGCTGATTTTTTGCAAATACTAAGTTCATTTGAACATCTTCAAACATCTTTTTGTGTGTTACAAAGCCATACTATGCATAGAAGACAAATATGTATTATTTTTTAAATTAATCTCACTAAGATCTTAAGAATTTTTTTCACTTTGGTGTTCAGATTCTGCAAGTGCAAATGTAGCTTGCAATGGGGAACAGATTGTGTATCAAGTGAGTCTTTTCACTGTGGCTGTGAATTTGCTCTCAAATTTTGCTTTGAATTTTGCTTGAGGACCTGCTTTTTCTTAAGAGGGCAAGCTAAAATAGCAAAGAAGCATTCAGTGGTGAGTAAAACCTTCATTCCACTGAGAATGAAGTAGTATCCCTGCACATCCTAACACTGTTTAACAGAGAGAATCAATTCATTTTTCCTACTTTAGCTCTTTTAATCCAGTTAGAGTCCATTAAAAACAAACAAACAAAATCCTAGAAGGATGTCAAGAAGTATTCCACCAAGGAAACTACCTCTGCACAGGTAAGTATTTCAGCAGGACTGCACCAAACTCATCTTGTTCATAATAAAAGGTTATGAGGAGTAGCCAGCATGAATTTACTAAGAGGAAATGGTGCTTGACTAATCTGATAGCCTTCTACAAAGGCATGACCAAATGGATAGATGAAGGGAGAGCAATGGGTAGTGTCTATCTTGACTTCAGCAAGGCTTTTGTTACTGACTCCCATAACATCTTGTAGGTAAACTCAAGTGACTTCAATGATTGGACTGTGAGGTGGATTGGAAGCTGACTTAACAACAAAGTTCAGAGAGATCTGGTCAGTGGCACACAGCCTAGTTGGAAGCCTGTGGCCAGTGGTGTTCCCCAGGGGTCAGAACTGGGTCTAGTTTTGTTCAGTATCTTCATGAATGACCTCAGTGAGGGGGTTTAGTGTACCCTCGGCAAGTTCACTGATGATACAAAACTGGGAGTGGCGTCTGACACCCTGTCAGCCTGTGCTACTATCCAGCAAGATCTGGACAGGCTGAAGAGCTGTGTGCAGGCAAACTTCATGAAGTAAGGACAAGTGCAGGGTCTTGTGTCTGGGGAGGAGTATCACCAGACACCAGTACAGACTAGGGGTTGTCCTGTTGGAAAGCAGCTCCATGGCGAGAGACCTTGAAGTCCTAGTGGACAGCAAGTTCTCCATGAGACAGCAATGTGCCCTTGTGGCAAAGAGGGCCAATGGCATCTGGAGTTGCATGAAGAGAAGTGTGTCCAGCAGGTCTAGGGAGGTTTTCTTCCCCCTCTACTCTGCCCCGGTGAGACCACATCTGGTATCCTGTGTACAGTTTTGGGCTTCCCAATTCGAGACAGGGACCTGCTGGAGAGAGTCCAGCAGAGATCTGTGAGGATGACTGAATAACATAGAGAAATAGAACTGGAGCTGATTAGTCTTGAGAAGGCTGAGAAGGAATTTTATCAACATCTATAAATATCTGAGGGGTGGGTGTCAAGATGAAGCTGATAATCTATTTTTGGTGGTGCCCAGTGGTAGGACAAGGAACAACATCTGCAAGGTGCAACATAGGAGGTTCCATCTCAGCATGAGGAGACACTTTATGGTGAGGGTGAGAGCGCACTGGAACAGAGCTGTCCAGAGAGGGTGTGGATCCCTTTCTCTGGAGATACTCAAAACCCATCAGGATGCTTTCCTATGTGGCCTGCCCTCGGTGATCCTGCTTTGGCAGGGGGTTGGACTTGGTTTCTGGAGGTCTTTTCCAACCCCTAACATTCTGTAATTCTGTGATAAGAAACTTCAATTGGAAGAAACTGCTGCTGTTTAAAGCAGTCAGCCATTTGTGGACAATCTCTGCTCTCTTGAACGATTCATCACAGCCAGCTTGGGAGGTGCTCTGCTATTCGCCTGTGACATGGAGGGCTGCAGAAGCTCCCAAATTAATAAACTCGTCTGGTGCTAGGGAACCAGTGCAATGTTTTTCATAAAAGATGGCTAGAGGCCAGTAGCAATGATTAACTTCTGCTCATTGCTGGCTGTAGCAGTCCTGATCTGAGCTGTCTTTTCACTCTGTTTCATAGTGCCAGGATTTTATCTCTGTTTCCCGCCTGGTGGATGCAGGGCAGGCTGTGGATGTAGTCTACCTGGACCTCAGCAAGGCCTTTGACACCGTCCCCCACAGCAAACTCCTGGCCAAGCTGTCAGCCCATGGCTTGGATGGGAGCACACTGCGATGGGTTAGGAACTGGCTGGAGGGCCGAGCCCAGAGAGTGGTGGTGAATGGTGCCACATCCAGCTGGCAGCCAGTCACCAGTGGTGTGCCCCAAGGATCAGTGCTGGGCCCCATGCTCTTTAACATCTTTATTGATGATCTGGATGAGGGCATCGAGTCCATCATCAGTAAATTTGCTGATGACACCAAGCTGGGGGCAGGAGTTGATCTGCTGGAGGGTTGAGAGGCTCTGCAGAGGGACCTCGACAGGCTGGGCAGATGGGCAGAGTCCAACGGCATGAGATTTAACACATCCAAGTGCCGGGTTCTGCACATTGGCCACAGCAACCCCATGCAGTGCTACAAGCTGGGGTCAGAGTGGCTGGAGAGCAGTCAAGCTGAGAGAGACCTGGGGGTGCTGGTTGACGGTAGACTGAACATGAGCCTGCAGTGCGCCCAGGCAGCCAGGAGGGCCAATGGCATCCTGGCCTGCATCAGGAACAGTGTGGCCAGCAGGAGCAGGGAGGTCATTGTGCCCCTGTACACTGCACTGGTTAGGCCGCACCTCGAGTACTGTGTCCAGTTCTGGGCCCCTCAGTTTAGGAAGGATGTTGACTTGCTGGAACGAGTCCAGAGAAGGGCAACAAGGTTGGTGATGGGCTTGGAGCACAAGCCCTATGAGGAGAGATTGAGGGAGCTGGGGTTGCTTAGTCTGGAGAAGAGGAGACTCAGAGGTGACCTTATTGCTCTCTACAACTACCTGAAGGGGGGTTGTAGTGAGGCGGAGGTTGGTCTCTTCTCCCAGGCAACCAGTACCAGAACAAGAGGACACAGTCTCAGGCTGCATCAGGGAAGGTTTAGGCTGGAGGTTAGGAGGAAGTTTTACACAGAGAGAGTGATTGCCCACTGGAATGGGCTGCCTGAGGAGGTGGTGGGGTCGCCGTCCCTGGGGGTGTTCAGGGCGAGGCTTGACAGGATGCTTGGTTGTATGGTTTAGTTGATTGGGTAGTGTTGGATGATAGGTTGGACATGATGATCTCGAAGGTCTCTTCCAACCTGGTTAATTCTATTCTATTCTATTCTATTATCTGAGACCCGGCAGCCGTGCGTTAATCAGTTTTTGAAATAGGTTACAAGTGTTGGCGGTAATACCGAGTCGTACACTAGAGGGCAGTATATACTTTGAAAACCTTTCTGTTCAGTAGCTAAAGGTCCCCGGTTTTCCAGGCTTTTGGGCTAAGCCCAGCGTGTATGTTTCTTCCTGGTGTTTTGTATATGGTGGGAACATGTTAAAGGTAGGTGCTCAGCTGTTTGTGATTTGCATTTTTACATTTCACACTACAAAATGTGTTGTGAACTGGAGAGACAAGCATTTTGGATATCATGAACTCTTTGAGAAGATGCAGTTGTTTTTCTAATTGTCTAACTGTTCCCTTGCAATACATACTTTATCAGGTCAGGATTTGGAAATCACAGCTTTGCTGTTTGAAGTGGCTTTGTCAAATACCTGTCACACTTGGTGTTTCAAGATGAAACTCAAGGTGTGAACAGCTTGATCTCTTCTACACTCACACTCCTTTCAACCAAGATCTGTGGTACTGCTGCTGTTTGCCTGTAACTAAGGGATTTCTCGCCTGAGAGTAACACTGATACTACTGCATAGTGCTGAACCAGATACTACTACATAGTGCTCAGAGTGTCACTTCACAATATGCAACAAAAAACAACTTCTGTCACATTTGATTCTGTCAGACAGAATCTCCTCCAGAGCAATGGGAAACAGTGAGGTCACATAGTTATCTTTAAAAATTAAGGCTCCAACTTATTTTTCACAAACGTAGTTTGGTTTCTAATTATAAGAGAGCATTTAAGAACTCTTTCTTTGCCCCCCTCCCCTTTGGTTGGTCTCTTTTGATCTATGGATGCAAATCCTACTCCTGTCTCATTGTTGCTGCATCCCCAAAGTGACCTACCTTCTGTCCAAAGTGTAGTTTGGGCTCAATTCTGATTGCCTCAGTTATGATTCAACCTCTTTCTCTAAAAGCTTTACCCTTTCCTTGTTTTTGTCACTGCAGCTAGGGTTGACCTTGAGTGGATGCTAGGTGCCCACCAAAGCCGCTCTATCGCTCTCCTTAGCTAGACAGAGGAGAGGAAACAGAGCAAAAGGCTTGAAGGTTGAGGCAAATCCAGAGAGTGATCACTCACCAATTACCATAATGGGCAAAACAGAGTCCATTTGGAGGACATGAATTTAATTTATTACTAATCAAATCAGAATAATGAGAAAGAAAAACTAAATCTTGAAACACCTTCCCCCCAACCCTCCCTTCTTCCCAGGCACAACCTGGCTCATGAATTCTCTGCCTCCTCTACTCTGGTTTCACAGGGTGACAATGAATGAGGGTTGCAGTCAGTTCATCACATGGTCTTCTCTCTTCACAGGCCCACAAGTCCCGCCAAGAACCTACTCCAGTGGGGGTTTCATGTGGGGTCAGAGCTTCCTCAGGTACATCCACTTGCTCCAGTGTGGGGTCCTCCAGATGCTGCAGATGGATATCTGTTCCACCATTAACTTTCATGGGCTGCTGAGAGAGAGCCTGCCTCACCATGGTTTTCACCACAGGCTGCAAGGGACTCTCTGCTCCAGTGACTTGAGCACCTGCTCCCCCTCCTTCACTGACCTTGCTGTCTGCACAGTTGTTTTGCTCACATATTCTCACTCCTTTCTCCAGGCTCTGTTGCACATGGCAGAAGCTTCTGACAGCTTTTCTTAGAACCCACCCCGTAGCTCCTCCACTACCAACACCCAGCTCTTTTCACTCACCAAACTGCAGAGCAGGCTCTTGGTGCATCTTGTGTCTCCCTACAAGGTTAGCAGTTACACTTAATCTGAGTTAACCACAGTGGAAGGGAAGTTTAAGGCATGAAAGTATGCTAATAAATGTGACAGAGTGGTAATTAATCCCAGAGTTGGTGATCCCTCAGTAGGGTCATATCTTTACTTTCTGATCTGAGCAGGCTGCCCATTAGTTCCAAGTGCAATCCAAGGGGTTGGCTTCAACCAGAAAAGGCCTGAGAGATATCTTTCTATATCTGCAGTTCAACAACACTTTTTGCAAAGCAAAAAGAGATGAAATAGGTTTGTGCTTGAAACTTCATCCCTCTTTTATGTAAGCCAAGCATTTAGGTGGTTTTGGCATTACAAAAGCTCTTGACGATAAACAAAACCATAAAAAAAGAGAAGGAGTTATGAAGAGTAGTTTGGTGCCTAAATGCTGGTTTTGGCATCATCCTTACAGGGTATTTGTGACTGCATTGCTGAAGGCTTGGCAATGCCATGCTGTTCATGCACGCATATTCATGAGTGCAGCACTCATTGTGGTAGCATATTTTAAGCATCATGAGCCCATAAAGGGAAAAGGGAGAGGTGAAAGGTCATAAGTTTAGAAGTCTTGTTATGCTCTGCATGTTTGAAATGTCACAGATCCTGGACTTTTTTAATCATATGGCTTCTTGAGCCGTTTGAGAGTGTGTGTAAATAAGTGCCAATTTCCTTGCATGTACATGGGAGGTTTTAATAGTCTGGGCATAGTAAGAGGCAGAACAGGGTATTTTGAGCAAAACATTAGCTGTAAACTACTATATGGTTTCTGTGTTGTTAATAATTTACTTTACTGGGAAAAATCTGTCCTCAACTATTCATGTAGAAGCATATGCTTCTGACTAGCTCACCTTGCACTGTGAGCATTCTAGTGCTCATACTGAGTGTGCATGAATGGTTTTTTTGATCCTGATTTTAGCAGCTTTTATTCCTCAATAAAAGAAGCTGGGGTAGTGCAATGATGCTTATGACTACAAATAGAAGAGAGAGTTGAGAAGAGAATGCAATACTTTGTTCTGAGATTGATAGACATATTGACAACACACTAACCTAGATCTTGAGAGGTGAACAGGGCATTCTTTGCTTTTTGAGTAACTGCTAAATACATTTCTTAACTGGTGCATTACAGACCATATCAAATGATAGCAGTCATAGGTACCTATATCCAAAACCAACTTGTTATCTGATTTTCTATTGGTTTGTGTGAAAAGTGGTTAGACTTATAAATTGGACTCCCAAAAGTATATTAAGAAATTTGGTCAATAAACAGTGGTTGAACTTTAAAGTTTATGTGGAGAACTACTGAAAAAGTTGAACTCTTCCTTTGACAATCCATCTTGACAGGTGGAGAGGAGTTTGGTATCTAATGTAGTCAAAAGATGTGCACAATTCCCAGATACACTTATCAACGCTTTATGATACTGCAGGTAGACAGAGAATAAATTACATTCACAGATGACAAAAATACTCTTAATTGAAGAAAAAAGTGACAAACACACAGAATGATGGCAATCACATCCCTGCTGTTGCTCTCTCATTAGGTATTTGGTCATGCACTATTGAATTCAACTCATAATGCAGAGGAGTTGGACATTGGAAACTAAGCCACCTGAGTTGTTCTTATAGCTGGGCATTAAAAAACACCTTCTGGCTCCTATACACAGAGTAGATTTGGCAGTGTGGAACTGCGGCATGGATCTACCACTCTAAGCAGCCCCATTGCTTCCCAAGAGCACAGCACTTGCTGCATGTGGCACCCAGATGCACAGCCATCACTGTCTGCCATCCTCTGCAGAGGTACCAGACATTGCTTTGCTTGCTAAAGTGGATAACATTTTGCCTTTTCATACTTCTTTTTTTCCTTTCCAATAATAGAAAACAGAAAAGATACTAATATGTTTCTATGACTTTGATTTTCAACCTTTTCCTACAGGGTGCTATAAGAGGCTCATTTTTAGGTACTCTTGATCAATGCTTTTTACTTTCTGGTTATGAATTTCACTGATCCAATACAAATGTGTTTAATTAATTTTTAGTAAAATGTTCAGTGACTACTGACCTCGTCAAGAAACTTACAGTGTTTGTTTCTAACCCTGAGGTATTCCAATGCCAGCATCAGGGTATAATCAATTTGCTTTAAATGAAGTTGCTAACATAGAATCATGGAATTATTAGGGTTGGAAGGGACCTCAAGTATTGTCTAGTTCCAACCCCCCTGCCATGGGCAGGGACACCTCACACTAGATCAGGTTGCTCAGAGCCACATTCAGCCTGGCTTTAAAAGCCTACAGGGATGAGGCTTCTACTACCTCCCTGGGTGACCTGTTCCAGGGCCTCACCATCCTCATGGGGAAGAACTTCTTCCTAGCATCCAATCTGAATCTACACATTTCTAGTTGTGTTCCATTCCCCCTAGTCCTGTCATTACTTGACACCCTAAAAAGTCCCTCGCCAGCTTTCTTGGAGGCCCCCTTCAGATGCTGGAAGGCCACAACAAGGTCTCCTCAGAGCCTTCTCTTCTCCAGACTGAACAGCCCCAACTCCTTCAGTCTGTCCTCACAGGAGAGGTGCTCCAGCCCTCTAATCATCCCTGTGGCCCTTCTCTGGACATGTTCCAGCACTTCCAGATCCTTCCTGTAATAGGGACTCCAGAACTGGACACAGTACTCCAGGTGAGGTCTCATCAGAGTGGAGTAGAGGGGCAGAATCACCTCCCTCGACCTGCTGGCTATGCTTCTCTTGATGCAGCCCAGGATCTGATTGGCTTTCAGGGCTGCAAGTGCACACTGGTGGCTCATGTTGAGCTCCTCATCCACCAGCACCCCCAAGTCCTCTTCTTCAGGGCTGCTCTCAAGGCACTCACTGTCCACCCTGTATCGGTGCTTGGGATTGCCCCAACCCAAATGCGGGACCCTGCACTTGGTCTTGTTGAATCTCATGAGGTTGTCATGGGCCCACCTCTCCAGCCTGTCAAGGTCCCTCTGGATGGCATCCCTTCCCTACAGCCTGTCAGCTGCACCACAGAACTTGGTGTCATAAGCAAATCTGTTGAGGGTGCACTCAATGCCACTGTCCATGTCACCAATGAAGATATTAAACAAGACTGGTCCCAGTATTAATCCCTGAGGGATTCCACTTGTCACTGGACTCCACTTGGATATGGACCCATTGACAGTCACCCTTTGGTTGCTGCCATCAAGCCAATTCTTTATCCACTGAATGATCCATCCATCAAACCCATATTGCACCTGCTTAGAGACCAGGATGTGGTGCAGGACAGTGTTGAAGGCTTTGCTCAGGTGCAGGTAAATTATGTCAGTTTCTCAACCTTCATCTATTAATGTTGTGACCTTGTCATAGAAGGCCACCAGGTTTGTCAGGCAGGATTTGTCCTTGGTGAAGCTGTGCTGATTGTACCCAATCACCTCTTTGTTATTCTTCTGCCTCAGCAGAGTCTCCAGGAGGATCTGTTCCATGGTCTTACCAGACACAGAGGTGAGACTGACTGGCCTGTAAAAAGGGGTTATGTTTCCCCTTTTCCCATCAGTGGCAACCTCCATGGACTGTCATGACTTTTGGAATATGATGGAGTGGCCTAGCAACCTCATCTGCCAGTTCCCTCAGCACCTGCAGTGTATCCCATCAGGTCCCATGGGCTTGAACACTTTCAGGTTCTTCAGATGGTCACAAACCTGATCTTCACTTACAAAATGTAGATAATTTAAGTACAAGTTCAAGAACTCAGCAGAAAAAAAATCACTTTAGAAAAAGCAATTTTTCTAATAGCCAAATAAAATCATTAAAATGTGTTTTGATTTTATCTGTGCTTTTCTAGGCAGTCACTGACTGCACTGAATTATGCAAATCTCATTATGTATAAATATGCACCAGGAATGAATTTTTGGCATATGAGAGAAGGAAAAAGCATCAGACAACATGACAACCTTGCTGTATTGATGACTTGCTATTCACTGGGTTGGAATTCACATTAAATAACCTACTTCTGCCGCTGAAAATTAAGCAGTTTTAGCATCTGCTCTTTTCAATCCATATGAAACAGTGTTGATGTTTAAAATTGGCTCCATGCCCCCTTCATTTACAGATGGAGCTACTTGAGTGTGTGCAGTTGCGCTCAAGTCCTTTTAGGCATCCTCTCATCTGGTTGGTGTAAGTGAGGTCTCATCTAGAGGCAATGCTGGGCATTAATAAAGCATATGTTTTGTCTCAAAATATCTTGTTACTTTGGCTACAATCTCATGCAGATCAAGATCTGTTGTTGAGTTGAAGGAGACGATGCATCTGCCTTACCTAGTTCAGTACTATCAGGCTGGTACCTGATAGAGCATAACAAATCTGTGGCTTTTAAAATCTGTCCTATGGTTTGTAAGTGAGCTACTGAGTGATGCTCTTTGATGAAGAGCCAAATGTAATTATGTAGTCTTATATTATGGGCATGTTTTTCTGAAGCACTGAATAATTGCAGCTCCCACTGCATCCAGCTCAAATGTTAAGAACTTTAGCACCTCTGAAATTAGATACTGGGCAAATTTTATGTTCCTGATATTTTCTTACCCAGCTTTAAATGAAGTTTCATTATTATATATTCATAGAACAGAGGTCTGTTTTGGAAAACATTGAGTGAAAAATGGCTTGGAATAAAATTCACTATCTGGACACGGATATTCTGCATTTTTGTGGAATTCCAAACTCGGTGCACAGAACATTCTGTTAAAAATAATGTTTTAGATTGTTTTGCATTGTCAAGGAGAAGTTTTCCAATGAAAACAGGAAGAAAAGTGCTATTTATTTGACAAGTTATTCCAGACAATCAGAACGAGAGTTTTTGCCAGCGCCAATTGCTTCATACAGAATTGGGTGTAAATTCCAGTGTTCTTCAAAAAGTCTCAGACATTCATAAATCTCCCAGTTAACTATATAAGGCAGCACAGCAAAAACTACACCCAAGGGTCATTTATGTAGCGGAGGACTCCAAAGTGGTAGAGTAGGCTTACTGCCTCCATGAAGAATGCACTGACAGTTTGCGTAAGAAATTCATGCCTTGTTCCAAAATATAAATCACAGGTGCTTGTTGGGTTTACAGAACCATAAGCATACTTCCAAGAAAGAAATGGGGATGTGGAAATCTTGGAGCATTTCAGTCATATTTCAGAATATAAACTGCTGGAAAGAGCTTTGCTTCCTTCTGCATCGTTTTGTAGCCTCACTCAATATCCTGTCTACTTTATATCCTCACTGTGAACAATATATGATAAGATGAAAGGCAGTGGACATAAAAGCAAGCCATCTCCTTGAAGAGAACTTATAAAGTACATCTGTATATTCCTTTAATCCTTTGTGAAGCCATAAACTGCAGTTTTGCCCTCTGTTTTGAAACTTTTCTTTAGTTCCACAGAGCAGATAAATTTATTGTGAAACAGCACTTTTTTTCCCCCACCTTCCCTCTGGGAGAAAAAAAAAGATACAGGAAAACCTGTCTCATGACATGTATTAGCGTGCTGACAAAACCACAGAGTAAGGAAAACCACAGAGTAAGGAAAATGAACACACTTTCTAAAAACCCCAGTAGTAACAGAAAATGTGCCTGACATGCCTGTGCTTGTGTAACAGGATTCAGTGTTTGTGCTGTGCTAGTGTCTGTGGGCTGGAAGGAAGTTGGTCTTTATGCAGTGAAACCAAAAAGCTTTGTCCAAAGCAGCTGGCAATCTAGGTGAGGGTGTTGCCTGAGCTCAGTTTGTACACCTTGTCATATGAATAAAGGTCTTCCAGCTGCAAGTTAATTAGTATCATAGTATCATAGTATCAGTCAGGGTTGGAAGGGACCACAAGGATCATCTAGTTCCAACCCCCCTGCCATGGGCAGGGACACCCCACACTAGATCAGGCTGGCCAGAGCCTCATCCAGCCTGGGCTTAAACACCTCCAGGGACGGGGCCCCAACCACCTCCCTGGACAACCCATTCCAGGGCTTCACCACTCTCATGGTGAATAACTTCCTCCTCACATCCAGCCTGAATCTCCCCACTTCCAGCTTCATTCCATTCCCCCTAGTCCTATCACTACCTGATATCCTGAGAAGTCCCTCCCCAGCCTTCTTGTAGGCCCCCTTCAGATACTGGAAGGCCACAATTAGGTCACCTCGGAGCCTTCTCTTCTCCAGGCTGAAACTGGTTGAGAAACTGATTCTGGGAAAGGAGCAAATAGATAGGACAGCAAACTGGAAATCAGAACACCAGGATTGTCTTCCCAAAACATTTTCTGTAGGGCTGCTCATTCTTATGTTCTTTCCTAATAGACTCTCTGCTTAAACAAGTCTTTGCCCTAACAAACTTACAATGTGTTCATAGAGCTTTGTACAATGTAGTTATTGTTTACATTTTTAAAGGAGCTACAGTGAGGCAAATAATAATTCCTGATGCTATTGAACACAGGTAACTATTTCAGAATCACATAATGATAGAATAAATAAGGTTGGAAAAGACCTCAGAGATCATCAAGTCCAACCTATCACCCAACACCTCATGACTAACTAAACCATGACTTCAAGTGCCACATCCAATCCCCTCTTGAACACCTCCAAGGAAAGTGACTCCACCACCTCCCTGGGCAGCACATTCCAATGGCCAATCACTCTTTCTGTGAAGAACTTTGTCCTCACCTTGAGCCTAAACTTCCCCTGGCACAGCTTGAGACTGTGTCCTCTTATTCTGGTGCTGGTTGCCTGGGAGAAGAGACCAACCCCCACCTGGCTAAAACCTCCTTTTAGGTAGTTGTAGACAACAATAAGGTCTCCCCTGAGCCTCCTCTTTTCCATGCTAAACAATCCCAGCTCCCTCAGCCTCTCCTCATAAGGCTTGTGCTCGAGACCTCTTCTCAGCCTTGTTGCCCTTCTCTGGACACATTCAAGTGTCTCAATATCCTTCTTAAACTGAGGGGCCCAGAACTGGACACAGTACAGGGGCAGAATGACTTCCCTGCTCCTGCTGGCCACACTATTTCTGATGCAGGCCAGGATGCCATTGGCCTTCTTGGCCACCTGGGCACACTGCTGGCTCATGTTCAGCTGACTGTCAACCAATACCCCCAGGCTGCTCTCCAGCCACTCTGACCCCAGCCTGTAGCTCTGCATGGGGTTGTTGTGACCAAAGTGCACCACCCGGCACTTGGATTTTTTAAATGTCATCCTGTTGGACTCTGCCCATCTGTCCAGCCAGTCAAGGTCCCTCTGCAGAGCCCTTCTACCTTCTAACAGATCAACACCTGCTCCAACTTGGTGTTGTCCACAAATTTACTAATGGTGGACTCAGTCCCCTTGTCTAGATCATTCAATAAAGATACTGAACAGGATGGGGCCCAGCGCTGATCCCTGGGGGACACCACTAGTAACTGGCCTCCAGCTGGATGTGGCACCATTCACCAGAAGAGAAGCAGGGAAATAGAATTTTCTAGTTCAAAGTTGAAAGCAAATTCCTCTACAGGTGCATACTGTGGAGATGAGATTATTGTGTGTTATTGATGAATTTAGTTAATGAGCAAAGGCTCTGTAACAACTTTAAGTATTCATATGGAAATAGCTATATGCAGCTTGTTCAGTTTTATTCTTTATTCTGTAGGCTGATGAAACTATCATATCTTCATAACACAGAATAAAATAGGACAAACACAAGCAGAAGGAAAGTGGAGTAAGAAAATTGGAAATAAAGCTTATTGATGAGAATAGTACTCACCAGAAGACAAGGAGGCTTCCTAGTAGGTACTGATCTGCTGTATGCATCTACAGTCTTAGTTTTCCCCATTACCTTCAAATCCCAGCACAAAAAAAGGATGTTTAAAGCAACCCTTCTGTTTGTTCTCTCTGCTTTCCAGGTCCTTTGTGTTTTTATGTTAAGCACATGTTTCTGAGAAGAAATGGTGTTTCAGGATTCTGTCGCAACTTCATAGCTGCCAAAGTAGTTTTGTACAGGAAAAAAGTAAATATTTTTCCTATCACTATTCCTTGAACAGTGGGAACCAGTAAGGATGGGGCAGGAACTTGATCTTTTTTTACTTCCCAAGCCATATATTTGGCTGGTTTAGGTTTTTCATGTTGTTGTTTTAAATTCTAATAGAAAAGTAATAGCTGTGAGCCAGATTATTGACTCTGTGATGTTCCCTCTGAGTTGTAAACAGAGAGCTATCTTAAAACATCCCCAGAGACCTTTAAAGCACTATAAATGGTACTATGTATCTCACTCTTATCTCATGCATACTGATTCCTATAAAGGATGGACTTTCCTGGGATGCTGCAGAGACAAGATGATATAAGTATGACCAGAATTGAGATAGCAGAAAATTTTTGTCTAAAATGAGGAAAACTTAATGCCCTTTAGTGTCCTCTCTTATTTGTGGCAGCTGCTAATCCAGCTGTCAAGATTGAGGGAAAGAGAAAGGCTGGTAGAAAACTGAGAGAATTGTGGTTCACCAGTATTTATTATTATAGTGCATTATATTAAAGTGATTCACAAGTGTAAGAGAGAGAGCATCTGGGCTAGGACATTTAGTGTTCTGATGGGCTATGCTAGTTATACACACACTTCCCTTTCCATCACAGACCAAACATGTCAGCATTTTTGTGTGTGGTAGACAAAATTATCGTTATGTTTTCTGATGTTCAGTGTGGTGCTGCTTCAGAATCAGGCCTCTTGCTCAGCTGCTATGCAAATGGCATTGCTGAGGAGGTAAGACTGGATCAAATCAAGAACAGGTCCCTGCCTTGGGGAGCTTAAGGATCTGAAAAGAAAAGGAAGAAAACCGCGTAATACTAAATAAAATAACCTGTGTACTTTTATAGAGCAGTTCAGATGTATTTTAGATTTCCTTGAAAGGCAAATGTCTCTGGCAACTTTCTTTGTCATCCTCCTTATTTGGATTTACCAAAGAAGATGATCTTGAAGTATTAAGTCTGAGAACAAGGGCTGTGGGAGTCAGCAACTGTGGTCATCCTTGAGCTGGTGTTGACCCCTTAAAAGGGAAAGAAAGAGCAAGAGTGACAGCATCTATGATGAGCTGTAAAACAGCAAAGGAAAAGGAATATGATACTGTTATTTGATGTTTTAAGATATTCTGATGTGAGCATGTGAGCTTCTAGCCTGCCTGGGTTCCTAACCAGAAAGCTTCTGTTCTTCGTCTGAACTGGCATCAGCAGAGGGTGCATGGGCAGAAATTAAGTCTAAGCCAAACGAAGTAAGAAAAACTCCATGAAATATTGTGGGAAAGGATCTGATTGTGGAGGTGGGTGCCTACATGGTACGAAATACAGTACCTACCTTTGAAGTTCCTATCACCCTAGGAGGTAGTCCAAATCCTAAGTACACTAAGGAAGCATTGTAATTGCTAAGCAAAGAGAAACGCCTCAGAGGAGTGCACCTATTGAGGCTAAGTAATGAAAAAATGCTAATTAAAACCTTCCCCTTTTCTAGACTGCAGGTGCTTGAATGAAGTCTACAACAGGAGTTACTTTGCTTACTTGGGATTCACAACCAGAAATCCTCTAATGAAGTTTGACACCCATGTGTGCTCTTTAAAGCAATGTTTATGCTGCTAATTAAAAAGGGGGCATGAGCCAATTCCTGACCTCAAAACCAAATGGCACAAACTATTTCATGGCTACACAGCTGAGGGGTAGCTCCCCCTGGAACAAAATTTATCTTGGAGAATGTTACTTGAAGCAGTTCAAAAGGGTCCCAGTTCATAAAGTCACATTTAAGTACTGCAGGTAACTTGTGGACTTGTTGCTTAACCTAGATTTCTGGTTCTTTTATTTATCAGTAAATGCATGCCTTGTAAGAACTGAGCAGGACTATGAGCCTTAAAAAACAGAGTCTGAGACAGCAACCCTCTATATACCTATTGACGATTACCATGCTTCTTGACTAGAATAGAATAGAATAGAATAGACCAAGTTGGAAGACACCTTTGAGATCATCGTGTCCAACCCATTACCCAGCTAAACCATGGCACCAAGCACCCCATCAAGTCTCTTCCTAAATACCCCCAGTGACAGCAACTCCTCCACCTCCCTGGGCAGCCCATTCTAATGGGCAATCATTCTCTCTATGAAGATTTTCTTCCTAACATCCAGCCTAAACCTCCCCTGGTGTAGCTTGAGACTGTGTCCTCTGCTCCCTCAGCCTCTCCTCATAGGGCTTGTGCTCCAAACCCCTCACCAGCTTTGTTGTCCTCCTCTGGACATGTTCCAGCAAGTCAACATCTTTCCTAAACTGAGGGGCCCAGAATTGGACACAGTACTCAAAGTGTGGCCAAACCAGTGTGGTGTGAAGAAACAGTAGACCTGGTCCCTGATATGTCACAGCTTGTGTTCCAAAAGAGTGCCACTGACACAAGGTTCCCTCAACCTCTCCTATTAAACTGCACGGAAGAAACCTACAAGAAACTTCAGGCCAGAAAGAGAACACAACTTGCTGCTTAATTTTGAATACTAGTGGTTAAGGGAGAGGAGACACTCTGTTGGTTTAGTTTTGTTTGTTTGTCTGATTGTTTGCTTTTTCCTGGGGCTATTTCCATGTTTTAGATTAAATAGTTCTTATACATAGGAATTGCCATGTAGTCTATATGCCTATAGTTCCTTTTATTGTCTCTATTTCTATAAAAATAGGCTTTGAAAAACAAATCACCAAATATGTTACTGTAAAGCACTGATGAGAAATGTAGGTACAAGATGTGTACAAGATGTAGATGTGGGCTGTGTATATTATCATGGAAAAGATCATGTTCTGCAGGAGGATCTCAAAAGCATCTGTTGTAATAATCTTTGTGACTGCTGCTTTCCTGGAAAAGTCTGCAGCTGTTAGAAGTACTCAGCATAGTAAACCTTTATGCAGATGTTAGTAACTAACATCAGCAGACAGCCTGTGGTTTTTGTGTGTTACTTTGTTTTATTTCTGGACATAGCTTACAAGAGGTGGAATTACTCTTTCAAAATGGGACCAGGAGGGAAGATTGTGGAAAGGAAAATTAGCAATCTTAAGCCCCAATATTAATTGCCTCAGTGTTTTGTTGCCATACTTAAAGCCGCATGCAAAGCAAACATATTCCTTCCTATTGCTCTGCAGATGAAAACTGGAATGTAATAGCCATGGATGAATATATTTTTACAGAGTACTTTTTAAAAAAAGGACTTGATGGCAGCACCCAAAGAGTGGCTGTCAATGGGTTCATGTCCCAGTGGAGGCCAGTGACAAGCAGAGTCCCTCAGGGATCAGTCCTGGGACCAGTCTTGTTCACCTTTGTGGGTGACATGGACAGTGGCATTGAGTGCACCCTCAGTAAGTTTGCTGATGACACCAAGCTGTGTGGTGCAGCAGACACGCTGGAGGGAAGGGATGCCATCTAGAGGGACCTCAACAGGCTGGAGAGGTGGGCACAAGCCAACCTCATGAGGTTCAACAAGACCAAGTGCAGGGTCCTGCATCTGGGTCAGGGCAATCCCAGGCACGAATACAGGGTGGACAGTGAGTGCCTTGAGAGCAGCCCTGAGGAGAGAGACTTGGGGGTGCTGGAGGATGAGAAGCTCAACATGAGCTCTCAGTGTGCACTTGCAGCGTGGAAAGCCAATCAGATCCTGGGCTGCATCAAGAGAAGTGTGGCCAGCAGGTCAAGGGAGGTGATTCTCCCTCTCTACTCAGCTCTGGTGAGACCCCACCTGGAATACTGCGTCCAGTTCTGGAGCCCCTATTACAAAAGGGATCTGGATGTGCTGGAACGTGTCCAGAGAAGGGCCATGAGGATGATCAGAGGGCTGGAGCACCTCTCCTATGAGGACAGACTGAAGGAGTTGGGGCTGTTCAGTCTGTAGAAGAGAAGGCTCCAAGGTGACCTAATTGTGGCCTTCCAGTATCTGAAGGGGGCCTACAAGAAGGCTGGGGAGGGACTTCTCAGGATATCAGGTAGTGATAGGACTAGGGGGAATGGAATGAAGCTGGAAGTGGGGAGATTCAGGCTGGATGTGAGGAGGAAGTTCTTCTCCATGAGAGTGGTGAAGCCCTGGAATGGGTTTTCCAGAGAGGTGGTTGGGGAACTGTCCCTGGAGGTGTTTAAGCCCAGGCTGGATGAGGCTCTGGCCAGCCTGATCTAGTGTGGGGTGTCCCTGTCCATGGCAGGGGGCTGGAACTAGATGATCCTTGTGGTCCCTTCCAACCCTGACTGATACTATGATACTATGTTTTCTGGGGTTTTTAGTATGCATTGGTTTTGAAGAGTTTCTAGGGGGGGCTGGGGGGGTGGGAAATATCAGCAGTTTCTTTGTCCTGGAATAAATCAGAGAGCATTTGACTACATGCAGCAATACAGAGTCACTTCTGGATCCAAATCAGGCCTAATGAAATTGAGCTGTTGCTGATCATAAGGTCGTCATCTAGCATGACCCCAGTTCTCTGTTTTGAGCAGAGCTGTGTCTCAGTTAAAATAGCAGTCAAATATTTCAGCAGCCAAAGGAATAATGAAACTGAGAAGGTTTTATTTTTGTTATTACAGAATCACAAAATCACAGAAGCATTCAGGTTGGAAAAGATCCTCAGGATCCAACCAATAACCCTACTCGACAAGGTTCACCCTTAAACCATATTCCCAAGCACCACAGACAAACAACCTTTAAACACGTCCAGGGCTGGTGACTCAACCTCCTCCCTGGGCAGCACATTCCAATGCCTGACCACTCATTCTGTGAAAAATTTTTTCCTAATGTCCAGCCTAAACCTACCCAGTCATAGCTTGAGGCCATTCCCTCTTGCTCTATCACTAATGACCTGTGAGAAGAGACCAGCACCAGCCTCTCCACAATGTCCTTCTGACCCTACCTGTAGCAGGCACTATTAGGACATTAGGAAACTTTCTGATTTTGAAAACTAGAAGTTTCACAAGTAGAGGAATATGGAATGAATGTTATAACTTAAAATGCTGTGTTGTGAGATATCATTCATGGTTTTTTATGGAACTTCTATTAGAATTCCATAAGTAGAAGCCATACCTACACTGTCCACCATCCTGACTCTAGTGTTTGGGGCATCTTTCATTATCAGGTCAGTTTCCTTTCTTCTGGGCAGCGCTTTACATACTGCACAATGTCACTTGGAGTGACAGTTACAGAGAGGGTTGTGAAAGGACATTTGTGAGAGTAGAGTCCTCCTGTTCACCTGATAGCTTTTGATATGAATTTAAGCACAATCAAAGTATGAATACTATTCTACTTTCATTCCTTTGCTCTGATTTGCTTTGCTTTGCTTTAATGAGTCTATGCTGATTAAAGTCTTTCCTGTTTTCTACAAGTTTACCCACTTACCTTGCCATTGACCTCTATGTTTAGCTGAATCATTGAGAATTCATCTAATCATGATCTGAAGTGCTCGGGAGAGGGAAAGATATGAAAACATTTCCCTGATAAAGTTTTCTTTTGCTAATGGCCATTTCAACTGGTAAAAATACATACCTTGCTTCTCACTTCAGTATTGTAAAAGTCATTGACCATCATCTTGATCATTCAGTTAAAAATAGTTTAGGGAGTTTTGTATCTCATACTAGCAGGAAATACAAATTCATAAGAATCTTTCTAAGAAGGGTAGGAGGCAAAAGTTTGGAAATGGACTGCAAATGTCAGTCACTCACTAGAAAGGTGAAGAAAGTGGGTATCCATCTCCATGTCTTTGACTAGATTTTCTCAGTAGCAAGAACTAGGAAGATCATGAGTTGCTCTGAGTTTGTCAGATGGCATGTCCTAGCATCATCAAACATTCTTTGCAGTATTAAACTTCCGTAGTTCAAACCACTTTGTCAGACACACGCTAACTGTATTTGCCAGTAACACGGGAAACTACCCTGAGGATATGTTTTTTGAATCTTTATTCAAGATGTGTTCTGCATGCCATTTCATCTCATTGGCAGAAACATTATTGCTTTTGATGCAGATGAGTGAGGCTCTTTAATCGCTCCAGATGCCAGGGAAATGAACACTGTGAAAATGCAGTTGCCAAAATAGTTTAGAGAGCTTGTACTCTGTCAAATGAACATTGCGTAGATACTGTTTCTGTACACACAGGGGACATGAAGTTCTGTTTGGGAGCCTTTGAAACCATCCTGCCTACCTGATTCTTTTAATAATAACTGCAGTTGTAATCTCACTGAGAAAGCTTTTAAAGAACAGTAGTATCAATCCTGTTCTGAAATGCATGTAAATAGTTACCCAACATTAATTACAGCATTTATTTCAGTGAGAAGCACTTAATTGCTGTCTCTGGACAGGCTGTTCTGAATCTGGAGAGCCAAAGAGCTCATGTGTTAATTTCCAGTTCTTCTTAAACACTGAGGACCACATCTTTTACTGAGATGCATTAAATGATTTCCTCAGACTTCAGTGAAGTGGCTCTTCAGAGGAGTGTCTTAGCAGTCTTGAAATGAACATCATAGTAATCTTTCCAGAAATAAAATCAAGATGGAATTGGTACTCTGCATTAAGATACCTCTTTTTCCCTATTTTCTTTCTGCCTCAGAGAACAAACATTCATGCTGTGAGAAAGTCTCAGTGATTAGTTAAGCTTTTTAGCAACCATTCAAGGGATAACAGTGGCAGTTCTTGCCATTTTACAAAAGAGGTCAGAGGTACAGATGGTAATGTTCAAGTCTCATGCAAGTCTCATGCAAAGTCTCATGATTTTCGGGCTTGTGCCAAGCACTCTGCCTTCTGGAAAAGCTGCACTCATATCAGAGGTCACCATCAAACAATCACACAGTGTCTACCTGTGAGCCTCTATATAAATCAAAAACTGATTTTGGAGGGTATTGTCTTTAGTACACTAGAGGGAATTAAGTTTTTTATTCCAACTGTGTCATTCCCCTTTACTGGGTGTCACAAATGATTTTTCAGTGGCTCTGAGATTGGGGATGAGTTCTCTTGCATCCTTAAGTTTTTACTTTACTGCAAAACACTCTGCACATTATGCGTACCTTCTTTCCTTTCTTTGAGGAATAAATTCACTTAAACAATCTACTTACTTAAGCATTTCTCTTTTCTTCTTAATCCCACTTTCTTTTTCCTCTTATCTTCAGACATCTTTCATGTGTACTATATTAGTGCATGGCTTTTTCAGCAATAAAAATAATCATAGAGCATTTTTCTAGCAGTCCCAGATTTTCTTTTGCAAATATCAGTTTGCTTAGTCACATGCTGGATTCATTTTGAACTATGAACATGAATTTTGGAGTGGATGTGCTACAGGAGTGTGTAGCACTGGTACTGTAGTGGAAAAACAGCTGCCAGGGATGGCTCCTGTGGCTTCTGTGAGTAACAGTCTGAATCACAGAATGCTAGGGGTTAGAAGAGACCTCTAGAGATCGTTTAGTCCAAAGTCCCTGCCAAAGAAGGGTAACCTAGGATAGGCTGCACAGGAATGCATCCAGGCAGGTTTTGAAAGTCTCCAGAGGGGACTCCACAACCTCTATGGGCAGTCTCTTCGAGTGCTCTGTCACCCTCACTATAAAGAAGGTTTTCCTCATGTTGAAGTAGAACCTCCTGTGTTCCACCTTGTACCCATTGTCCCTGACCCATTACTAGGCACCACCAAAATGAGACCATCATTTCAAACTTGTTATAGAAAATATAACATAAAATAAGATTTATATCTTACAAATATATGCATAGCTCACCCGTGGAACCTGTTTCTTTAAAAAAAAAATAAAAATGGACCAAAAGCCAATTATTGTGGGGTTTTTTTGAAAGGAAAAATATTTATTGGCATAAATAATTCCTTTTAAATACCAGCATCTGGCTACTCAGTAAATCACCATTCCAGATTTTAAGTGCATTTAAAAAGAAAGAGCAAGACTTTGCAAGTTATCTTTTCACAGCTCAAGGGGAAAGCTCCCTCCCTTCCTTTCACACCAGCTATTCTTGACTACTAAATTGTCTTCCTGCTTCCTCCCTCTTAGATTTCATGTTTAAGCTGCACTTAAGATAAACAGGAGTTGTCACACTAACATATGACTCACTAATATTGCAAAGCTTTGGTGGCTTTGGTTTGTTAGTTTAGTATGGGTTTGTTTTGGTTTGGGTTTTTTTACTAGGACTACTAGTGCTGCACAGGAAAATTGTGGATTTGGTATTTTGGTGGTTTGGGGTTTGGGGAATTTTTGTTTGTTTGTTTTTGGTTTTTGGTTTAAATCCACAGCTGTCTGTGGATGATTTAATAAGAATTGATTTGCTTAAAAGACTCTTTACAGTCTCACTGTATTAGCTATCATAATTTGAAGTACAGCAAGCTATACGTGACTCTCAAGCTTGATTTACCTTCCTTGCAACTTAAATTTACATCTTTTCAAATTATCCAAAAGCTTTTTCTTTTTCTTTTTTTTTTTTTAATATATAAATAAATATATATAAAATATGTATGCATGCCACCACAGAGAGTGAGCAATCTGTTGTTGGCAAAGTATGAAAGAAAAAGCCTAGTTTTATGATCCATGTCCCAGGATCTCAAATGTCCACTCAGAATAAACAGGAACTTTTAAAGCTTTGTGCATGACACACATTCCCCAGAGCACTGGTAAACTGCCCTGCATTTTGTTTGCACAGAGGATGGGAGGGAGAGTAAACACTCACAAGTTTTAGAATTTTGATGCTGAGATAATAAGATACTTCAGCACCTAACACTTAAAACACGTATCTCCTTCCTCTTTGGATTACTAAACTCCTAGTGCATAGAAAATAAAAGCTATAAGGTTTGTGGAGTTGTGGTATTCTCCCCACTTCAGTGGTTCTGCAAATGGTGAAACTTGCCTCAAGGTATGTCTGCAGATCTTTCATACTTGGTGAAATAAATCACATTTCCTTTAGGACAGGGGGTAGATTGTCAAACATCTGAGCAGAATGAACTGTATTGTTCCCAAAATAATACATACCCAAGTGGTACCCAACAGGCTATAATGAAGCACATTTAGTCCTGAGCGGTAATAGCCAAAGAACATACATATTTTAAGGCATCTAACAAATGCTTCTCAACAGTGAATGGCACCAAGGGACAACAAAACCCAGAAACACCGATGTGTGGTTCCTTATTTTCAAGTTTAAGGACTATTCCTATCAAAACTCCAGGAAAAGTGACTTGGTTTGGGCTTTTGTTGTTGTTGGTTTTGTTTGTTTGCTTGTTTGTTTTGGGCTTCTTTCTGTTTGTTTGTTTTTGGTGGGTTTTGTTGTTGGGGTTTTTTGTTGGGGGGGGGAGTGTTTCTTTTTGGTGGTTTTTTTGTGTGTGTATGTATGTTTTTGTTTGGTTTTGTCTGTGTTGGTTGGGTTTTTTTTAATCTTTCCTAAAGCCTGTCTTCCCTTCTATTTTGGAAGGTATTTTCTTTATTACGCTAAAGGGAATTAAGTGTTTTATTCCAACTGTGTCATTCTCCTTTACTGGGTGCCACAAATGATTTTTCAGTGGCTCTGAGACTGGGGATGAGCTCTCTTGCATCCTTAAGTTTTTACTTTACTGCAAAACACTCTGCACATTATGTGTACCTTCTTTCCTTTCTTTGAGGAATAAATTCACTTAAACAATTTACTTACTTAAGCATTTCTCTTTTCTTCTTAATCCCGATTTCTGTTTCCTCTTGTGCAGGTCACTTGGATCTGGAGCACATGAGCCCCACAGCTCTCTAGCTCTTCCAAAGCCAGAGGGAAGTTGTAGCACCACGCAGCAAGGAGTACAGGTGTCTGTATCAGATCTGTGCTCTCCTTTCCTGAACTTGTTTCATTGCTACCCCATGCTGCCCTTGCTGTCTCACTTTCTGCGGCCTCCCTCCTGAGAATTAAATAATTTAATGCAAAACCTGTTTGAAATGATGCTAAAACGTATGCAACATTTCACATACCTGTGTTCATGTTGCTACTTACTCCCTCCCATCCTGACAAGCATTTCTCTGACCTGACTACTGAACTTTATATTCAGGTGCAATCTGTAATTTAGGTATGGGTGGGTGTGTTGCCAGTTGGCTCAGGAAGAAAACCCAGTCAGTTGGAAAAATGTCTTTAAATTACACAGTCATTTATTATTCACATTGGCTTACTAAGTGTTTTCTTTGCTTTCATTTGCCCTTGAAAGACTGTAAAGCAATGTTAAATTGTTGAAATTGTTTTAACCTTTATGCCTCAGGTCTGAGAGCTGGGAGAGGAGCTGGCCAAGCCACTCTCCATCATTTTTCAACAGTCCTGGCTCACTGGAGAGGTCCCAGATGACTGGAAGCTGGCCAGTGTGATGCCCATCCACAAGACAGGCTGGTTGGATGAGCCAGGCCTGTCAGCCTCACCTCAGTGCCAGGCAAGATTATGGAACAGGTCATCTTGAGTGCAGTCACACAGAACTTACAGGATGGCCAAGGGATCAGGCCCAGCCAGCATGGATTTAGGAAGGGCAGGTCCTGCCTGACCAACCTGATCTCCTTCTATGATCAGGTGACTGCCTGGTGGATGTGGGGAAGGCTGTGGATGTAGTCTACCTGGACTTCAGCAAGGCCTTTGACACCATCCCCCATAGCAAACTCCTGGCCAAGCTGTCAGCCCATGGCTTGGACAGCAGCACTCTGTGCTGGGTTAGGAACTGGCTGGAGGGTAGACCCCAGAGAGTGGTGGTGAATGGTGGTGGTGTCCCCCAGAGATCAGTGCTGGGCCCCATGCTCTTTAATATATTCATTGAGGGCATGGAGTCCATCATCAGTAAATTTGAGGACGACACCAAGCTAGGGGCAGGTGTTGATCTATTAGAGGGCGGAAGGGCTCTGCAGAGGGACCTTGACAGGCTGGACAGAAGGGCAGAGTCCAAGGGCATGAGATTTAATACATCTAAGTGCTAGGTTCTACACATTGGCCACAACAACCCCATGCAATGCTACAGGCTGGGGTCAGAGTGGATGGACAGCAGCCAGGCAGAGAGGGACCTGGGGGTACTGGTTGATAGTAGGCTGAACACGAGCCAGCAGTGTGCCCAGGCAGCCAAGAAGGCCAATGGCATCCTGGCCTGTATCAGGGATAGTGTGGTCAGCAGGAGCAGGGAGGTCATTCTGCCCCTGTACACTGCACTGGTTAGGCCACACCTTGAGTCCTCTGTCCAGTTCTGGGCCCCTCAGTTTAGGAAGGATGTTGACTTGCTGGAATGTGTCCAGAGAAGGGCAACAAAGCTGGTAAGGGGTTTGGAACACAAGCCCTATGAGGAGAGGCTAAGGGATCTGGGGTTGCTTAGCCTGGAGAAGAGGAGGCTCAGGGGAGACCTTATTGCTGTCTATAGCTACCTGAAGGGAGGTTGTAGCCAGGTGGGGGCTGGTCTCTTCTCCCAGGCAACCTGTGACAGAACAAGAGGACACAGTCTCAAGCTGTGCCAGAGGAGGGTTAGGCTGGATGTTAGGAAGAAATTCTTCATAGAGAGAGTGATTGCCCATTGGAATGGGCTGCCTGGGGAGGTGGCGGAATCACCATAACTGGAGGTGTTTAGGAGGAGACTTGATGGGGTGCTTGGTGCCATGGTTTAGTTGATTAGATAGTGTTGGATGATGGGTTGGACGCGGTGATCTTGAAGGTCTCTTCCAACCTGGTTTATTCTATTCTAATCTGACACCCACAAAAACAAAGGAGATACTCTGTTTTCTAGAGGATTGTCAGTGTGTTTAATTTTGCTGCAACAATCTAGCCAGAGTAATGCCCTTTTTGTTGAGCTTTCTCTGTAGGGATGTGCTGGGAACTCCAGCTAGAGCAAAACATAGCCGCTTGGCTGGCTGAACAAGGATCCTGTAAAGACATCACTTGCAGCTTGATGGTCTGATTAGCTTAGTTCTTTCAAGTTTGGTGCAGGTGAAGAGGAAAGTTGCTCAAAGAGGGCCCTTGAGAATCTGGGGTGTGTTTTACATGGTCTGCTGCCTGCCTTTTCTTGTGCACTGAAAATGCTTGAACTGCAAATCCTGTTCTGGGCACAGGATTTGAGCTAGGGGAACTTGCTGATGGATCTGTGTCCACTGTAATCGAAACAGGTCTTCTGCACTATACCAGACTATTTCTGATTTAACACAAGCAGTATGTTTTGCATTTGCAACGTCTTCTATACATATTGCAACGTACCATTGAATGTGAGTATCCTAGAGTTTATGAGACAGACACAGGAATATAGGAAACTCATTGCTGGAGGTAACTTGGTGTGCTTATTGTCATTGCTTCTATGTATTCTAATGTTTCTTGAGTAATATTTGTTTTTATTAGTTTTAAGAATTTATACCAATAAATAGATTATACAAAGCAAACTCAAAATCCAAGAAAAGCAGTTGAGCGAATTTAGATGTAAAACTTAAAGGGTGAGAAAGGAAAACTCTTCTGTCTTTGAGAAGGCCTTGTGCGTGACTGCTAATACAGTGAGCAAACCGCAACAGCACTGAGAAAAACAGACCCTTGGTTTAAACACGGTGCAGGTTTTCTTCTGTATTTCTTAGCTCCTTCCGTTCTCCAGGCCAGGTGTGAATTATGGCCTCAGTGATTTGACCTAAATCTGTCAAAACAATCAGCTTGCTGGTGGAAATGCAAGCTAGTTTTAGCAATCACCAGCAGTAACATCTGAACCTCACTAGAGCAGGAACTGTCTAGTAAACGTGACAAGGTGTTTCCAGCAGGATATCTTTCTGTATTAAAATGAAATTTGCTTGTGGGATATGGTTCAAATACAAAAGAGGCCTTTTTCTTTCGTTCAATTTGCAATGTTTGTCCACTGTATGTGTCTGCTCTTCTGTTGCTTTCATGCTTTCAGAGTTCAGTACCTGTAAAAGCCTAAAACATGACAAGCAAGTAATAGAACAAGAGAGGTGGTTGAGGTATTTGATTTATTAATTTAAGTGGAGAGAAAAGCTGGCAAGTGGAGCAACTAATAGGGAGCAACTATGTTGCACACACTGCTGGTTCCTGCCTGGCCCACTGCTCTCCCTGCTCCTGCAATGGCATTAGAGGTGAATTAATGTTTCTCTGCTCTTCATTTAATTTCTGAAATATATACAGTGTTTATTTAAAAAATATAGTTCCCAAAGTTATTATTTATTTAAGCTAACTTTAGCCATCCAAAAGACAAGTTTTTCACTGGAGCAATATTTCTCTTTTACCAAGACCTTTGTTCAGATCAGCTTCCTTGTTGAGGTGTCAGTGTCTCTCCCTCCATTAAGAGAAGACCCAGACAACTACATAAGACTTAGTGGAGAGAGGAATCCTGCCCTCAATTTGGCAATGTGCACCTGCCATTTCTTAGGGTGTCTGGGACAATTGCACAAGCCTGTTATCCCTGCTTTCAAGATTCAGTGGCACAATAGCTCTTAAGTGAATTAAAGGGCTCCTTTTTTTTGTTTGTTTGTTTGTTTTTGTCAAAATGAAGGTACATTTTATCCAAATGCTGCTTGTGTTCCCAGTGACAACCGTGGAAAGTGGGTTTATACATTTGAAATAAGCGGGTTTATATCTTTTGATATGAGCCCATGGGCAATTTTGGAAAGACTTAAATGGCACTGGAAGAGAAACTTTCTCTGTCTTCTCTGTACAGGTACTCACATATAATATTTATACTGTTTGTGTAGTAAATATTTTATGCTTGAAGTATCACTCTTTCTAAGTTACTCTAGATAGATTAAAGCAAGTATGATGGATTGTAGCTATTCAAGTAACCACTACAATTTGCGCAGAAATAAGGTGCTGATAGACAACAGGGGAGGCACTCATCATACTAATTAAGCAGCAATAAGATATTTGTCCTCAGATTAATTTCATCATGTTCCTGGTTTCAATGCTCTGCTAAATTTGTACTCTTCTCCTTAAACATCAATGTATCACCACTGACTGCTGTTCCCGTTCCTCTCTAGCACACAGGCACATTCCTCTATGGTTTCTGCTTGCAAACTATTTACTTCTGATTCCTGGAGTTATATGAACCAATTGTTTCCCCAGAAGATAAAGTCACTAGTGCATTCCTAAATAGATATAAATGGGACACATCTTATATTCATGTGTAGTGTCTTTACAAAAATAACAGCTATGTACAAGAAGCAGTACTCACAATAGGAAAAAAAGAAAAGAAATAGAGAGAGGATACAATCAGGTTATCTATCTTTTATTCCTTACTGCGAAGAACTAAACCATGGCTCCAAGTGCCACATCCAATTGTGTTTTTTTTAACACCTCCAGGGATGGTGACTCCAACACCTCCCTGGGCAGCCCATTCCCACTTCTGGGCTCCTCAATTTAAGAAGGACATTGACATACTTGAACGTGTCCAGAGAAGGGCAATGAGGCTGGTGAGAGGTCTGCAGCACAAGCTCTATGGGGAGAGGCTGAGGAAGCTGGGGTTGTTTAGCCTGGAGAAGAGGAGGCTCAGGGGAGACCTTATTGGTTGTAGCTAGGTGGGGGTTGGTCTCTTCTCCCAGGCAATCAGCCTCAGACCAAGAGGACACAGTCTCAAGCTGCACCAGGGGAAGTTTAGGCTTGAGGTGAGGAGAAAGTTCTTCACAGAAAGAGTAAGCCATTGGAATGTGCTGCCCAGGGAGGTGGTGGAGTCACCATCACTGGAGGTGTTCAAAAAAGGATTAAATGTGGCACTTGGAGCAATGGTTTAGTAGTCATGAGGTATTAGGTATTAGGCAATAGGTCGGACTTGATGATCTCTGAGCTCTTTTCCAGCCTGGTTGATTCTGTGATTCTGTGAAGTTTTCTGGGAACTGAGTTTTTATTTTATCCAAATTCAGTACACAAACTCCAATAATTATTTATGTCATATTTATGTAAGAGGAAGAGCCAGACAATAGAGAGGTCTATATTTCATATTGAAGTTAGTAAACTTCTAGGAGTTTACACAGTTTTCTGACGTTCATAAAAAGAGTTTAAAAACTATTTTAAGATCTCACTTCAAAATTCAAGGCTTGATGTTAATCACATCAACTACCTCAGCCTAGCAACAGTACAATCACTTTGTTTTTACTGTAATATATGCTAAATAAATAAATAGATTTAACTTGATCATTTTACTTTATATTAAAATTTGGGGGGGGGTGGTGTTGTTTGGTTGGTGGGTTTTAGGGTTCTTTGGGGGGGGGGGAATGAGGGGAGGTTTGGGGTTTTTTTTAATGTATACCCATGAAAGTCAGGCATCTAACTACAGTATCCAAAATATGAATTTAATCTTCTTAGGTGGTCAATAGAAGGAAGGAAGTACACATCAAGAAGGTAATTCTGTCTTTCTGAAATGCTTACTTCTCTCCATTGACCACAGATAAGCATCAAATATTCACATTTCTACCTCAGTTTCCTCACCTAGATATTCATAACTACAGGTGATGATTCTTCACAGTTATTGTATATTGAGATTTTATGTGACATGTTCTGACAAAGTGCTGGATCTAATGTAGGTCAAGTGTGGCCAGACAATAAAATGAAAAGTGTAGCTGCTATCATATGCTTTGAAAACTTGGAGAATTCAAAGCAAACAACAGCAGACAGGACTTGGGAAAGAGAGAGAATGCAGAAATACTTTGCATTATCCATAATGTTGTTACAGAGAAAGAACCATTGATTAAAAGCCTGAGGAAACAGAATTATTTTTAGGAAACAGAGAAGCAAAATCAAGACAAATTCTCCGTCACAAAATAGCTCCAGGGTGGGACGATAGCCCTTGAGCTTTTACTGGGAGCAATGAAAGCCGACAAATTTTCTGTCATGGTAGGGGAGAATGAGGGCTAAGAGAAAAAGCAGTGCTGGAATTTTAATTCTCCTCACAAAGACTGATTCTAGAAAATGGAAAGTCTTGGCATTTAGGTTAAAGCAAATTCAAAACCCACAATCTGAAAAAGGTGTCAAGATATAAAAGGAAGGTTCAACATCAGATTTCATGGGGATTAACACCAGATGTTAATAATTAATGTTAATTTTGCTATAGTTCTTTTAACTGTGATTTTTGCAACTATGGTTCTTACTGTGAAACCCACATTTTCCAAGCTGCTTTACCTTGGTTTTCATGATACTTTTCCATGAAGGTGAGAAAGCTGTTAGCTTGTTTCAGTGTATACAAACATACATGATTTCTCCATCCTCATTAACCTCTGGTCTCTGATATAGCACACCACAAAACCACAGTATTGCAGTATCACCAAGGTTGGAAGAGACCTCAAAGATCATCAGATCCAACCTATCACCCAAGACCTCATGACTAGACCATGGCACCGAGTGCCACATCCAATCCCCTCTTGAACACCTCTAGGGATGGTGACTCCACCACCTTCCTGGGCAGCACATTCCAATGACGAACGACTCTCTCAGTGAAGAACTTTCTCCTCACCTAGAGCCTAAACTTCCCCTGGTGCAGCTTGAGACTGTGTCCT
This sequence comes from Dryobates pubescens, assembly GCF_014839835.1. NCBI lineage: Eukaryota > Metazoa > Chordata > Aves > Piciformes > Picidae > Dryobates > Dryobates pubescens. The sequence goes on along the minus strand of NC_071618.1, from coordinate 25,969,925 downwards.
GTAACCCATCTTACTGTGTTCCTTACATGGCTGTATGAGTTCTTTGCTACATTTTCTATTTTGAAACTGCATATGGCTGATGTAGTCACTTGCTGATTGGTGGTTTTTTGGTAGAAAGAAGCAGGCATTTGTGTGATATTGTTCATCTCATCTAAAGGTTGACATGTAGGAACTAATTGAGTTGTCTAAATGTAGTTTCTTATTGACATAGAATGCCTTGAGCCATCCACATGAAACTGGTAGATAAAGACAGAATTTACAGGAAGCCTGTGCTCTTCCCTAATGGAAGGCAGGAGGCCCAGCATGGTGCCCTGCTGTATTTAAGCTATTGGGTGGAGTCCTAACTTCTCAAGTTTTCACCATTTAAGCCATTTAGGAGTGAGATTTAGTACTAGACTGTAGATGCCTGAATGTATTTCTTGAAAACTGATTTTCTCTGCTCCCACTATAATCAAAGCACGTTTAATTACTACTGCCAGTGGTGCCTGGAGAGCTAGACAGAATTTTTTCAGAAAACAAATGATTCAATGAATCATTGAATCAATGATTATAATAGTGTTTGGCCTGACTTGTGGAAGCCAAATTCTTGTATTAGCTGGCATACGGAGAAGTTCTGTAGTGGTTAGTCTCATTTGGGAGAGGTGGAATTATCGATTACAAAAACTTTTCCAACCTGTTTATAGATGGCAGACTTGGACTTTGTATTCAGGTACTTGATCTAGCACCAGTTAGATGACCTTGAATATGTTCAAGCTAAGCAACAGTGGCTTTGGGTTTATTTAGCTTATAACACTTCCCCCCCCACCATGATCACTTTATTTTCATTTGTTTGAATTTTAAGTGGTAAGTGTTAATCAGTGCATATACATATATATGCTAGGTTGTTTATACTAAGCTATGCAGGGCCTCAATCAGCTCTGCAGGAGAGAGGTTTATTTTTACTGCTAGTCAGGTGGTGTTCTCTGACATGAAAGCACATCTCGTACTTGCAAAACTGTTGTAGAAAGGCCTGAAGGCATGATAAAACTGTAATTAAAAAAGACAAATCTCTAGATCATGTTTGTAAGAAACTTTTGCATGAGGAAAGGTGTTCTTCTGTCACAGAGGGCAATTAATGTCTGGAAGAAGTATAACCAACACAGTAGAGGGTTTTGGTTTGTTGTTTGTTCCTTTGTTTGTTTTTAATGGCTATGTTTTTGTCCCCAAAAGAAAATACAATAGGATACAAACTTAAAGCAAACCACACTACTTCTAGCAGCTTTTGGTCCAGAAATGTGCTCTTTTACAGGCTAGAAGTTCTTTAGATGCTCTGTGGTGCCAGAAACAGTTTTTTTAAAATTTTACATTAAACCAAAAGACTTCAAGTATAGCACAGGGTTTGAGGTGACAGTTTAGTCACTTCCTTACAGAAGAATTGTCTTCAAAGGGAGATTATCTGGGTAAACAAACTATCTGTCAGAAGGTGACCTGGAAAGAGCAATGTAACGGGATCATTTTAAGCCAGCTATGGGCAGGGTGGCTGACAGTCTTGAGATCCCTAATCATAAGGCCCATCCAAACTGCTGTCAACGACATTCCTGCTAACAACTAAGCTCAGGAACTTTTGTGTCAGTGTCAGCTTCCACAGAACTACTTGCAGGACACTGCCTGGGAATTTGCTGTATGCCCTGTGAATGATGCCGCACACTGCTGTGGTAGTGTGAAGGTTTAATCCTTCCACCACATAAAGCACAGCTAACTCAATTGGAGAAGTGAATGGAAAGCTGTATTTTACAAGCAGGATGAAATGCAATGAATATATATAAAATATACAGTATTTACAGTATATACAAAAATATACAGGAAAGAACATAACGCAGAAAAACCCTCCCAAGGAGAATCCCCCCCTGGGTTCCTCTCAAAACCCCTCTCTTTCCCCCCTTTCTTGTCCAAGTTAACTAGATGAAAAAAGGAGAAAAAAAAAAAAGAAATAGGTATTAAGGGGAAAATCGTTAGTTCAAAGCAGTTGTTAAGAAAGTTAGTTTTCTTATCTCATCAGTTTCAGCCCAAGGTCAGTTGCATGCAGGCTGGACTAGAACAGAAAGAAGATTCTGTGATTCTGTGAAAAGACTGAGGACAGACTGTAAGTTCTTTGCTGGAACGAGTCCAGAGAAGGGCAACGAAGTTGGTGAGGGGTTTGGAACACTAGCCCTATGAGGAGAGGCTGAGGGAGCTGGGGTTGCTTAGCCTGGAGAGGAGGAGACTCAGGGGTGACCTTATTGCTCTCTACAACTACCTGAAGGGAGGTTGTAGATAGGCGGATGTTGGTCTCTTCTCCCAGGCAGCCAGCACCAGAACAAGAGGACACAGTCTCAGGCTGCACCAGGGGAGGTTCAGGCTGGATGTTAGGAAGAAGTTCTATACAGAGAGAGTGATTGCCCATTGGAATGGACTGCCTGGGGAGGTGGTGGAGTCACCATCATTGGGGGTGTTCAGGAGGAGACTTGATGGGGTGCTTGGTGCCATGGGTTAGTTGTTTAGGTGGGTTGGACTGGTTGATGGGTTGGACGCGATGATCTTGAAGGTCTCTTCCAACCTGGTTTATTCTATTCTATTCTATTCCTGAAGCTACATTCTACTCATCTACCAATGAAATTTGTTTAGAATTATCTTTGTTTTCCTTTTCACACCTAAACATTCAGCTAGAGAATTCTGTAGCTGCCACTTTCTTAAAGGCACAGCCCAAAACTGTCACAACTGCATACAGAGGAGTAAAAAACTGTGCAGAGCTGTGGTCTGACAGCCTTAGTTAAGTGCCATATACTAGGGTCTCTGTACAGGTGATAGCCTAGAATAACCAAAGCTTTCTGAGGAGCCATTTGAAACAGCTAGCTCCTCTGTTCTTTCCTAGTTTGAGTGACTTCATCTGCATTCTTGACCTGCATCACTACAACTCGTGGCAGTTGGCAATGATGCCTCAAGCTGTTATGGGCTCATAATCAACCTTCCAGCATTGCTTGGACAGACTCTAGTATCTCTTGCATCTGGTACACTCCAGAGTTTGGTGCTGGATTTGCTCTAATTTCTGGTAAATACCTCAGGTGCAGCACCAAACTGTGCTCCTTTTGTTGTCTTTGCTTTTCTGTCCTGCAGCACAAAATGAAACTCTATGATTCAATGTCTGCCCAAACCCCCTGACAGGTGGTGAGACCTTCTACCAACCTGTTCCTGAGCCTTGTCTAAAAAGATACAGGCACTCATTAGTTGTATCTTAGTGCCATGTCATTTCCATGGTAGATGTTGAAAGATGAGGGTAGGACACAGTCATCACTGCTGAACAAAAGACAGATAAGGAAGGAGCTCAGGCACTGTACCCAAGATGTTCTATGTCACTTAATTCCTATCCCATTTCCTAGCTTTGTTTTTGGCTGCATCAACTAGCTGTCTGCAAGACAAATCTCTAGGACGTTAGTCTTAAGCCAGTTTGAGGCAAGAAAGCTGGTGCCACCTGGCCTTCAGGCCAGCCAGAGTACCAGACTTTATTGAGCAGTTTAGACATAACCTCAGGGTCTGTGGTAATGGAGTCAGAGCCTTTGTGATCTGCGACACTCTTCCCAGGATGAACCCCTTCAAGGTTAGAATTCATACACCATAACTTATTTTCCCAGATAATTCTTAACAACAGTAATCTTTTTGTCAGGCCTTATTAGCAGCAGCAAAAAGTTTCTAGAAGTCACTCTTCTAAAACATATTTAAATATTGACCTAGAAACCTGGGAAAATAAAGCTACTTTGTCTGGATGAATATTTCTGCATATGTATGTGATGAATCAAACAAATGAATAGATCCATTTTAAACTGTCTTGCAGAAAGGATGGAAGGAGGAAGGGAAGGATGGGAAGCAAATAAACAGGAACAATGCACAGCTCCTTCCCTGAAGTACACAGCTGCAAATTTGAGTTGTCTTTCAAGCAAGAGATTTAGAGCTCTGGTTACTTGCTTCTTATTTTTTATTACATCTCATTCACAGATGGACCATTCCAGTGTCAAGACCAGGACTCTATTATATCTCCCAGTTTAGAATGAATCACAGAATCACACAATGTTAGGAGCTGGAAGGAACCTCTGGAGATCACTGAGTCCACCTCCCTGACAAAGCAGGATCACCTAGGGCAGGCCCCATAAGAACACATCCAGGCGGGCTTTGAAAGTCTGCAGGGAAGCAGATTCCACAACCTCTCTGGGCAACCTGTTCCAATGTTCCATCACCCTTATTGTAAAGAAGGATCTGCTCATGTTGAGACGGAACCTCCTGTGCTGTAGCTTGTATCCATCACTCCTTGTCCTGTCACTGGTCACTACCAAAAAGAGTCCATCACCTTCATCTTGACACCCACCTCTCAAGTATATACAGATGTTAATAAGATCCCCTCTCAGCCTTCTCTTCTCAAGACTAAACAGCCCCAGTTCTCTGTTTTTCTTCACAGAGAAATGTTGAAGTCCCACAGTTATCTTTGTAGCCCTTCATTGGCCTCTCTGCAGCAGATCCCTGTCTGTCTTGAACTGAACACAGTCTTGCAGGCGTGGTCTCAACAGGGCAGAGGGGGTGGAGAATCTCCCTAGACTGGACATGCTTTTCTTAATGCACCCCAGGATGCCATTTGCCCTCTTGGCCACAAGGGCACATTGCTGTCCCATGGATAACTTGCCCAGAACCTTTTTCCATTTACTGTAGGCTTCCCTCTTCCATCTGAGGTTTTCTAGCAGTATCTTGCTTATCCATGCAGGTCTCCTGCCTCCTCTACTAGATTTTTTTTTCCCAGGGTATACATTTTTTCTAGAGCTTTGAGGAATTGGTGTTTCAATAATAACCATCCCTCTTGGACCCCCTTAACATCTAGAGTCCTAGCCCACAGGATACTTTTAAGTAGTTCTTCAAATAGGAGAAAGTTAGCCCTCCCAAGGTCCAGAGTAGAAGTTTTACAATTTGCCCTGCTTCTTTTCCTAACAGTACTAAACTCTATCATTTCATGGTCACTACAGCCAAGGCTGTCTCCTACCTTAAAGTCCTTGACCAGACCTTCTGTTTGTTAATACAAAGTCCTCTCCTTGTTGGTTCTTCAACCACCTGTATCAGAAAGTTGTCATCTAGTGCTCTGCAGGAGCTTTCTGAACTGAGCATGCCTGGCTGTGTGATCTTTCCAACTAGTATCTGGGTGATTGAAGTCACCCATGAGCACAAGGTTATGGGAACTTAAGGCTACTTTCACCTGCTTGTAAAAAGCCTGATGAATTTATTGATGAGGCTTGTTTGAATGTCCTTTGACTCTTACCCTCAAGAGTTTTAACCACTTTCTTTACCCCACTCTGAGTTAAGCTGTCTTTCCAAAAAAGTAGTCATCCATGACAACATTCCTCTCCCACCATGTCTCTATAATTGTGATGAGATTGTAGCCCTTTCTCCACACACAGATTTCTACTTCATCCTGTTTATTCCCCATGCTTCTTGCATTGGCATAGGGACACTTCAGAGACTTGATGAAGTACGAAGGTGATGTTGGAGAAGAGTAAGAAGAACCACCACGGTGATACCTGCTACTGTTGTGATTGATCTGGTCTATTTTCCCATTGGCTGCAATGGCACACACATTGCCATGTTGGACCCTGCCCCCTAAGAACTTTAATTTAAAGCCCTCCTAAAGTTGGCTAGCCTACTTCCAAAGATTCTTTTGTTTCCTCAAGACAAGTAAAGGTTTAGAAGGCTTTTTACTAGAGTTGCAGTTGCATAATATTTTTGTTCATATGAATTTTAGATAAATATACCACATGAAATTCACATAGTCATGTTCATTAAGCATGTTCATTGAGTCATTCCTCCAGCTTCCTTTCTTTTTCCTCTATGCCACCAAGGGGGCATTAATGTAAGAGAACTTCCATGCATGCAGAGCTCTCTAAGAAGCTTATCTTTTCTCAGCCTCCTGACCTAGACACTTAAAGTATTGATCCTTGAGCAACATGTATAGCATTTGCCTCCAAGTATTTGTAATCAACCTATTAAATAATCTGGTTATCATGTGCTGAGATCAATAACTTGTTTTTGACTAGTTTCTGATGTGCCTTTCACTGGCAAGTCTCCCTTGAAATATCAAAAGTACTATTAACAGGAAATTTTAAATGGTTGATTTTCATTGTATAAAGGACCTGTGATTTAGCTGCCTTATCTGTTGTAACAACCACTAATAATGACGATCTCAAAGAAAATGAATGTTCAAGATTAATTACTCTCACCTTCTCTCCTGAAAGTGGGATACTGGCATTTGTCTATTGATGTCAATCTCATAACCATGTGAAATAACTATATCAAAGTCCATCTGAGGGCTGTCTCTAGCTACAGTATAAATAGGAAGAGATGGGAAGTTGAGCAAATGTGGTCAGTTGTCATGTGGTTAGAGTGCACAACATATGGCACTTTTAACTGGACTTTGTGCTTCCTCCATCTCCCTTGTTTTCTGATTATTGATCTCCATCATGTGCATACATGGTGCTTCAGGTCAAGGGATTTTTGAGAACTCCATGACCATCAGGTCATATCACATACAGCTGGATTTATACTTCCACAAAACTCTGACATCAGCTTCTATCATCAGTGAAAACACTGTCATTCTCCCTGTCTACTGAAATAAATGCCTACAAGTGGCAACCTGAATTTAGTTGTTGTATCCTGCAATTTAATTGTACTAAACTTTTTCAAAGTGACTGCTAGATTATGACTAAAGGCAGGCTAGCAGTAACTTGTCTATGCCCACACATCACAAAATACTGCTTCTTAGTAAACTTACTCTACACACACATACAAAAAAAAAAAGTACATTCATTTTCTTGGCCAATCTAAACAAATCTAAGCCTATGTTTCTCCATGGGCTCTTTTGCTTGACTTGGCTCCTTCTTCTGGCATGTGCAGCACATCTCAGAAGTTTCCTCAGTATCTCTGTTCAGCTGAGCCAATATAAAGCATTTCTTCTTAGATTTTTCAATCCTTAAATGACCTGTGTGGTCATTTAAGCAAGGGTGCAAGAATGACCTTTTTTTATATACTTAAATTAAAATTCTGTCTGTGTCTGAAAGTCCTTCTTGAACTGGCTGGTGGGGCCACTCTCTGCTAATTGCCCTTAAAAAAATATGATCCTTATTCTTAGCTAGTATTAATCTTTTTGTTGTTGTTGTTGTTGTTGTTAGGTTTTTGTTCATAATCTGTAGAACATTCCAAATTGAAAACTATGAACTAGGAATCACTAGGGTTATGCCTAGATGACCAGGGCTAGAAATGCATTTAGGACTGAGATGGCAAAAATACACAACTTTCTCAGTTTACAGTGAACTGAAAGCTAAGAATGAGGGCTGAGCAGAAGTTATTGTACTTAAACACACTGTGATTTGGACATCTGGGAATACATTGCTGCCCATCCAGGTGGCAAATTGGACAGAGCTTAGATTTCTGCCTTTCTTTGCCATATGGGTTTTAAGACCTACAAAAGATGAAGCAGACCTGAGCGAGTCAGAGAGACAGAGACACTGCAGAAACTTTGGAAGCTTAAAATGTTAAGCCAGTGATGACTCCAAAAACTTATTTCCACTGTCTTAACTCTGTATAGTGTTGTCCATACAGATTTGCCATTTGCTCTAACAGACTTACCCCTATCCTTTTGGTTTTCCACCTACTTAATTCCTCTCAGAAATCCACTGGAAAGATTTAATCAACAAATAAAGCCAATAACAACAGTGCTAACAGAACTAATATTCTCTCTTAGCTCATTGTTTGCTGTGCTCCCTTATTCTTCACTCTTTGACTGTCATGTGTATATGTTTTCTGTGTTCTGTGGTCCTGACACTTTCCCTGATTATATATTTATGCAGTTGAGGTAAATTGAATGTTTCTTAATGGTTCTTATGGCAGAGTGTGAGCTTCTAATATTAGGTCTGCAGAGTATATGCATGCCAAATATATGCATACCAACATACAGCTTTGAGGGAGAAAGCATGTTGTCAGAGATTGTGATGACAAAGGGAAAGCAGCGCTTTGCTGTGTACTGGACACCAAAAAGTTGTTTCTTTGATACATGTTCTTATATCTCAAAACACATGATTACTCTTAGGACTATCTCTAATGCATCTCCTATTTGAATACAGCTGTAGATATACTTTAGCCTTGATAAACAGAGTACAGAACAGGATTTCATGTTTAAGTGTACAGATACCTACATCCTTCTTTGAAAATGATTCCAAGATGTAAATTTTCATTGAAAGATTGTACTCTCATGTTACACATATTACTTGTCACAACGTGTCTTGTATGGTGAATAATTTGCCACAAGGAAGAGTACCGCACATAAATCAAAAAGGGCCAACAAAAATTATGAGAGGGCTGGAACACCTCTCCTAGGAGGACAGGCTGAGAGAGTTGTGAATACTCAGCCTGCAGGAGAGAAGGCTTTGGGAGACCTTATTCACAGAATCATAGAATTAACCAGATTGGAAAAGACCTTTGAGATCCAACCTATCATCCAACACCATCTAATTAAATAAACCATGGCAACAAGTGCCTCATCCAGTCTCTTCCTAAACACCTCCAGTGATGGTGACTCCACCTCCCTGGGCAGCCCATTCCAATGGCCAATCGTTCTTTCTATGAAGAACTTCTTCCTAACATTCAGCCTAAACCTCCCCTGGCACAGCTTGGGACTGTGTCCTCTTGTTCTGGTGCTGGTTGTCTGGGAGGAGAGACCAACCCCCACCTAGCTACAGCCTCCTTTCAGGTAGTTGTAGAGAGCAATAAGGTCTCCTCTGAGCCTCCTCTTCTCCAGGCTAAACAATCCCAGCTCCCTCAGCCTCTCTTCATAGGGCTTGTGCTCGAGACCTCTCCCCAGCCTCATTGCCCTTCTCTGGACACATTCAAGTGTCTCAATGTCCTTCTTAAATTGAGGGCCCCAGAACTGGCCATAGGACTCCAGGTGTGGCCTAACCAGTGCTGAGTACAGGGGCAGAATGATTTCCCTGCTCCTGCTGGCCACACTATCCCTGATACAGGCAAGGATGCCACTGGCCTTCTTGGCCACCTGGGCACACTGCTGGCTCATGTTCAGTCAGCTGACAACCAGTACCCTGAGGTCCCTTTCTGCCTGGCTTCTCTCCAGTACTCTGCCCCCAGCCTGTAGCACTGCATGGAGTTGTTGTGGCCAAAGCACAGAACCTGGCACTTGTACTTGATAAATACGATCATGTTGGCCTTTCAGTACTTAAAGGGGGTCTATAAGAAAGATGGGGACAAACACTTCAGCAAAGTCTGTTGTGCTAGGACTAGGAGTTTTAAACAAAGAGTAGATTTAGACTAGAAGAAATGTTTTACAGTGAAGGTGGTCAAACATTGGAACAGGTTCCCAAAGATGTGGTAGATGCTCCATTTCTTTGCATGCCTGGAAACATTCACAGTCAGGTTGGACAGGGCTCATGGCAGGGACATTGGACTATATGACCTTTAAAATTCTCTTCAAACCCAAACCATTTTATGATTCTGAAAAGAGTAATTTGAAATTTAGCCAATGATGTCTGTTGTAAATATTCTGTTTATGATACATGTAATGATGATGGAGAGACACAGCTCCCTCAGCCTTTCCTCATAAGTGAGATGTTCTGTTCCCTTAATCATCTTTGTGTCTTTGTGCTGGAGTTTCTCGAGCAGTTCCCTGTCCTCCTTGAACTAAGGGGTCCAGAGTTGGACACAATATTAGAGATGTGGCCTCACCGGAGCAGAGTAGAAGGGAAGGAGAACCTCTCTCAACCTACTAACCACACCCCTTCTAATACACCCCAGAATGGCATTGGCCTTCTTGGCCACAAGAGCACATTGCTGGCTCATGGTCAATCTTTCATCTACTAGGACCTGAAGGTTCTTTTCCCCTTCTGGGCTCTCCAGATGGTCAGTCCCCAACCTATGATACATGGGGTTGTTCTTTCCCAGGTGCAAGACTCTACACTTGTCCTTGTTGAACTTCATTAATTTTTCCCCTGCCCAGCTCTCCAGTCTGTTCTGCTGAATGGCAGCACAACCCTCTGGTGTGTCAGCCACTCTACCCAGTTTGCTGTTTTATTCAGTAATGGACACAAACGAGAAGGCTGCCTCACAATCTGAAACAAGAATGTTTTGAAGCTTGTTGCCAAGGCTAAGTCATGTTGGTTTGATCTATAGCATGAGAATCAGAAAGAGCACACAAGGCCATGAAGCCTGCAGGCTGAAGAAGCCAGATCTGCCAGGATTCATTTTTATATTTTATATAGGAACAAAACCTTGGCATGTACTCTTCTCCAGTTCATGCTTGCAATATTTTTTTTCACAAGGGAGATGTTTAGGCTCCTGCCATCCCAACACAACCCCACAATGGGATCTTTGGTGATAAATAACTTGTATGTAGCCAGGAAGATCAAACGACTAAGACCCGAATGTGAAACGTAGGGCATAGCAATGTGGCAGTATAAATACAAAACTTTTGGAATTCTGCATGGGCCAGAATTCTTCTATATTCAGTGCTCTAGTAACAAGCACAGAAAACACAGACCCTGTCCCAGGATTATCTGGGACAAGAACTGACAGAAGGGTATGAAAAGTAGAAATAGAATTATGACACACTATTATCCAGCATTACAAATATGCAAGCTATCTCCCTCACCATGTAGGAGACAGAAAATTTCCTGGTATTGGATCCACAGAGAGCACCCTGTCTGAGACAGTCATGCAAAGACTGTGTTTTTGGAAGAAAAGTGAGCATTTCAAGCTGCTATCAGTGCAGAAGCACTGCCCAATAAAGTAAAAAAAAAAAAAAAAAAAAAAAAAAAGAGAGAGAACTTGTCTTTGGTTTCATCATCTGTCCTGGCAGAAAAAGAGTACTTCAAATGAAAAAATAAGAATAAAAGCATGTCAAAATACAAGAGAGAGGGAACAGACAGAGAAGAATAAAGCTGTGAACGACCAGAAAAATAGAAGTTTGTATTTATGTCATCAAAAATAATATTAAAAAATATTTAAAGGGACTTGAAGGAGAGAGGAAAACCCTTTTCTGATTTCAAGCAGTTAACTTCAGCATTTACCAAATACTAGTCCAGGATACTCAAGCTCCCTTTTATAATAGCCATTAATATAGTGAATTGTTGTTAAAATCAACATCTAATACCAAAAGAGTTAACTTATCTGCTTAAACCAACAAATAAATCATCCTACAAGAAGCTCTTTCAACTACTGTTTTTTGGAATGACTCCCAATAATATTAATGGCATGAGTTCTTTCAACTTCAGCCTTTTGGAAGGCCTCCCAATAAAGTTAATGACACAAAGCTCTTTCAACTAGTGTCTTTTGGAATGTGTTCCTTTAATGTTAATGTCATTCCCTCAACTCATTCATCATGGTGATGATTATAGCATCTTGGTAATTGCACATTCATTTTCCTACATATTGAACTACCTTTCTTTGTAATAAAGTAACATTTAAGGTAATTAAACAGCATTTTGATCTAAGCTATATTCAGCATTAGTATATGCAGTGTTTACAGCCAAACGTGGAGAACTGAATTAGTAAAACAATAATTTCACTCCTATGGAAATATTGACATTTTCAGATGAAGTGTATGCTTCAATGAGCGACTCTATTATAGGATAAACTCAGGTATGGAGAAAGTAATGCAAAGAAGACTTCTTTTGTAATTTACCCAGCAGTGTTGTCAAGCTAACTGATGTAACAAAAATGGTCTGAATTCTTTGTGTGGCTACCTGGAAAAAAGTTATAGAGTGACAATTTCTCTTTTAACCTTTTCTAAGTGCCTATCTCTGAAATGCCTGCTTTGTTATGAGGTATAGTTTGATGTACTTTTTTCATGCTACAATGACATTGAGTGTTTTGGATTCTGGTCTTGGTCTGTGAGTTACTATGGAGAATAGTAGCTTGTCTCTTTATACTCTCTGTCTAAACTACACAGACTGAGAACATGGCAGGTTTCTCCTAACAATCCAATCCCCTACCCCTTCTGCCTTTTTTTTTGGCTGTTGTTTGGTTGTTTTTATGTTTGGTTTGGGTTTGTTTGTTTGTTTGTTTGGGGGGGGTTAGGTTAAAAAATACTGGAGGCTCAGAGATTTGAAGCAATGCAGAGGAAGACACATGAATGGAAATATACATCCAGGCTGTATGCCAGATGTTGCCTCATCCCTTTCATCCTGCTTTCTCACACCATTGCTGATCTTTAGGGGGGAAAAAAAAAGGGGGGTGGGTGGGGGGAAAGAAGGCAAAAAAATAAATGCTGGCTGTGTCTCATGCTCAGAAATAAAATAACACCCTCAGAAGGCTCCTAGATTGGGATAAAGAGAGAAATCTCCTTTCTGTCAAACTTCTGAACTGTCAGAGTTCTCATACTACAGAGACAGGAATGCCAGTTTTGTGACAAGGAGTCATTTGAATATAAAAGAAACAAGTGCTGTGGCCAGGACTTGGTTTCTTTGTCATGCCACAACGCCAGTTTTCTCTGTATAGCCTTTCCACCATCTTCTTTCCTTTTTCCTTCCATAAAGAGTGAAACTTTGAATGTTTCCTATATAAATGGAGAGCTGAAGAAAGAAGACACCAGGATATTATTCAGGTGCCTTCCTTTGGGCCACCAACAGCTACTGCCCTTTCTTGCATATATGTGAGCAGAGGCATCATTTGCTCCTCTGATGAGCTGAGATTTTGTCACAGTTTGAGTTGCTTGATGAGCTGATTGGAGCTGACTGAGGTTGTACAGGACAGTTCATCCCCTCTTCCCACACAAGTCACTCCTGTAGTCCCCTACTACTTGAGCCTTGCCAGTTATGCCCACTACATGTTTCCAGAATGGATTTTGGCCTAGCTTTTGCCTCCATATACCAGCAATTTTTATTGGCAAAGGAATTCCCTGCTAACACAGACCTCAGACATACCTGTAGGTTCTTAGGTCACCTGAAGTGGAATGAACAAACATTTAGAGGTGGGAACCTGAACTCCAGAAATTTTGATCAGGGCTGATTTACAGTGATCAGATTTACAGTGACCCACATGGAGAGCACTAACTTAACTTGAAAAAACATGAAGAAGAAGGTGGTGGCACTGCCTAAAAGCATTTTGAGGCAGAAGATATCCCAGAGTTTGGGTCCTCTGTTCCTGACACTAGGCCCAACTTCTTGTGCATCAGGAATCTTCCTCTGCCTTCACTGTGTAGAATAGCATAGCATAGCATAGCATAGCATAGCATAGAATAGAATGGAATAGACCAAGTTGGAAGACACCTTCAAGATTATAGAGTCCAACTTGTCATCCAACAGTATCTAATCAACTAAACCATGGCACCAAGCACACCATCAAGTCTCCTCCTAAACACCTCCAGTGATGGTGACTCCACCACCTCCCCAGGCAGCACATTCCAATGGCCAATCATTCTTTCCATGAAGAATTTCTTCCTAACATCCAGTCTAAACCTCCTCTGGCACAGCTTGAGACTGTCATCTTCTTCTGGTGCTGGTTGCCTGGGAGAAGAGACCAACCCCCACCTGGCTACAAACTCCATTCAGGTAGTTGTAGACAGCAATAAGGTCTCCCCTGAGCCTCCTCTTCTCCAGGTTAAGCAACCCCAGCTCCCTCAGCCTCACCTCATAGGGCTTGTGCTCCAAACCCCTCACCATCTTTGTTGCTCTTTTCTGGACATGTTCCAGCAAGCCAACATTTTTCCTAAAGTGAGGAGCCCAGAACAGGACGCAGGACTCAAGGTGTGGTCTGACCAGTGCTGAGTACAGGGGGAGAATGACTTCCCTGCTCCTGCTGGCCACACTGTTCCTGATACAGGCCAGGATACCATTGGCCTTCTTGGCCACCTGGGCACACTGCTGTATTTCTGGGTTAGACACCATTACAAGGATAAATCAATTTTGTGGCTTTATTATTAGCTGTACTTTCATTTCTCATGGGCTCAGATTGCCTAAGATCATAGAATCATAGAATTGTTAGGGCTGGAAGCAACCTCAAGGATCATCTAGTTCCAATCCCCCCTGCCATGGTCAGGGACACCTCACACTACATCAGGTTGCTTGGAGCCACATTCAGCCTGGCCTTAAAAACCTCCAGGGATAGGGTTTCTACCATCTCCCTGGGAAACCTGTTCCTGTGTCTCACTACTTCCTAACATCCAATTTGAATCTACCCATTTCTCTTTTATTTCTCTTCTATTTCTCTTCTCTTCTCTTCTCTTCTCTTCTCTTCTCTTCTCTTCTCTTCTCTTCTCTTCTCTTCTCTTCTCTTCTCTTCTCTTCTCTTCTCTTCTCTTCTCTTCTCTTCTCTTCTCTTCTCTTCTCTTCTCTTCTCTTCTCTTCTCTTCCCTTCCCTTCCCTTCCCTTCCCTTCCCTTCCCTTCCCTTCCCTTCCCTTCCCTTCCCTTCCCTTCCCTTCCCTTCCCTTCCCTTCCCTTCCCTTCCCTTCCCTTCCCTTCCCTTCCCTTCCCTTCCCTTCCCTTCCCTTCCCTTCCCTTCCCTTCCCTTCCCTTCCCTTCCCTTCCCTTCCCTTCCCTTCCCTTCCCTTCCCTTCCCTTCCCTTCCCTTCCCTTCCCTTCCCTTCCCATCACTACTTGACACCCTAAAAAGTCCCTCACCAGCTTTCTTGTAGGTCCCCTTCAGATACTGGAAGGCCACAATTAGGTCAGCTCGGAGCCTTCTCTTCTCCAGACTGAACAGCCCCAACTCTCTCAGTCTGTCCTCATAGGAGAGGTGCTCCAGCCCTCTAATCCCTGTACAGTGAATGATGTATGAAAGGTAACTCTCCTAATCTCTTTTACAGTTATTCTGGATGTTTTAGTTTTTACAAATGTTACACTTTGATTGTTGTTTTTTTTCCCTAATAGCAGGATGGTTTTTTTTATATATAGCTGAAGGTTTATCATGGTTACTGCTGTTTATTGTGCAAACTCCTTCTTTCTGAAGTAAATATTTAACACAGGTCCCATTTTAGAAAAACTGGTCTCCATGATGCTGAATATCAGTTAGACCTTCTTTCACCAGAACTCACAACTGATTTGATAAGTCCTGCTTAACTCCGAACCTATTTTTCCCAGCTGACACCCAGAGTATCAGTACTTAGTGACACCAGCTACTCAAACTGCTTGTGATTCCTAATCCAAGTAATATCACAGTATCACAGTATCACAGTATAACTAAGGTTGGAAGAGACCCCAAGGATCATCAAGTCCAACCTGTCTCAACAGACCTCACGACTAGACCATGGCACCAAGTGCCACGTCCAATCTCCTCTTGAACACCTCCAGGGATGGTGACTCCACCACCTCCCTGGGCAGCACATTCCAATGACGAACGACTCGCTCAGTGAAGAACTTTCTCCTCACCTTGAGTCTAAACTTCCCCTGGCGCAGCTTGAGACTGTGTCCCCTTGTTCTGGTGCTGGATGCCTGGGAGAAGAGACCAACCCCCTCCTGTCTACAATTACCTTTCAGGTAGTTGTAGAGGGCAGTAATGTATTTGAGGAAGAGGCTGCTCTCAGTATAAAGGTTTTCAGTTCCATTTGTGTTCATGATCAGGAAGCAGTGCTGATGCGAGTTGATGCTGATCTCTCTTAGTCCAACTTGTATCTCTATAGCGCTTAATTGCTCTGAAGCAGCTGTGTCTGCGCTACTGCTTTCCTATAACCATGTGGAGGCATTAGCTTTATACTCCACCAAAATGCCTGTAACATTCAGCTGGCCTCCTTTTGTCATTTTAGCAGCTGAGTGGAGGGGAAGCAGAGTGAGAGGAGAATATGTCTCTTAGTGTTCAAGCAGTCAAGTGAATGGGGCATGTGTTACTTGCATCTGTAACCAACAATAGAGTACTGTTGGTGTTACTGGAGTCTGTGATATTTTTAGAGATCTGAAAATTACATTTTATTTTCATCAGCAGAAATATATCATTTTAATTGCTTGTACTTTCCCACACAGTAGATATTGCTGATACAAAGAGGATATAATCAGCTTCTTGTGGGATTTACAACTGTTAATAGTTGAGCATTCAAATAAGTTCACTTGTGAGCTTTCCAGCACTGGTGGTGCACTACTGGCATTAGATGCAGCTGTGGGAAAGCTGGGATAGGTTTGAGCAGGGCATGGGAGAATGGTGTCAAAAGCCTTGTCTGTGTAGCAGCCTTTAACGTACTTTACAACCTAGTTGAAGCACTGTTTTACACAGTTATAACCTGTGTCTATATCTGTTGTGTCTTGGTCATAGACACTGAAATTATATTTGAGAGCTATTTTAACCTTGGTCAGAGTACTGTGCAGTTAGTGAATGTAAATACCACTACTTCTGTGTGCAAAAGCATTCAACTTTATATCTGTATAGGTGGGATAGCAAGTTGTTCAGACTAATTGCTATTTATAGTTGAGGTGATCACATATGTATCATGTTTCAAATGGTCTTTTTGTAATCAAGTTGTAATCCCCTCTGTCCTCACATAGAGGTACAGCCTTGAGTCTATAACAGGTAAGCCACTGCCAAATTACATTTTTCAGCTGGAACTGGCTGCCAGTGCTCACTTCTCAGAACTGTTGGCAGTAGCTCAGTCATAAAATAGACTGCATACATGTAAGGGCATAGGAGTGGTTCAGAGTCCCTCTAGTAACAGCACCCTGCCCTAGCAGTCTCTGCATGGGGGACATGGAGGGAAGGGAAAAATCAAGGCAAATCATTGTCTGTTCCTAATATCTGTTCTACAATGAAGGCATCAAAGCTGCACACAGCATTTATTCAAGACACTGGTGAATGATGGATTTAAACAATGACATAAAGATATTCTTTATCCTGTGTGGTATTCCTTTCCTAATGTTTACTAGTATTGTACCAGGCTTTTGATCACCAGATTGGTTCTTTCATAGTGCTGTCAAGCCTAACCCCAAGATCTTTTCCCAGAGTGTATCAACTCATTTTATATGTAATCACCTTTTCACATGTGGTACTAAGATGTTGTGGTTGTTTTTCTTCAAGAAAGGTTTCCCTCATGACTTCACACTTGTCTGTATTGAATTCCACCTGCTGGTTTACTGCGTATATGTTTCAGGTGTTTCTGTCGTTCTTTACGCTTTGCCTCTGCTTATGCTATTTCAAATGACTTCATATCATCCACAGGCTCCACCACACAAAGACAGTACTGGCTGTCTTTGCCAGGCTGTTTACAAACGTCTTGAATTGCACATGCATGACCCAACTTGCGCTGGCTCTCAGACTGTTAGACTACTTTAATTGAAGCGGTTACTATCAGATATCTGGAAGAACTTTTCTGTAAGGAAAGAGCTTCCCTTAACTATTTGTTCCCTGTGAATTAGACCAGTAGACCTGTACCATTCTTGATAGAAAAGATTTAAATGCTCCCTCTCTACCCATATGCTTTGGTGTTTTTTTCTTAAATCACAGTTAGATGCTACAGATATTTCTCTTTTTTTGGTGTTGAAATTCTCTTGAAAGGTTCCTGTCTACCCACAGCTGCTTGCTCTCCTGCTTCAGCTTTTTTTCAAAGCCACAATAGCTGTGTAGCAGGAGGTAGGGGTAGGAGTGGGTATGGCTCTTATTTGTTTTATTTTTTTTTAATTTTAAACCTAGCTCATTGTAGACACCTGGCACATCCCTGTGATGTTTCCCGAGCACAGCATAGGGCAGATAACCACAATGGAGAGTGGGATCAAGTGATAGAAGGGGGTAAGACTTTTCAAGTAAGTATATAACCAGCACTCTAAGAAAAGGATAGATTAGGAACTACTTTCTAGGTAAGCTGTGCTTAAGCAATGTGAACTTTAAATTCAGCATTCAGATGCACTCAGAATTTCTTACACTGAGAGTTCCTGAATTTCAGGAGGTCACAGAGGTTTTCAGTCCATCAGAATGATGTGTGGCAGTGGCTACCACGTTGTGAGCTCCATTTTTTAGCTATGTGTCTCTTTGGTATTCATCATCGCTTTATGAAATCCTGAACCAATAGAAAATTTCACAGAAAGCTAAGTGACTCATTGGGCCGTTATGGAAAGATCTACAACTTCCTGTCCTGAGCAGCAGTGCTGGATAGTTGCCTACAATTCATGCTGGACACGGTCCCAAATTCATCAAAAGTATTGCTCAAATTGTAAAATGTGGCAAGTCATTGTGGGTGCACAGACCTTGCCAAAGGCAGAACTGAGGAAGCTGAGGCTCAGCTACTGTTGAGTCAGCCTGACTGCAGTAATCCTGTTTTACACCATCTGACAGCCTCATCACAGATATCAGATTGCAGATCCAAATGCAACAGGATTAGAAGCCATCACTGTAAATTAGTGCAGGACAATTAGGGAGAGGTCAGCAGCGGACCGTGCGTATAGGTAGCATGGAAAGAATCAGGCGTCAGAGACAAATTATCAAGACAATGCATCTGCATGTTAGTGAAGTTTGCTTTCATTTTTGGAACAGCAGTTTGTTTTATAAAAATGTTTGACAGGCAGGAATATTCACTGTCTCGCTGGTCCTTTGCAAGGGGAGATTATTCTGTCTGCCTTTTTCAAATTCATTTTCTGTTTAGTATGGAAACAGTCACCCTGGATCTGGGTTAATCCATCTTCTGGTTGGACATGATGAAGATCTGAATGAACTGAAAGAAGAGACAAATTGCAGCGGGCATGTAACAAGCCCCTCTTCTTTCTGTTAAACCTCTGTTAATAACATGTGAAGGGGTGACAACAAAGAGCTTCTGTCCTCCTATAAAAGACCCTCGAGGGCAGAGGCAGGCTATAAGAATCTATTCTCTTGCTAATGATAGCTGAGTTACTGAGAAAGCTCAGTGTTAAAGATTCACGACAAGGATCCTGTACATGGAAAGGAAGTATTTCCTTGGATGACTTTCTAATGACTGTCAAACATTTGCAGCCATCAGACAAAAGGAAGCATTGTAATGACAAGGCAGAGGCAACCTAGTGCTAGTGCTGTGGTTACATCTGCTAGTTGCATAGTTGTGAGCTGTAACCACTGAGCGGCCCCAGAATCATAGAATCACAGAATCAATAAGGTTGGAAAAAAGAAGTTAAAACTAGTCTCCTGACTCTGAATTTTCTTCACTTAACTCTTTCCGCTTGTTCCTCTCCCTCTCTAATCCCCGGCTCCCTCTCTAATCCCGGGTCCTCCTTCCACCTTTTTCCTTTCCCCTTTCCCCTTTTTCCTTTCCCCTTTCCCCTTTTTCCTTTCCCCTTTCCCCTTTTTCCTTTTCCCTTTCCCTTTCCCTTTCCCTTTCCCTTTCCCTTTCCCTTTCCCTTTCCCTTTCCCTTTCCCTTTCCCTTTCCCTTTCCCTTTCCCTTTCCCTTTCCCTTTCCCTTTCCCTTTCCCTTTCCCTTTCCCTCTCCTCTTCTCTTCTTTTTACTTTTCCTGTTCCTCTTCCTTTTCTTATTTTATGTTTGGTTTCATTTTTTTGTTTGTTTGGTTGGGGGTTTTTTTGTTTGTTTGTTTGTTTGTTTTTGTTTTCTTCCTAAGGGTAACTTGATTGATCATTTTACTAGAAAGACCTTAGAGCCTTTTAACCACACATAACCCTTCTTTTTATTCTGATTTATATAAAAGACTTTTTCATAGCAGTAAAACTGCTCAGTTCTTTAGGATTCTTCAGTTTCTATGTCATCATAACTCTTCCCTTAGCTTAAACTATACCCTTATGTGCGATGTGTAAAACTTACTGGCTTTGAAGAATACTCTTGCTCAGACACCGCTATATATTTTTTTCTGTGACTCAAAGGTTTATGTAGTTTTCTGTTTTGAGTAAGTATTCCAGTGTACAGTCTACAAGTGGGAATTTAGTCCAAGGCACGTATTTTTCATACTTTCAGATAAATCCATGGAAACCATAACATCCTTCTACACAACTCTTGCCTTCAATATTTTGATATTTCTTTTTTCTCAAGTATGAAGCAGAAAAAGAACAAAATAGTTCATGGTTCAATAATTACATCATATATAACAAAGCAACCTCATCACACAGTCCACATCTGAAGTCTCAACAAAAGCAATTTTTTAATAGAAATCATATTTTGGCAACAACATGGAAAATTAACAACTAAATAGCAAAGAGAAAACTGAATAGCAAAGAGAAAAGTCATTCATGCATGTCATATTGCAAGCTAGACTCAAACAGGTCTTAAACACTTTTTTTTCATCACTGTGATAACAAAAAGGGACTGATATTTGGGGATAGCACTTCTATAACACCTATACTGTGATACTGAGATACTGTGAAGAGACTTAGAAATGAGGCACTATTGAAATGGGTAAATGTTGTGACATGGAAATAGAGTATGGTTGCCTGTGCAGCTTACCAAGTTGTATGCCCCAAAATACTTCTCGCTGAAAGCTATGTTTAAGTTAAGTTTTCTTTATTTGTTTGGGTTTATTTCCCTACAATAACTCTATTAGTAAGGCTCTGTGGATAAAATTTTACATATATATCTGGTCTGTGTTAGTAAGTTTTTCTGTCAGTGTGATCTCTTCACTGTGCTGGGGAAAAAGTCATGTGCTGTAATTGCATACGTATCTGTTCACACAAAAAGCAGGCCTGATTTTGGCTTGGCTAGTCATTAAAGTAGGTGTGGTAGATACACTGGTGGAAAAAATCCTTCAGTGTCTTGTTTTGCTAAAACAGCTCTGCCAGCAGAGCAAATTCACAGAATCTCTTTAGTGGAGAGAAACAGATTTATAATATAGATAATTACAAAACATTCATTGCATGAGAAGTGCATACAGGCTCTATTCAAGCATATGTGCCTTGAGAACCAACATGCCTGAAATCACTAAGGACCTGCAGTGAACATCAAATTATCTGAGCTCTTCACATACTGCTGTGATTAAAAGGGCTAATGCAAGCCTTGAATACATGGGCTGTGAACTACAACATTAGAGAGGATTTGCATCAGACACTAAAGAAATGAAGTTCTGTCAGAGCTGGGATAATATCTTTAACAGTAAAGATGATTAGTTACAGTGGTAATCTAGCAAGGGATGTGAAGGTATCTTCATAATTCTAAATATGCATATAAGAACAGTTGATTCAGACTAATATATTTTCTAGTTAAAAACAAACAAACCAACCCCAAATACCTGCTTATGGCAGTCAAACCAGCACATTATGCTCTGTGCATCTGTCCTCAGAAATGGAACTGAACACCAGCACCAGTAGATGTGAGCTACTTAAGTTCCAGGCTTAAAGGGTACCTCTCAAGAGTTTCAAAAAAAATCCAGTCAGGGGTGAGAAATATCTGCCTTAATTATAGGTAGTTAAAAATTAAATGTCTGAGTTATCCAAACCTCCCAGTATAATCACCAACAAGAAACAAGCATCAGAAGACTGTTCATCTCGGCTGAAAATGTATGTCTAAGAGATCAGACAAATTGCCCTCTGGAGGTGACTCTTCCTTTTACTCTGAAGGAAACCTGAAAGATTAGCTTCCAATTTTTAGACAGGTCCATTAAGAGAGATAACGTCCTTCAGAGGTGTAGTTTTGGCAGAGAGGAGGGCATCACAATTTTATATTTTAAATATTTACTTTGCTTTAGCTTTTCTTAAAGGATACGAGATCTTGTGGTCTCATCAACAGGGAAGATACACAAAGAGATTTTTTCATAGCAATCTGCACTGATTGCTACTGTTTGCTTCCCATTGCTTCAGTATCTGCATCACAAAACCACATTCACAATTTTATCTCTCAGTGACACAGACATTGAGGATTAAAGATTTGATTTAAATCCCATTAAAATGGGAGAGACTTACATTGACTTTAATGGGATTTAGATTGAGTGCAGAGGAGGCGAAATGCTGAACTGCTGTCTGGTTTGAAGTACAGGGGGTATTAAAGGGCAAACTAATACTGCTTCTGTTAAATGTTAATTATCCATTCTTCAGAGATACTTGTCAAACTGGTTATTTGGTCTCATTCAGAATGACTGAAGTAACTCAGAAAGCAATAAACAAAGTTATTAGTATAATTGCTGATTATCTTCTAATCTTTGTTACATTCCAATAAAGTAAGACAGTGTTTAAGACATGATGTGTTTACTAGATATTATTTTATAAGGTACTTTTCAGCACTGATACTGTAAAGGAATGTTTGTCTTCTATTCATGCATTCTTTGATCAAGTCACAGAACACAGAAAACATGTAGCATATATATTCTCCACATTGGCCACAACAACCCCATGCAGAGCTACAGGCTGGGGTCAGAGTGGCTGGAGAGCGGCCAGGCAGAAAGGGTCCTGGGGGTACTGGTTGATAGTAGGCTGAACATGAGCCAGCAGTGTGCTCAGGTGGCCAAGAAGGCCAATGGCATCCTGGCCTGTATCAGGAACAGTGTGGCCAGAAGGAGCAGGGAAATCATTGTGCCCCTGTACTCAGTACTGTTTAGACCACACCTCGAGTCCTGTGTCTATTCTATTCTATTCTATTCTATTCTATTCTATTCTATTCTATTCTATTCTATTCTATTCTATTCTATTCTATTCTATTCTATTCTATTCCGCCTGCCAGGAGTATTGAAAGGACTCCTGTGAACTGTGAACACCTACATATTTTGAAAGTCCTTCGATAACTGCACAAAATGAAGAGAAATTCAGTTGGAGTTGGAGTTGATAGATGCCTGTGTTCCCTTGAGCATATGGACAACACAGGGTTCAGTTTATGCTGTAGCTACAGGTAGAACACGACTTTCATGAAATAGTTGGAAAGTGGGAACTTTGGTTTTCATGTCCTTCTTTTCATAAGAACTTGAATCTATAGATGTTATTTGGTATAATTACTGCCAAAGTAAAGATGCAAAGGACAGACTTCATTTGCTGTTAAAGCTGAGTCACTGTGCAGGGATGAAGGTAAAAGGCAATGGCACAAACTCAAGTATCAAGAAACACTTTTTTACTGTGAAAGTGACTGACCACTGGAACATATTGCCCACAGTGATTGTGGAGTCTTCCTCACTGGAAATATTAAAAGCCTTCTAGACATGCTCCTCAGCAACTGGCTGCAGGTGGCCTTGCTTAGGCAGGGGCAGCGAACTACGTGACCTCCAGAGTGGGTTTGGGCTTGCTTTAGTGGTTTTAGCTGAAACAGGGCTGTCTTTGACTGCTGGCAGCTCCCCACCACTGCCCCAAGACAAACAGAATGAAAATCCTCTAGAGAGGAAGAAACTGAAGCTCCCAGTCTGGAGTTTAGAACACAGGGACAAAGATCTGAGTAATTCAGGCCCCTCTAAGAGAGGAGTTGGGTCCTGAGAGAAAACAAGTGTATAGAATAGAATAGAATAAACCAGGTTGGAAGAGACCTCCAAGATCACCCTATCTTCCACCCTATCATCCAACACCACCTAGTCAACTAAACCATGCAACCAAGCACCAAATCCAGTCTCCTCCTAAACACCTCCAATGATGGTGACTCCACCACCTCCCCGGGCAGCCCATTCCAATGGGCAATCACACTCATTATGAAGAATTTCTTCCTAATATCCATTCTGAACCTCCCCTGGCACAGCTTGAGACTGTGTCCTCTTGTTCTGGTACTGGTTGCCTGGGAGAAGAGACCAGCCTCCACCTGTCTACAACCTGCCTTCAGGGAGTTGTAGACAGCAATAAGGTCTCCCCTCAGCCTCCTCTTCTCCAGGCTAAGCAACCCCAGCTCCCTCAGCCTCTCCTCACAGGGCTTGTACTCCAAACCCCTAACTAACTTTGTTGCCCTTCTCTGGACACGCTCCAGCAAGTCAACATCCTTCCTAAACTGAGGGGCCCAGAACTGGACACAGGACTCAAGGTGTGGCCTAACCAGTGCAGTGTACAGGGGCAGAATGACCTCCCTGTTCCTGCTGGCCACACTGTTCCTGATGCAGGCCAGGGTGCCATTGGCCCCCCGGCTGCCTGGGCACACTGCAGGCTCATGTTCAGCCTACTAGCAACCAGTACTCTCAGGTCCCTCTCTGCCTGGCTGCTCTCCAGCCACTCTGACCCCAGCCTGTAGCTCTGCATGGGGTTGTTGTGGCCAATGTGCAGAACCCGGCACTTGGATGTGTTAAATCCCATGCCATAGGACTCTGCCCATCTGCCCAGCCTGTCAAGGTCCCTCTGCAAAGCCTCTCTACCCTCCAGCAGATCAAAACCAGCCCTTTCAAACTTTCTGCAACTCTGGTTCAGTAAAGAAAAAGTCTGTGAGGTAGTGTGTGTCAACTAAGTCCCTGAAATCTGAATCCTTGTGAGAAGAGAAATTTGTGAAACGAGGGCATCCTGGCTTCAGGTTTGTTCTGCTGGGATCCCTCAACCACTTTTCATTAATAAACCATTACATACATTTTTGATGAATGAACCACAATGCAGATTCTCCCAGGGAGCCCTTGTGTCCCTGATCTACTGAACAAGGTGTTTTCTGTGCTGTACCTTTAGAGACCTAACATATTAAAACCCCCAGCAAAAAATTTTTGAAAAACCTTCTAAGTGTAGAAGAACAAATAAATGTGATTACAATGACAGAAATCCCACAGTTTCAAGGCAATCTTTCACGTGATATTCAGGTAGATGCAGTTTTATTTGCCATTTGTTAGAGGCAAAAATTTTGTCCATCAGCACTCTCAGATTTGTGGGTATCTGTGCCAAGGTTAACACTGATGTATTTTTGCCAGCCATGCCACACTAAAAACCTAAATTTAAAACTAACTTCTAGCCTCCCTCACAAGTTGCAGCTTAGTGGGTTACTGCTCTTTTTCCTTATATAACAAGAAATACAAGTAGCTTTCCAAAATAATTTGATCTCTGAATTAAGCACTTCCAACTACTGACTTACAGTGGCCTTACCCTCCTTGTCTGTCCAGAGGGATCTTGACAGGATAAAGGGGCATGCCCATGCCAACCTCATGAATTTCAGCAAGGCAAAGTGCAAGGTCCTGCACCTGGGTAGGGGCAATCCCAAGCACAAATACAGGCTGGTGACAACTGGATTGAGAGCAGCCCTGAACAGAAGGACTTAAAGGTGCTTGACCTGAGCCAGCAATGTGCACCAGCAGCCCAAGAAAAACCACCGTATCATGGGCTGCATTAAAAGATGCATCCCCAGCAGGTCAAGGGAGGTAGTTCTGCCCTTCTACACTGACCTTGCAAGCAGAACCCCACCTGAAGTACTGTGTCCAACCTTGTCATCCCCCAACACAAGAAGGACATGGATCTGTTGGTGAGGATCATCAGAAGGACCACAAAGATGATCAGAGGGCTGGAGCAACTCTCCTAAGAGTAAGTTGGGTCTGTTCAGCCTGGAGAAGGCAGCTCCAGAGAGACCTTATAGTAGCCTTCCAGTACTTGAAGGGGGCCTACAGGAAAGCTGGAAAGGGACAATGGTTTTAAACTATAGCAGAGTCAATTTAGAGTATACTTAAGGAAGAAGTTCTTTGAGATTGCTGAGACACTGGAATGGCTTGCCCAGAGAAGTTGTGGATGCCCCCTCGCTGGAAGTATTTAATAGTATCACAGTATCACAGTACCACCAAGGTTGGAAGAGACCTCAAAGATCAAGTCTAACCCGTCACCCGAGACCTCACGACTAGACCATGGCATCTAGTGCCACATCCAATCCCCTCTTGAACACCTCCAGGGATGGTGACTCCACAAGACCAGGTTGGATGAGAATTTGAGCAACCTGCAACCTGGTCTGGTGGGAAGTGTCCCTGCCCATGGCACGGGGGATTTGAATTAGATGATCTTTAGGGTCCCTTCTAACTCAAGCCATTGTATTATTCTGTGACAAATAAAGAACTTGAATAGACACTATTTAGTCACAGATAGCAAATCCAGCTTTTTTTTTGTGGTGACTTGTAATGTCTTGATGAGGCATTCTCTTTCTGATGAAGACAGACAGAATTTATTGGGGATTTTTCTTTACATTCAGGGCTTTTCATAATTTAACAAGAAAAGGAAATCACAAAGGCACTCCGTGTTCCTGCTAACTGGAGACTGCTTCATGTCAAATGCAGACTTTGGCATAGGAATGAGAATCTCACATTTGTGAGTGAGTGTCCTAATTGCTAGAGTAATCACTTTTTTGCTTGTTCTCCAGACTAATTATCTTGGCTGCATTTTAATTTTTGTTGTATAGTGGCAGAGATGAACATCAGAGAAGGGTAGTCTTTGCTTCTTGACACCAGCAGCCTGCAGCCTCATGTCTGGTATGCTTTTTTAGAGGTGAGAAAAACTGGCAACTGAAAATAGTCCTCACCACTGCTTTTTAGAAGTTGCTATATCTGTTGAGTTGGCTGGAAGGGAATAAAACAGTGAATAACCTTTATTCTTTTGAATAGTAAATACAGGGGTTTTTTTTTGCATAGCAAATACCCTGGTTTTGAATTTTACAAGGAATAGGGCCACAAGGATGATCAGAGGGCTGGAGCACCTCTCCTAGGAGGACAGACTGAAAGAGTTGGTGCTGTTCACTCTGGAGAAGAGAAGGCTCCAAAATGACCTTATTGTGGCCTTCCAGTGTCTGAAGGGAGCCTACAGGAAGGCTGGGGAGGGACTTCTTAGGATATCAGGTAGTGATAGGACTAGGGGGAATGGAATGAAGCTGGAAGTGGGGAGATTCAGGCTGGATGTGAGGAAGAAGTTCTTCACCATGAGAGTGGTGAAGCCCTGGAAAGGGTTGTCCAAGGAAGTGGTTGAGGCCCCATCCCTGGAGGTGTTTAAGAGCAGGCTGGATGACGCTCTGGCCAGCCTGATCTAGTGTGGGGTGTCCCTGACCATGGCAGGGGGGTTGGAACTAGATGATCCTTGTGGTCCCTTCCAACCCTGACTGATTCTGTGATTCTGTGAATATGGTCAAGACTGCTGTTGTTCTTCATGGAGTTGATGCCTAATAAGTGTGTCATATGTGAAGACAGCCTACCTGCCAGACAGTGATTCTTGGAAACAGGCATAATTCAAAATCGTCTCCATATGCAAATGTGAGATATATGCTGAGATGCTCAGCTGTGCCAAAATAGTAGCAGTCTGAGCACATCAACATGGCACATAAAAGGAGACGCTGGGAAAAGCCAGCAGAGTGAAGGACATCTCAAATTATTCTAGTCACCTGTGATTAGGCAAATGAAAACCACCACCTGGGATTTTGCAAGGCTGAAATTGGTCAGAGTAACCATTAATGATTCTATTTGGTTCTTCATTTGTAGTATAGCTCAGTTATGCTATGTATACAAAACCATGGATCTAGATTTGGTTCTTAGTCTTTGGTCCTGTAAGGTATTTTCTCAGCTTCTAAAGACAAATGGTTTAAAAACCCCTGATTTTAATCCAATTATACCCATGTCTAAAATGATTCATGTTCTCGAGACTTCCTACAACAAAACATAGACCTAGTCTGACTTGTTCTTCCTCTTTCAATTTTTCTTTTAAGTATCCTAGATGATGGTTGACACTAGAACCAGACACATTGACATCAAGAGCAATTGTAGTTTGTATGTGGCAACAAGGGTGGGGGACAGAGTGGAAGGAAGAGGAGCACTTTGAAGATGTCATGATAACTCAGGCATGTTTAGATTCAGTATGTAGGTGTGTCTTTTTCTGTATCCTGCTCATCTGCAGACTAGGATGTTTGAAGAGAGGGAAAAATGAAAAGCTATTTCCAGTAAAGGGGAGGAGACTTAACAATGGCAAAATCATTATGAAAAAACAAAAAGGCAGAGAGAACATCAGATTATTTTAGCCAGGCAATAACAGAAAAAGAAGTGTGTGCATTTGAAATAAACAGACAAATTGCTGCATTTAACTGTTTTCCAAAGCACTGCTGTTTATATTTGATGTGTGTCTGAATTTTATAAAAGACATTACAATAAATATAAGGCTGTAACCAAAATAGTATGTTTCCCCCATCAGTGCCAGAAATTGAAATTAACTGGAAATTTATCATATGTTTAATTGATAACAGATAGATTGGGACTCTGGTCATTTAATGAGATTTTGACAGAGGTATCTCAAAGGACTAATATGCCCAAACCCAGGGGGACCACCAACCTTTACCTACTGTGACAGCCATCACATTCCTAATAAACTGAGACTCAGCCCACTCATGGAGAAAGTACACCAATTGGGATTTGGTAAAGACTCTGAGTCATGGCTGGTATGGGTATAGGAGAAACCCTTCCCAAGTGAGAACATGACAAAATTGACAGTGATGGTCAGTTGGACACATCTCTTAGTGAGACACATTTAGCTATAGGGCAATGACATTTCCCAAGCCTGCTGGCAGGGTGAGGACAAGCAGAAATCACTACAGTCACTCCTAGAGGAATTTCCTACTTATGTCCAGCAATACTGATGTCTGCTGAAACCCCAAGGAGGCCACACAACTAGTTCAAGATGAGTTAGTAGTAACTAAGAACAATTTTTAGTTTGCAGATCTTTTCAGGGCTTTATTCACACAAATAAATAAAAGGAAAATAAATAAAAAGAAAAGTGATTCTATATTTCTTTTTTCTTTTCTGAAAGTTGAAGGCTTGTCTCATAATCACAGTATCACAGTATCACAGTATAACTAAGGTTGGAAGAGACCTCAAAGATCATCAAGTCCAATCTGTCTCCACAGACCTCATGACTAGACCATGGCACCAAGTGCCACATCCAATCTCCTCTTGAACACCTCCAGGGATGGTGACTCCACCACCTCCCTGGGCAGCACATTCCAATGACGAATGACTCGCTCGGTGAAGAACTTTCTCCTCACCTCGAGTCTAAACCTCCCCTGGTGCAGCTTGAGACTGTGTCCCCTTGTTCTGGTGCTGGTTGCCTGGGAGAAGAGACCAACCCCTTCCTGGCCACAACCACCTTTCAGGTAGTTGTAGAGGGCAATGAGGTCACCCAGATCATAAAACTGTAACTTCAATATATTATCCTGGTCTGAGATGATCTGAACTCCTGCCACTCATTTGTCTTAAAATCTCTTTGGTGAATTACTACTGAAGTATTTAACAGAAAATGCAAAACAGCATCAAGAAGAAACATTAAGAGAAAGTATCAGAATATCCCAGGTGTCTAGAGGTACATAAGGAATTTTAAATATCCAAATGAAGATAAAATTGTTTGCGCAGCTATTGTACGTATATATGCATCTAGATTTTTGTGTTGAGGGTGGTGGTTCTAGGATGTAACTTGAAGAATATTTGCTTTGATTGGTGCTAGATCAACCTTTCCTGGTTTTGCTCTAACTATTATCAATGCAAGCTTGGTCTAAAGACGTATATTTGCTGAGTTACATAGGTCTGTGTCCTTCCAGATGTTTGTAACCACTTTTATGTTATTTACTTCTCTATATCCAGCCATTAAAGTGGTCTGTGAGTATTCCGTAACTCATTTCAGGAAAAATTACTTGGACTGATTTCTTTAGTTTAAGCAGTTTACCTGGTTTGCTTTGTCTGAAGTGGATTAGGAAATTCTAATATAAACTGTTTTTCTAGCAGAATTGTAGAAATGCTAAAATCTTTGGCAGTGCCTTCTATAGCAAGCCCAAAGGCACAGAGCAGGTCAGTGATCTCCAGAGACAGCTCCTCAAAGCACAAGAGGACCATCCGGCTGTGCAGGAAACAGCAGGTGTGGCAGGCAGCCAGCTTGGCTGAACAGAGAACTCCTGACTGAATTCAAACACAAAATGGATACACACAGAAAGTGGAAACGAGGACAGACTAAGGAGAACTATGGAAATAATTGCTTAAGCTTCAAGGGATGAGGTTAGAAAAGCCAAAGCCTGGGTGGAGTTTAACCT
Organism: Dryobates pubescens; assembly: GCF_014839835.1. Lineage (NCBI taxonomy): Eukaryota > Metazoa > Chordata > Aves > Piciformes > Picidae > Dryobates > Dryobates pubescens. Next base: position 25,940,102 of record NC_071618.1, on the reverse strand, counting down.
GGTGAGTTACAGGAAAGGCAACAAAAAGAAATTTTCTAAGTACCTTGGGAACAAAAGGAAGACCAAGGAAAATAAGATCTGCTGCTGAATGTGACAGAAGATTTGATGGTAAATGATGTAGAAAAGACAGGCTGACTCAGTGTCTCTTTTGTCTTGGTTCTTGCTAGCAAGGTTTGCTTTCAGGCTTCTTGAATCTCTGTGGCAGAGTCCAGAATAGAGAAATGTTGGCTGTGGTAGAAATTAGTGACCAGTTAAACTGGGCACGTACAAAACTGTGAGTTTGGACAGAATGCACAAAAGATTGTTGAGGGAGCTGATTTATGTCATTGTGATGCTCCTCAGCATCATTTCTGAAAGGTGATAGAGAATGAAAGAAGTTCCTGAAGATGTGGAAAAGACAAATACCATGTACATCTTCAGAAAGTGCAAGAAAGAGAATCAAGGAGATTACAGGCCAGTCAGGCTCACATCTGTCTGTGGGGAAGTTACAGAGCAAATCCTCCTAGAGACCATTTGCAGGCATGTGGAGGACAAGAATGTGATTTACCATGGGTCTAATTAGCTTCCATAATAGAATGACTGGCTGTGTGAACAAAGGCAGAGTAGTGAGTGTCCACAGGTCCTAAAAAAGAGGAAGGAATCTCTGGAGGTACTAGCATGTATGTAGATAAGAAGCACATAAAAAGGCAAAATAAATATATCATATACCTTTTCTAAAACCTGTTAATACTCCCAAAATATTTCAGTGTCAAGTTCTGCAGAGTATGATGAAGTTCAGTTGCAAAGAAGTGAACCAAGTTCGGCATGGATAGATGCACAGCCCTTGGGGAAGGCTTGGGGAAGTGTGGCTGGAAAGCTGCCTGGCAGAAAGGGACCTGGGAGTTCTAATTGACAAGCAACTGAATATGAGCAGGCAGTGTGCCCAGGTGGCCAAGAAAGCAAATGGCATCCCGACTTGTATTAGAAATGCTGTGTCCAGAAGGAGTAGGGAGGTGATTGTCCCCTTGTACTTAGCTCTGGTGAGGCCACACCTTGAGTACTGTGTTCAGTTCTGGGCACCTTGATAAAAGAGAGATGTGGAGGTGCTTGAGTGAGTGCAGAGGGCAACGAAGCTGGAGAAGGGCCTACAGAATAAATCTTATGAAGAGCAACTGAGGGAGCTGGGGGTCTTTCATGAAAGAGTCTGTGGGGAGACTTCATTGCTATCTAAAACTACTTTGGAAGGACATGTGGAGAGGCTGGTGCTGGTCTCTTCTCACAGGTAATTAGTGATAGAAAAGAGGGAATGGCCTGAAGCTGCAACAGGGTAGGTTTAGACTGGATATTAGGAAAAGAATGTTCATGGAAAAAGTGGTCAGGCATTGGAATGTGCTGCCCAGGGAGGTGGTTGAATCAGCAACCCTGCATGTGTTTAAAAGTCATTTGGCTGTGGTGCTTGGGGATATGGTTTAGGGGTGAACCATGTAGAGCAGGGTTATGGGTTGGACATGGTGATCCTGAGGGTGTTTTCCAACCTGAATGTTTCAGTGATTCTCTGATTCTGTGCTTTTTTTAAAGACATGAAATTATTTTATCAATAGATTTTATCATGCACCAGGAAAGATGAGGGGGCTTATTTTGCTGATTTTATTATTTCAAGTGTTTAAGTTCCAGTTTATTCTGTTTTTTGTATCAGTCAGTTGCCAAATTATCCCAGGCACTAGTAAGAGTATCACTGTAGGTATTCTGTGCTAAGAATCTCAGTTTCTGTATATGCACATCCTTTGTTCTCAAAATAAAACACTCCAAGTTTAACAAAGGCTGTGATTTTAGAACTTTCACTGCTGCAGCTGTAAATTTGAGTCATAACTCACTATAGCTGGAGGTGTGAGAAGGAAAATGCAGATGTGTTTCAGAAAAAATTACATTTTAAATTACTAGTGCAGAAGCTGATCTTAGTTTTGTCATTTTTGCATGATTTTAAACTTACATTCATGTTAAAAAAGAGCAACATATTTTGTCCCTATAAATAAGGTTATTGTATTTTGTGTTCCTATTAAGTGCAAAACTCAAGCTACACACAAAAGCTCAGGTGCAGGGTTAATTAAGATTTTAACACACTAGAGGAATGCATCCTAAAGCTCACAGCTCTCTTATTTTAAGAAAATCATTCATCTACCTATAGAGCAGCTGTAAGACTATGTCAGTGATATTCTTTGAACCAAATATAAACATCTACATCTGAGCTATTCCTCTTAAACTCCCTTCACTACTCAAATACAAACTATATTGTTGGAGAATAGGAGGCCCCTTCTGCTGTTCTAATACAGATCCTTGAAACAGGTAAAATGGACCTCAGCCTAAGGGTGCCTCTTTTTCTCTGCTGACTAAAAAGCAAACCTAATATGACTACACAAAATACAGGTGTCTGTACTGCAGTCATCTAACTAAAGATAATGGAGATTAATTCCCCCTGGTGTATCTGGCCTCTGTCACCACGCCAGTCTGCCATGAAGCCAGTGCTGAGAAAACAAGTTAGCACGAAAAGATTACTGGAAGAACACTACTGTCACACATCAAAAGGACAACTGGAATTTGTAACCCTTGAAATTATGTTTGCAGAGGTGATACAGGAAATGTACATGCTGGTAGCCTAAGTGTGTGGAGCCAAGAAAAAGAAGAGATTCTCTCCTGGGATCAGACAGCAAGGTAAATCATAGCCTTCAAATATGTGTTCAAACATGCACACTAAAAGCACCTTCTTGCCATTACCAGAATATAACCCAAACCACTACATAATATGAGATTTTTTTTTGTTTGGTTGGTTAGGTTTTGTTTCTTTTTGTTGCTTCCTCTATATGCCTCAAAGAAGACAATAAATCTAAATAACTAAGCTGCTTTTTTATTTTCTTGCAGAGGTGAAAAAGTGTATTAAGCAGGAACAAATAGTATATCTGATTAAAAAGACTACCAAGGACTGCAACTGCCTTTTAACAGAAATGCAAATTGTTTTCAGGTCTGATACTGGTTTTGGGTATGCTGTTAGGTTGAATGCCATGGATTTGTGAATTCAGTCTCTTAGTCTTAGCACAACATTCCTATGTCGTTCTCTGCATACAGAATCACAGAATTATTGAGGCTGGAAAAGACCTCTGAGATCATCAAGTCCAGCCTATGACCTAACATCACACATCAACTAGCCCATGCCACCAACTGCCATAGTCAATCATTTCTTAAAGATGTCCAGTGACAGAGACTCCACCACCTCCCTGGGCAGTCCATTCCAGTGGCTAATCAGACTTTCTGTGAGGAAGTGCTTCCTAATATCTAAGCTAAACCTCCCTTGGCACAGCTTCAGGCCATACCCTCTTGTCCTGTCACTAGTTGCCTGGAAGAAAAATCACAGAAGAAAAGTCCAACCCTCATCTGACTACAACCTCCTTTTAGGTAGTTTTAGAGAGTGACAAGGTCCCCTCTAAGGCTCCTCTTCTCCAGGCTGAACAATCCCAGCTCCCTCAGCCTTTCCTCATACGACTTTCCCTCACCAGTCTCACTGCTCTCCTCTGGACCTGCTCCAGCACCTCAATATCCTTTCTGAATTGAGGGGCCCAGAACTGCATGCAGTACTCGAGATGACACCTCACCAGTGCCGAGTACAGGGGCAGAATTACATCCCTGCTCCTGCTGGCCACACCATTCCTGATACAGGCCAAGATGCCATTGGCCTTCCGTGCCACCTGGGCACACTGTTGGCTCGTGTTCATCCAGTTGTCAACCAGCACTCCGGGGTCCCTCTCTGCCAGGCTGCTTTCAAGCCACTCATCCCTCAGTCTGCAGCAGCATGGAGTTATTGTGTCCGAAGTGCAGGACCCTGCACTTGGCCTTATTGAATCTTATACCAGTGGCCTCAGCCCACTAACCCAGCCTGTCTGTGTCCCTCTGCAGCATTCTCCTACCCTCCAGGAAACCCACACTCCCTCCCAACTTGGTGCCATCCCAAATTTACTAAAGGTTGACTTGATCCCCTCATCCAGGTCATCAATAAAGATGTTGAATAGAAATGGGCTCAGTTACTGATCCCTGGGGGACACCACTGGTCACCAGACACCAGCTGATGGTGGTACCACTGGGTGGTGGTGGGGATGCTTTCACTGCTTTATGTACAAAGCAATGATAAGTAGATCCTTTTGAGTTTCTTTGCTCCAATTAAACCAGTACTGGTCCATTTCCAGAAAGTAGAAGTGACAGGATGTCTGATTCACCTAAGAATGACAGCCTCTGACATTTTATCTAAGCCTCATAATTGTATGCAGAGTATTGTATCTTTGCATTCAATATAATATGCATATATAGTAAGAAGAAATATGAATGATAACTAGGACCTGATTAGAAATACTTCACTAGATGTTGAAAAAGCTACAGTTGATGAAAATGGGTTGTATCGAAGAAAAGAAGCAGTCTGGACATAAGGGAAATCAGGATGGAACAAATAATTAAAAAGATATGAGTGATATCAGTGAACAGCACAGAAGTCAGCACATAAAGAAAATTTATGAAAGAACATTGAGGAATGAAAGAGGGAGGCTGTGGCTCTTTGGGTGAAAGATAATATATTTTCTGAGTAGATCCAAACCAAACCAGTACTAACAATAATAAAGCCTAGACGATCCTAGCAGAATTGCAATGGCTGACACAGAAAAGGCAGAAGGATTCTGTAAGTGTTACAGTTATGTCTTCCCATTGGGTGGTGATGATTTAATATCATCCAGTGGCACTAAGGATAGCTAGCAGGTGCAAGATATCGTATGATTTTAAGTTAGCAGCTCCAATAATTGTGCAACCAAACCCTTCTCAAGATTAGGGTTGAGGTTAGTATAAAGAGCCTCTGGTGTTTATTTTCAGGAAGCTTTGGAATTTCCAGAGGACTGGAGAGAAGCTAACACTGTGCCATTATTTTAAAATGGAAAATGGATACAACCCCAGGCATGGATAATGCAGGACTGGCAGCCAGGCCAAATAATGGATGGCTTTGCATGCACTGATTAATAAATATTATGAAATATTATTATGGTTAATTTCAATCAATGAAATCAAGAGAAATAGATCTTTGCAAAATTAAAGTGAATATTTTGACCAGACAACTGAGAGACTTCTGGTAGATTGACTTTGTACTATATGATACATCCATTAACACTGCACTAGTCAGTGTAGCACACATGACATTGATGAAAACCTGTTTATTTCCACATGTGGTTGTAAATAAGAACATATATGTCTTGTTTGATTAACTATGACTATTAACCACGAAACACCACAAGGACTATTTTTGCCTCTATGTCATTGAGAATTTTTGCCAATGACTGGAGGAAAGAACACAGCATTTTGTCTGAAAAATTTGGTGATAGCACACAGATATCAGGAGCAAAAAAAAAATAAGAAAAAACTGATCAGTGATAAAGAGTGTCCAGGGACACCAGATAAGCAAGAATAGCTGAACAAATGATGTTTCTGTAGAGTCAAATAGTGGGTGTAACATATAGAAACAAAAATGTAAGCCATTAAAGAGGGGAGAGGACTTTTCTGTGAAGCAATGATTCTGAAAAGAGCATGTTATAACCCCTTATTGGAGGGTTATATATGAACATGTGACATGTTATAACCCTTTATTGAGACCACATAGACAAGACATGGAAAATGCTATCCTTAGGTGTAACTTCTGGACAGGAGTGGAAGGGTAAGTCATTGCTGCACTTGGCAGAGAAGCTATTGCTACTGGAATAGCATGTTCAGTGCTCAGAATTCATGATGGATGTGAATAATTTGGAGAAGGGTCAAAGAAAAGCCATGGGAATATTAAAGACCTGGAAAGTCTCCAGGAGTTCAATCTAGTTAGCTTATCAACATGATGACTCAAGGATAACTCGTCACAGTACACAAAGGCAGGACAAATAGCAAAGAGCTATTCAGTCCATCAGTCAGAGGTCTGGCAAGCTCCTCTGTCAAAAAGGTGAAGCTAAAAATTCAAACAAAAATACAGGACTTTTTTCTTAAACATGTATTAAATTAGTGGCTAAACTCACTCCCCAGAGAAGTGTGGCAACACTGACATGTTTTAAAATGTCTAGATTAGTCAGTTCTCCAAAGACAAGTTTTAATTTTCAAGGGGCCTACTCACCCTGAAGCAGAAATAACCCTGTGAAACTCTGTGAACTCTATCATTGGTGGTGTCAGCCTGGATAGCAATATTTGAGCTCTTTGACCCTTTATCCGTGACTGTATGTATATGTCCATTCTTCACTGCGCTCTGAGAGACCTGGTGTCTGTGTCTATATGACATGACATGTGAACGATGCTACCTTAGACCTGATAAGCAGTACAGCAATGTTATTTTGGTGATGAGCTCAGGCTAATTAACCATGTCACACAGAAGGGGTGGTCAATCATCTGTGGTAACATGACTATGCTGCTTCCCTTTGTGGAACCAGGGTTGTGCAGCTGTTTGATGTATATACAGTTCAGTATGGACTCTAAGCAAATATGATTTTGTGCATTAGCAAAACGGTTGCAGTAAAGTAATGAAGATAAAGTCATTACTGTAAGTTGTGTTGTGGTTATTTTGAACTGTTTTATGTATCCAGACACCAGTGATAGCTGAGACATCAGAGAGTGTCTGTTTCTTTTAACATATTAGACACACTATGACATATCATTCCTGGTTTTCTTAGTTGTTTTTCAGCTCTAATGTGCGTGATGTTCCTCCTTGTATCATTTAATGAGAAACATTTAACAGAGGCTTTATTGTGACATTATTTATACTGAGAACAGGAAATCAATGACAAGAAAATTAATAACTCTTCTGTGAAATAACAAAAGTCTAATTGAGATCTTTTCATCATTGTTTGTCACTGTTTATCATCTCAGTCAGTAGGTGAATCACTGCACCAGAACCTCTCTCACTGTTTATTTACTCAGATAAATTTTTGCAACATGCAAGCAACTATTTGCATTATTGGATCTCATCTCTGGGATTTTCCAAGCACATTCTCTGGTCCCATGCTACCTCTGTGGGCTAGGAGTGTGTATTATATATTCTGCCTTTCCTAGATATTATAATCACTTGGAATTTTACAACACCTTTTTAAAAGCTTTCTCCAGATAAGCAATCCCAATATATAAATATGCAATGAACACTCAGAATTAAAGTTACAGTTCTCTCATTAAATGCAAGTGTAGAAACTCATAATCTGAAAAAGTAATTACACAAAAAGTAGAACAAGGTGAGGATGGATATAAAACCATTGAAGGCATAGATAGGTTGAATCAAGGTGGACTTAAGGGAGTAATCTGTATCTAAATTTTATATGCCTCATGAATCAGTCTTCATAAAGTTAAATGCCTCCATTTCTCTCTATAGCAGTTTGGCTCAGAGCAGTAGGGTGGGTTTTAAAATAAACCCCTTGGTTATCTTCACTTGCTGGGATTTGGTTTGGTTCTTAGAGCACTTTCAGTGGTTTCAAAGTAGAAGAAGAAAGGAAATCCATCTCTATTCAAAGTGTCTTCCAATATCTGGTAAGGATATTAGCATGTGAACCTATGGGAATCCACACCATGACATAGCTCTCAATGCATATGTAACAGATATATGGCAGTAGAATGCCACTGAGAGATACTGTGGCACTGCAAAGTAGGTTTTATGCTGTCCTAAGTGCATGAGAGCAAGGACGGCTGTGCCTTTTAAAGTCAGAGTCAGGAGCTACAGGATATAATGTACAAAGTAGCTGCATCAAAAACTGTTCCCTCTGGTTTTTTTTCCCTTTCTATCACTCCAGAAAGTCTTTCTATTGTATTTTCAGCCACTCAGTGAGCTGCTCATGTGGCAGTCCTGATGACAGATTTCCAAGCTATGTAGGTTTTACTATCCATGTTGTCCAAACTCATAGCAGGAATGAAGTTTTGACAGAAAACAACACCATAGGAACAGGAACAAAACAGGAACAGCATGAACAGGAACAAAAAGGTCTGTGAAAGAGACCTTGTATATGCAACAGTAACCAGCAACCAATGATGAATTTGATTTATGTAGAAAGAAATAAGGACTGACTGGCTTAGAGGCTCAACTTCCAACTCTTGCAAAATTTTCAACGTTGTCTCACATGATGTGAAAGTCCTGAAGATTTATCTGAAAAGTCTTTTCTATAAGGTTGCTCCAAATTCACATGGCTTTAAAACCATCCTTAGACAGGAGCTTTCTCTGTCAAGTTGGTAGATCATTTCAAGTAAGACCTTGCAAGGATCATTTGCAAACATGGTCCCGTTCATAGAATCATAGAACGGCTTAAGTTGGAAGGGACCTTAGAGATCATCTACTCAGTACTTTTACCATTCATTTGGATTGATTATAGCCAGTATACAAATGAATTTCATATGAAACAGAAAATGAAAGCACGCTACAAGCCAGTATTAGAATTCAAAACTGACTTGATGAATCAGAGACTAGCATGGTGGTGTGCAGACAAGACTGCGAAACTTCATAAAGGGAAGATCAGGAAGTGGCAATAGATCAAAGTGCAGATTCTGTGATTCTAGATGATTTAAATTTTTTACCATTGTAAAAAGAATAATCTCATTCTCAGACATATTGAAAAGAGAGTCTATGTACAATTAATATGTTTTAGAGTTCCAGTGTGAGATAACTTTGATTTTAATATCTTTCAGTTACCATGCAGCAGCTTGCCAGGGTCTATTTTTCACTTGCTGCAATAAAGTAAGTCACAATCTTAAGTATTGGCATTGCTGCTGCAGTTGCAAATCTATAATACTGTATTGCATAGAATCTGGTGTTGGTTTTAATGTGAAGTATATGTTTAAGGAATAATTTTAAAAGCATATTGGCATACAGGAAGCTAAGGAACTGACATGCGTTGTCAGGTAGAAATCCTTGAAGAGAAAACTCTTAATCAGAGTGGAAAATGTGTTGTCTTCTCTTGTTGAATTACTGTTGAGGAATGCATCTGCTTATCTTCACTGAATGTATTTAACATCTGTATATATATGATGTGTTTCACAACTTCCTTCCTACTTTTCAAGAAGCCCAGCAAAATCAAAGGTTTCTGAACAACAAAATTACTACCTCAAGGTCACTCTAAATGCATAAAATTGTTAATGGGACAAAATGGAGGAAAGAGTATACATCGTCACTGGTGTCAACTTACAAATAAGATATTCTTCTGCTTCTTACCCTCTGAAAGATGCACTAGGTTCATCTTATTTAATCAGACCATAGAAAATAGTAGTTCAGAAAATCTGGAGGGATCACAGCTTCCTATTTACTATATAGTGAGTTAATGCAATGAAAGACACAGTCATAACGTAATCCCTGTTGAAGGATACAAAGGTAAATCCCAGATTAGTAACGAGAGTCTGCTGAAAGACATGCAGACTTTGAATATTTGTTTTATATAAAAAGTAAACATATATATTTAGCACTACTAGCACTGTAATTGACATGTGTTTAAAATAAAATAAATAAATAAATAAAAATAATTCCATGGAATTCAGCTTGTTCCTCTCACAAAATCAACATGTAACCAGCACCAGAACAAGAGGACACAGTCTGAAACTGTGCCAGGGGAAGTTTAGGCTCGAGGTGAGGAGAAAATTCTTCACAGATAGAGTTTTTAGCCACTGGAATGTGCTGCCCAGGGAGGTGGTGGAGTCACCATGCCTGGAGGTGTTTAAAAAGAGATTGGACGTGGCACTTGAAGCTGTAGTTTAGTAGTCATGAGGTCTTGGGTGACAGGTTGGACTTGATGATCTTTGAGGTCTTTTCCAACATTGTTGATTCTATGATTCTATGTCATAGCCCTCCCATGATACCCTTAAATACATTATGGCCCTGAAGGGCCTTTTCTAAGAAAGTCCTGAGTTCTCCTACCCACATTTGCCTGGCAAAACTCCATTGACTTCAGCAGTCCAGCTATTCTGCATGGAGGTCAGCTTTGGTGCATTGTAAGACAAGCTTTCCTAAATTTCCACAGACTCTTGTTGTTATACATCTAGTCTTCCTTAATGCTACATATCAAAAATCAGCTCTTCATCTATAATCTCCCAGTATCTCTTTATATATATATAAAAAAAAAAGAATACAGAATGACTGAATGACTAACAAAAAGAGTCTACCAGCACTGAAGAGGAACACGTAAAGGCAAAAATGGGATGTCCACCTTTTGTAATGCGGTAACTTGTCTGTCTGATCATACACCCCTTCTCTGAGAGTGTCAGCGTTTATAGGTTCATATAGGAATTGGATACTTGATAGAACACTGTGGGAACCCTAGGGAGTAGTTAAGGGAATGTTTATCTGGCCTGCACGTCGATGTGGGAGCCTGGGGGTGTGTGTGTGTGATAAGTGATGTTATACCTTGGAACTGTGTGAGAAAGGATGGGAGGTGGAGATAATGAAATACTGTATCTTTGAAGCAGATGGAAAAAGCAGTTGGGGGAAAAAATATCTGTTAGAATAAGACAAAACAGTGGGCTCAAAGGTTGGTGAGTGGTGGGAAAGTGAAATAAAGCATGTATGAACCTTTCCACAAATAGCCACTGATCAAGGCCATTCTGGCCCACTTGTGGCAGTGGTTCCCTCCTTGCAAACTGGTCTGTCAGTTTGTATTTCAGCTCACCATGGTGGGACTGGATGGATCAGGCCCACTGTATTTTGCAGTTCTCACAAACAGCCCTACAGATTACATTTGACTCACAGAATTACTGAAATCGGCAGAGACTTACAGAGATCTCTAATGCCCTACTCCACACAGGGTCACCTACAGAGGATACTGCTGAGGGCTATGCCCACTACCTTCTGTCTGTTCAGTGAGCACCACTGAGAAGCATCTGGATCTGTTTTCTTTATTCTTCTCCATCATGAATTTATACAAATCAGTGAGATCCTCCCTGAGACTTCTTTCCTCCAGGATAACAGCCCCATGTTTCTCAACTTCTCGCCTTTCAGATGCTCCAAAAGCACATTCAAGTAATGAAACTGTCAGTTCTTGGCTGATTCTTTCAAATAAATACAATCAAATCCATTTCCTTTCTAAGCCACCTTTTACTTCACAAATATCACTGGCTGGAAAATTCTTTGTTTTCTATTCAGGATCCTGAAATTTCTGAATATAAGCAAAAAGCAAGCCTTTTATTTATTTATCTAGTTTTCTTCATAAAGCAAATAAATGGTGATGGTCTTTTTTACAGTCTAATGGTTTAAACACTTAGTCTTGCCTTACTTAGTTACACATTACTTAATATACACCTGCATGGCTGGAAGCAGACTGACACTGGCTCACTCTACTCACGATCTGAGTTGAAGAGAAGTTAGCCAGGTCTGCTCTGGAAGCAATGCAACTGCCTGAAGTCTGAGCTTGGTGCTCACTGAACTCTGCAGCTCGTGGCTTTCTACACTCAACCTCCTAGACATCCTTAATGCCTATTCAAAGTACTTGAGTACTATTTAATGGATTCCAGATCATAATAAATCTTTCTAACTACACAAATAAAAGATACACAAAGATTTAAAAGCCTTTCAAAACATGTTTATAAAACTCCTTAACAGTCAGTAAAAAAACAAAACAAAGGAGTGGTTTAGATCCACATGAGTTGACATACACTGAAAGAAACTGATTTTACATTTAAATTCTGCTTTCATTCTGGAACACCCCAAAATATTCTGCAAACTGACAAAGGACTTGGAAAGCTCCTGTTTCCTAGCATTGAAATGTAGTCACCTCTGGCATGAGACAGAGCAGATGTCTCCGTGCAAAGTGCGAAACTGCAGAACAGGGCGGTATACTCTTCTAAGCCACACTGCAGTTGATGGGAAGACAGAGGAACAGAGGAAACAGATTGCAATTATTTGAATTGGAATTTGGCCAAGAGCCCACAGTTGGCAATCCTGCTCTTTTGTAAGAGTGCTATGAAATAAGACTTTACTCCTGGTTTTAAAATTCATTGGAAAGAATGGAGCAATCATGGTCAGACACTGAAGAGCTGGAAAACAGAACTATTTCTAAGAAACCTGTAAGCTATTGAGGAGGTAAAAGCAAATCATATATACTAGAAATTTCTGGTATTTCTACTCCAAATTATACCTTCTTTATTTTTGTGCTTCTTTTACTGTGACCAACATTTTAGTTTGTGTAATATATGCATGTTGGTATATGTATGTAAACACAGGAAAAAACACATATATGCATAGAAGTGTTTTATGAGTCTTTTAAATGCATTTGACTTGTATTTATTACAGTATCAATTTAATCTTTTTCAAATAAAACATAAAATATATTGAATTCTCTTGCATAAATTACATAAGTAAATATATATCTAATAACCTCACCTATTTTGTGATACATTGCTTTTCCTCTGAAGTAATTTTTAAGTGAAATACCTCAGCTTAAGTATAAACAAAGATAAAGATTAAATGCTTCCAAGATACTAAATAATGAGTTGCAAATAGTAAGGAGTTTGACGTATTCTTTAACTGTTTGTTCTTTAACATGACGAGATTTGGGTAAACAAATTGAACAAGGGAATTTTAGTAGTTACACCTACAGGAAGCACCTTTATAACCTATGGAGGTTGAAACAGAGCATTGCTTTCATGGCTCTTTTCACATTTCACAGTCCGTTTCAATCTCCTGTCAAAATACAAAGTTCTGGAATATCTGGGGTAAAACTTTTCTACTAACATAACATGGTCATAAAAGTTACAACATGTAAAACTATGAAATATTTAAATTACCATTAAAGCAAAAAATATAGAAAATTTCAAAACCATTTCTCACTAGGACTTCATTTTCAAGCATACCACTTGATAAATGCTATGATTCTAAAATGCATTAAAAATGCCTTAAGATTCCCAATATGAGATCAAACTGACAGAACAGGCATCACATAGATAATAATGTGGCATTTTCCATGTTACTATTCTGAAAATTTTGATGCAGCCTCACTTCCCATAACATACATAGCCCTGTGCTGAGCTGTATGATTTAGGTAGTTAACCACATCGCTACAGGCAAATTCCTTCCAGAGACTACCTCCCAGTCAGGACATCTTTGGCTTGTCACAGAGATTTCATGGAGGCTTAAGATACTGATTATTAAGGTAAAATATCAATTTTTAAGGCTTTGCTTTTAACTGTGATAGAATTTTCTTTCTAAGTGGTAGAAGGAAAGAGGACTAAGGGGAGTTTGCCCTTTCACTGGGGAGGGTGAACTTTGAGAGCTCCTTCACAGCTAAATGAGAGTACTTAGCAGGAGACCACATACCTGCCAGTTTTATTTGATGACAGCACCTCCAAGTTAGCAATTGCCAGCCAACAATCATGTGACTACTGTTGCTATTTGATACAGTAACCTTACTAGTGCTGCCTGAGAAGGAAGATGACCAGCAGAACATATGTTCTTCTGTTTCCTTTGGATCTGGGCACCTTTTCAGCAACTTGAATTAGAAATTTCAACAGACGTGCACAGCATGTACATGGAAAACTCTTGGACCTTTTGAAGTATACTACAAGAACACGATGGTCTTGATCAGCAGACAACAGAAATATGCAATTAGAAGCAAACCACTCTAGACCAGATCTAGCCACAGGTTGCCAGATGGACCATCCTCCTCTTTCAGGATCAGAGTGCCAAATCTACCCTTCTCAAGAGTGGTTAGTGAGTCAGTGTTTGAACAACATAAGTGGCCTGTATCCATGTGTCTGTGTAAATTCTAGTTTGTTTAGAAAACGGGTAGGTTGCAGTTAATCCCCTAAATGGAAGAGCCAAGACTGCAGCAGATAAAATTGTGGACAAGACCAATAGTTAGAAGAGTGAATTTCGGTGAAGGCGTAAGTTATCTGGGCCGTGAAGACTATGGCCTCTCTGTAGAAAGCTGGAGGATCTCAAAAGCAATATGCAAAAAATGCTTTATAAAAGTGGTTCATGAAGACTTCAGATCATAGCAGTACTAAGGAGCAAAGAAGGAGGACAAAGAAATGAAGAAGCCATGAGAGATATTCAGTACAGTATTTACTTACAAGGAACCTCATCTCTACACAAGCTTCTGTTCCAAGAAATTATGTGCTACAGATCCTGGGACAAATCTATACAGATGCTGTAGGCCACCAATTATGCAGAATAAAAACTAACTATTTGGAATAAAACAGTAGCAGCCACAAACACATTTTAGGACGTACAGATGCTGCAAGCATTTGACCTGCTGCAGCACACTTTGTTTAAACTGATACTGTTTCCCACTGCTTTAAAAAAAAACCAAATAGAAATATACACAAAATTACCCTGTCAGCATACAAAAGTAGTATTTTTTTCATTAGACAGATTAGACATTGAGTGCATTAGACATTGAGTGCATGCACTTCTAAATTAATGAACTAAAAGTTTCATGCCTTTGATTTGTGATGTCCCTAACACAGGAGGGTTTGTGACTATATATGGGTGTGCACAGAATAGATTACAACTGATATTTTGAGCAAAAACAAACAGAGCAAAGACAGGCGTGACCAATTGTTCCAACAAACAGCAGACAATTTTGCAATATGTGTGCAAGCCTGAACTCTTTCCAGTTTTCAGATGCATAAAACTTAAAAGCTTTGATTTTTAGTCTTGATTTGTATAACAATTAAATGTGACTCTTCAAAGAAAAAAAAAAGGCCAGTTGTCTTTTTGTAATGAATCAAAATTACAAGTAGTTTATTGGTAATTTAGTATGTTTACAACATCTGAACCACAGAAATTGCTATTTTAAGTGACCACAGAAAATGAAATCATTAATTATTTTACACAGCTATACAGAACAATTTCCAAAAATCCTTTTAACATAATTTCAGAACATACAATATTCTCTTGCTAAGCCAACTGTGTGTTGATGAAGAACTGTTTTGGACAGTGAAATGCCACAGCTTACATCAGATGCTCCATAACTATCAGATTTTGCATTTGATTCTCTGAGGTGCAGTATCAGTGTATCAGTTCAGTTCACTCAGTCTGAAATGCCCTCTCTTGACTCTGAGAGAGCTGAATACAGAGTCTCAAGCTGCAGGGGAGGCTTAGACTCGAGGTGAGGAGAAAGTTCTTCACCGAGCGAGTCGTTCGTCATTGGAATGGGTTGCTCAGAGAGGTGGTGGAGTCACCATCCCTGGAAGTGTTCAAGAGGAGATTGGACATGGCACTTGGTGCCATGGTCTAGTCATGAGGTCTGTGGAGACAGGTTGGACTCGATGATCCTCGAGGTCTTTTCCAACCTTAGTGATACTGTGATACTGTAACACAGGCACAATTAAGAGCAGCTGGGGATGTAAAATCTAGCTATTTCCTTCGGGTAGCCAAAACATAGAGATGTGATGCAGTTTCTTTCAAGTTTTAATTTCTTTTTTCATCTCAAGGCATTCTAGGTCAACTCTTCAGGCCACTGGGACAGGAGACTCTGTCCCAGTCTGTCCCACTACTCTAGACAAGCACATCAAAGTCCTATAAAGATGCATGTGCCTCTCCGCATTTGTTCTGTGACTTCCGGTTTGACACTTAGAGAGCCTTAGAGCCTTAGTCCACCTGTTTTACCACAAGCAGATTTATCCTCTTTTCCTGACTTTTCCAGAAAACTCCTTTGCCAACCCCCCCCCCCAAAAAAAAAAAACAACTAAAAAAAATAAATTAGTATTTCACTTTTACCTTTTTTTCATTCAAGGTGCCAAATCTCAGCTAGGGTTTTTAAAGAGCTATTGTTGTGCCCTAATTCTGCTCCAACTGAATTGAATGGTTAAGCATTCATTGATTTCAGTGGATGGACAAAGAGACCTGTATTGAGAACTTTAGGAAATGTCTGTCTACAGTATTAAGAGATTTAATCTTAGCTAGAACACAGATGCACTGGGAGCTCTCCTGTGCATTCTTGTAACTGTATGCAAGCAGAAACTTTGGAATTGTTTATTACAGGAGATGAGAGCATGGGTAAAAATATTGCTTTGAAAAGTACTGTAAAGGTGTCCCAATACAAAGATATTCATTCCAAAAAGTGGGCAGTATACACATGCTCCTTTACTTGCAAAACCTAAATGTCTGACTTAGCAGGACTCGTCTTAACAAAGAATCAGCGGAGGGAGAAATGAGAAACCATGGTACAGGGTTGCCAATACAACAGCTATATTTTAAATAAAAATAACAATAAAATACATGTACAATACTGTAATGATATAACTGGATGAAACTAACACTGGTTGGTATCAAACTTTTAGGATTAAACTGATTATCCATCCTTAACACATGAAACGCATTTCACAGAAACAGAGGCAGGCAGGGGGAAGTGATGTTCATGGCTTACTGTGAGTGAGTTACCATGAAAATTAAGGTAAAAATGGAAAGGACAAGAAAAATAAAATACATTTAAATAGATTTATTTTTTTAAAAGCTCGGCATTATGGAAGTTGGTAAATGTGCTGCTGAAAGATGCTAACAGAAACCTCATGGTGGACAACATACACACTTGCACACATAGCCACACACACACTCAAATGCATGTGTGTAGGTATACAGCTTGATTATACAAGCATACCCTTACTAGTTTACCAGCAATGGGGTTCTCCTCTCCTGTTTGGAGGTGTCTGCAAGGTAGCTCTGCAGCTACCTAAAGTCAGATGAGATGAAACCTATCTTTAAGGTAACATCGGCCAAACATTATAATGAAAACTGTTTCACTCCTGAGCATATTTAAGGCACTTTCCTCGAAAATTCTGAATTTAATCATGGCTGGAATAAAAGGTAAAAATCCTTGCATGTGAAATTTGGAATTAAAAAGAAAAAATTCCTGAGTTTTCATAAATATTTTTATTGTAATAAAACACCATGCCTATTGAAAACATGTCTTTTCTAAGAGCATGTTATAAGATTATTTTTTTTTTCTTGAAAAACTCATGCCTTAGTGCACAATATATGTTAATAAGTCTTTGGGGACATCTGTAACAAATCAATAGGAAATGGGACGTCAAAGAATGACCTGTCACGTATGTACAAAACATGCATTGCTCCTGGCAACACACATCATGCTTACTACAGGCATCTTTATCTTTCTGCATTCTTACAGGGTCCTGCCCATAGTTTAATACTTTATAATTAATTATGATTCACTAAACTATTTACAGAAACAGAAACTAATCACTCATCTTCTTAAGCCCATAAATATGGAACCACAAAAGGAGAATATACTTTAAACCAGTATGAAGACGAGTGTGCTACATAGTACTGTCCTCTAGAAGTACAGTTCATGGATTATTTTCTTAATGAAGATTTACATCTAAATGAAAATAGAAGTTCAAATTGTCTCTCTGTTCTCCTTGGTTAATTTTTTCTGCTACTTCTAAAGGGGTTTGCCCCAAGTCAGTATCTCAATTGCAAGAACAGTTTTAAGTTGTTGCAGAAGTATCTCAAACAACAAACTGCCACCAGGCTTTCGAATGGTTATTGTTTAAATGGGATACTATTGATTTGTTTGCAGTTAAGAATAGCTGTTTTCCAAAACTACCCATCATTCGTATAGTTTTAGTAATTTTTTGCTTTGGTGTGGTTTTTTCCTCTCCATTGCTATCATTAAGTAATGTGGAAACAGTGAAACAGGCCGCACACAAAGTGCTGCCAACTGCAGTGAACACACAAAGTGGTTGCAAAATGGTATTTATAGAGGCCTTGGGAGGTTCCTTGTAAGAATAATAGGTAAAAGCAATTATCAGAGTGAAATGTACTTTTGACTTGAAAGCATCCTTTAATATTTTGATTAGCTACCTCTGTAATACCCCTGAAAAATGCTACTTCTTTACATTTAAACTTCTATTGCAAAATATTTCATGTCTTACTGAAAAAAAAAACCAACCAAAAAAAACCCAACACAATAGCAATGGTGGTTAATCTGTTTTACAAAAGATAATATATTGAGTTATTTATATATAATAATGGCTTTGACCCAATTAACGTTAATTATACTGCTTAGTAATTACCGTGACTTCAGTTCCTACAACTGTTACAGTGAATACAAATGATCATTTAAGGTACAGGAAGTAGGGATCATTTGGAAGTGCTGATTCAGAAGTATTCAAGTGCTAACAATGACTTGTTCTTCCTATGCTTTTCTTCATGTTCCATAAACGATGACTTTATAAAGGTCCATGATTTTCAATGTGACACAGTTCCAGGGCAACTGTTTATTTTTCTTTCAACGTTCTTTCTTTGTGCAAACACGAAACTGGATTTTTTTCAATGTTACCACCTCATCAAAAGTAACTGCCACTTTTACTCAGAAAGGCACCAGCATTAATGTAAGGGAATATACCTTTTTGTGCTTGTTTTATGAAGAGCTGTACTTGTTACTGGAGCGGAAATTATCATATCCGTGATCATTAGCTTTGAACTTTAAGCAGGACTGCCTTTCCTCCAGGGACAACAGATCTTTGGATTGACACCAGCAACACAAGCACGACTGTTAAAATAAAAGGAATAAACATTTTACATCATTTTGTTCTGCACATGTGGCAGAACACACCGAAATGCTGGCCTTCTTCAGTGATACAGTTAGAAATGTCAAGTGTGTGGGCTGCCACTTTGGCATTACAGCATAAGAAACGAAACAAGGTTAAGCTCTGCATTTCTCAAATGGCCACGATCTTCTAGCATGTCTCATTACTCGGGGGCAGTCATTACTGCTCCTGTACTCAGCACTGGTTAGGCCACACATTGAGTACTGTGTCCAGTTCAGGGCCCCCCAGGTTTAGGAAAGATGTCGAGTTGCTGGAACGTGTCCATAGAAGGGCGACAAAGCTGGAGAGGGGTTTGGAGCACAAGCCCTATGAGGAGAGGCTGAGGGAGCTGGGGTTGCTTAGCCTGGAGAAGAGGAGGCTCAGGGGAGACCTTATTGCTCTCTACAACTACCTGAAGGGAGGTTGTAGCCAGCTGGGGGTTGGTCTCTTCTCCCAGGCAACCAGCACCAGAACAAGAGGACACAGTCTCAAGCTGCACCAGTTCTGCATGGTAAGAGTGATTTGCCATTGGAATGGGCTGCCTGGGGAGGTGGTGGAGTCACCATCAGTGGAGGTGTTTAAGAAGAGACTGGATGGGGCGCTTGTTGCCATGGTTTAGTTGATTGGATAGTGTTGGGTTATAGGTTGGACTCGATCTCAGAGGTCTTTTCCAACCTGCTTAATTCTTTTCTATTCTATTCTTCTATTCTATTCTATTCTATTCTATTCTATTCTATTCTATTCTATTCTATTCTATTCTATTTGCAACTAACCTGAGCAATGAAGGGCAAAATGAGTGGCCACACACATACTGCTTTGAGCCTGGCCTACAGTTCTAAATGCATCTGAAAATAAAATCAGTCTCCTTGTTGTCCTTTACCTGATCATCTTTCTTGGAAAAAAATGTACACACAATCATTTATACTTTCTAAGTAAGATGCCAGACACTATTTAGTTGATTTTTTTTTCTTTTGAGGAGGAAAAAAAATAACTGAGTAGGAGAATGGTGAAAACCTACATACATTTCATACATTTACTACATGTTCTGTGAACTTTTTGCTTGTGCTCCTGACTGGCTTCTGGGTGCTGGAAGTCCATCTGGGATCCTGCACACCTACTTGTTACCACACTCAGGATGCTATAGATCTCTTAGGTGATTTCAGCTCCAGTTACTTTCAGGAAGCTGGTAATGGAAAGAGGGAAGACAAGACTGATGCTGAAGTATCTGCGATGTGTGCTTTCGTGTCATGAAGGAAATACCCCAACAATACTAGATGTGGAGCTGCCTGGCTTCTGACTGAAAGATGTATCCACTAAGGAGTTTACACAGTCAGGCAATCAGCCTAGCTGTGGCCAATGGTTAAATGTTTGGCAACAAAAGAAAAATCAAAGTAGGCAATGTAA
Source organism: Dryobates pubescens (assembly GCF_014839835.1). NCBI lineage: Eukaryota > Metazoa > Chordata > Aves > Piciformes > Picidae > Dryobates > Dryobates pubescens. The sequence continues at coordinate 25,920,158 of NC_071618.1, read as the reverse complement.
GAACCCTGATACAGTGTCTGAAGACAGTAAGTGGGCCACAAAAAAGACTCTGAAGACTAAACCTGGAGATTTCTCCAAGCAGACATGAAGGCTGAAGGAGTAATGGGCTGCAATCCACATGCAGTCCAGAGCCTCAAGTCCTGCATGGAGAATTAGTGCCGGGACTATTCACGCAAACCAAGGCAAAAGTACAAACAGGTCTATCTCCTTAAATGTTGTCATTAGAAAGGGACCAGCAGGTATTTGCACCCTCTGCCTTACATAACTGCCTACTGATTTCTCAGTCAGGATGGGGGGAACCAGAGGTCAGTGCCCTCCCCATTGGGTTGCAGAGGATATGGCTACGTGAACATCTGCAGTATGGTCTGAGTCTGCTTTGTCAGTGCTCTTGAAGTGGCTGGATGCCAGGTCCAGTCAGGAAGTGATGTAGCACTGATTAGAATGGTGCCAAGAGGTTTTATTGTATGCTCCTCTCTTTTGCTTTCTCTTTTTGCCCCCATGAATCCACAATTTCTTTCTATGTAGCTTCAGCAGGAGAGGGAAAGAACACTTGCCATAACTCACATGCAATGAAAAAACCCAAACGTATAAGACCATTTAAAACACTTTGTGCATACCATGGAATGAATTTTACTGTTGACATCATCTTTTAATTAGAGAAGCAGCTCCTAGCAGTGTCTTACCTTAAAGCAGTTTTGGAATCTTTTGCTCACCAAGTACAGAGCTATTGGATTGATGCAGGAATTAAGTGAAGCCATATTAATACCAATGTAGTCCATCACAAGAAAAAAACTGTATGGAAAAATTAATGAGAGAGAGACACTTATAATTTTCTCCAGAAAGTTTTAGTAGAAGTTTAGAACTATGAAAATTTTAACTTAGCTTCACTCAGCCATGACTAACAGTTACATGTTCAGGGGCTTCTGTCAACGGGAGTAACTCATGGAGGTAACAACTGTGCTCAGTAATGAAGTTTGAATCAGTAAACCATTCCCAAGAAAGTAATTTTAGAAGCTCCAACCACCTTAACTTGTGAGAGGAAACATTCATGAGGTTCTCCTCACAGATTTAATCCTAGCTGTCTTGTTCAAAGGGAAATCAGGAACACAAATCCCTTCTCCACCCACATAATGCCACATCAGGACAGTCCCAGAAGGGATCAGGAGAAGACAGGCAAACAGGACAGACACCCTGTGTTCATGAGATTCCTCATCATTTCCTGCTGCTGCTTCTGAAGAGAAACTAGAGTGTTCTGGATGAAGAAGCAGAGAGAACATCAGAGATACAGAATAAGCTGGCTCATTAGGAAATTCAAATATGCTTATGGAGAATGTCAGCAGCGCAAAGGCATTTTAATTTTGCAGTCTCACCTTAGCAGTTCACATCTGTTGGGGTCCTTCTGATCATAAATAGTGAGTTTCAGTATTCTGCTTAAGTGAAGTGGGAGCCAACACAAGGCAAAAACAAGTACCAGACAGAACACAGTTTTGGCCACCTCACGTCTCTGAAAATGAAAATTGAACAGAACAGTGTTACAGTTTATGCCTCCCTCTAGATTGTTGTCTTATACTATCCAAATGTTTAATAAACAAAATAAAAACCCTATCAAAACAGGAACTAGGAGAACATCAGATTACCTTATTTTCTTGGAATATGTACTTAATATTTTCTGTTGGTTTAGATGCCTTGCACGGATTCTCTGAATCTCTAATTTTAAGAAGTATGAGTAATAATAGGAAAAATCAAGGACATGAAAACAGCCATTTAAATTAAAATAAAGACATATTAGTCTCTTCAATCACTTTTAAGTACCGGCTTGTTTCCAACTGAAATTTCTTGTACTTTCAACACAGGTCTTATTTTTAAATGCCCCAAGAGATTTCAATTACAGCTTTAATAATGTAGAAAAAACAAAGAAGTACAAATATACATTTTAGTGCAAAGGTAGTTTAATTCTAGTGACTTATGGTGTTTGTGTCTGGTGCACTACTAACTAGAAATGTATTTTGGAACGTGTTTTCTTCTGCTAGTATACTGTCAACCTCACTACAGCTCAGCATGTAATTGCTTCAGAATAGTGAACGTTTTTATAGCATCAGCTTCTAGGTTACAGCACAACTTCAGTTTTCATTACAAAATATTCAGCTCTCATTATTGCAAAGAAGAAATAAAAACTGTAAAACTTGAAGAGTTAACACCAAACAACAACAAAAAAACCCCCAAACAACAACAACACAGCTTTGTGATTGTCAGCTAAAATCTTAGGTTTCTGGGAGCAATAATATATGCATACTTATATATATGTATATATATAAATTCAGCAGTACCACTGCTAGGAAACTTCTCCTTTTATCATACAAGAACAGAATAATGCCGTGGCAACAGAACCAGTAAAGGTATTATTGTCACCCTCTCTACAGTCAGCAGTACTGTCAGGGAATTTTTACCTGTTTTAAGTGGTCATTTAGAGCAATCTGCATCCCACTTTTCTTTCGTAACATCTCACAGGTCATGAGAGTGTAGAAAAATGCTGTGATAGCCAGCGGCAAACAGAAATAAAAGCTAAACAGCCACCAGTCCTTAGCCTGCTTGTAAAACTAGAAAGAAAACAAAAGCAAAAAACATTGTTAGGAGTTCAATACTGAGCATTTCGGAAAGGATGCTAATTGGTCAGACTGTTCTGAAAAGCATCTTCATAAGGAATTCCATACAGATGAGAGAATAGGACAAGACAGTAGTATGTTCAAAGCCCAGAAAAAGTATGTTCTTCTTTCAACTGATATACTTCAGAAATTGGTCATCATCTCATTTCAACATTATATTTACTTGCACCCATTACAATCCACACAACACTGAGGAGATCTGAGGAACTGGGGGTGTTCAGGGCGAGGCTTGACAGGATGCTTGGTTGTATGGTTTAGTTGATTAGGTGGTGTCGGATGATAGGTTGGACATGATGATCTTGAAGGTCTCTTCCAACCTGGTTAATTCTATTCTATTCTATTCTATTCTATTCTATTCTATTCTATTCTATTCTATTCTATTCTCGGGAGCTGTTATTTTACAAACATCAGTGCCTTACCATCATAAAGGATGTTTTCTGCGTGGGGTGAAGCAGGCAGATTCTAAGATCCTTTCCTCTGTACTCCATTGTAATCATGTCAAATGCAATAGCTTCTGGAACAGCCAGTATCACCGATATAACCCAGATCAGTACAATTTCAACAGCAGTCCATTTTGGCACGCCAATCCCTTTAATACGACTCCAAGAAGCAACTGCTCGGTACCTGAAGCAACATCACACATTTATGAATTAGAAACGTAAGCAAATTCACCTGGTTTAACTACCTTATTACTATTATATCAGCTGAGAGGAAAAGCAAATTTGAGCCAATGCCCATGCCCATTCTTAAAAGAGATTATTATAGAGCTTGATGAAAAAATGTGTCTCACCTATCTATACTGAGGGCACACAAACTCAACACTGTGATGCCCACTGATGCCTTTTGAATGAAGGGTACTAATTTGCACATTTCGACACCAAAGGGCCAGTCCTCTGCAAGCAGCTGTGAAAAGGAAACAGTTAGAAATGAGTCATTTGAAAACACGTAATTCCCAAAGCTACAACCTAGACTTCTGTTTTGATTGGTTTTCTTTCCAACCATGTAACATTTTGACAAGAAGAACTTTTCCACAAGGGAGTCTGCAAGGCATGTCCTAAAAACTAAGCAGTAGATTCACTCACTCCGTGGCTGGGCAAGGACTGGTCCTGACTTCTTGAACCAATCAAACCCCACTCATTTTGCTTCTAATGTCATTACCCCAGTGCTTACAGTGAAAAATGAAGGAGCAGGTCAGAATTCCCCATGTCCCTGTATTGGGTTTACCTGTCTTGAGGATTCGTTGCTTTTCTTACATGTTCCAAGTAACTATATTTACTAGAAATACAGAAAATTGATCAGGTCTTATTAGAACAAGGACAAAACCCACAACTGCCCATCTGAGGTGGGAGTCTGGGCTGAGGTGGGTGTCTAGGCTCTCTCAGAGGAGAAATCGGCAATTATCCCACAGTTTTTAGCAGACCATTTGATAACTAAAGGAAGGATGATCCACTGGGCACTAATGGAGCCTAAAGAGCTAGTCTGAACTCAGTGGTTTGCAGCACATATAAACAGATCAGATAAATCCCACTCTAAAGATCTTTACTGATCAGTTTTCCAATGCTTATGGGTTATAATACATTCGGCATAGCTACTGAAGTTACAGAATAAAGTAAAAAGCACAACAATTTTAGGTTGGTTCAGCTGAACTTGGGGGGTTGCACATTTTAACAGAAATCTGCTGCATGCCTACTGGCTAACTGATTTAGAAGACAAGACTTACTGGATGCAAGAGAGCACAGAGAGCACAGTTGAGGCTACGAACTTTTCACCTGTAGCTTCAATTTAGAAACATTTGATCTTCGTACTCTGATATAAGCTATGCTGATGGCTCGAATACACGACAGAAGCAGCCAAATCTTCCAGTTCCTCGTAAAAACAAGACTCTCCAGAACAGAGGTTATGCCAAGAAATAGTTGCAAATGTTATATACAAAAGTAAACTTTCTGAGTTTCTGTAATTAGTTACATTATCTAAGTCCCTCTCTGTTTTTCATAACTTTCTACGAACAAGGCCTTTTGGACCTGTTGCAGATAGAGGGCTACAAAATGGAAAAGGAAAGAATGGTAACTGTCTAAAAGAGATTGCAAAATCTTTCCCTGAGCTGGTCTCCCCAGACATCTTACTTAACAGGGATGTAGCAAAAGAAGAAATAGATTCTGCTGGGGACCAAAATGATTGTGTATAGCCATGGAGTTGCCTGCTCACATGGTTTGGGTTCAGCAAATGTGCATCTATGGATATACAGTTACATGGGGCAAGACAGTTTCTCAAAACCCCCGTTGTAAGTATTACTTTACTGCAGCACGAAGTTAAGTGTACTTTGTGTTCATGTGCTCTGTGAAATCTTCATATAAAGTGTCTACCAGTATTTTCAGACACCAGAAGACCTTCAGAAATCTGCTTTAGAATCCCGTGCTGAAATGGAATTTTGGAAAGAACAGTGGTAGAACTATAACACAGCCCACTTGAATGATCTGCTTAAGAAAAATGGCATAATGCAGAAATGAAGCAGAAAAATAAATTCTAAGGATTTATGTTTCTTGAGAATTTTCTGGAAAGTAATAAAGCAGAGGAAGTAAGAATGAGTATATTTACTTATGTGATATGGGAAAATAACTCAGTCTGCAATTGTTTTCAGAAAAGACTCTCCCTGAGACTTGAATTGCTATAAGGAGTTGACGGTAACAAACTCCTATCAAACTGTAATGTGAGTAATTACAGGTGTTCCACATAATCAAGTGACACTGGACTAATTTAATTTATATCAATCAGGCTTCAGTTGCTATAGAAATCCAGGACTAGGCAGCAAGTACATCATACACTTGTTTACAGCGTCTATGGCAGATTGTATGTGTGTATACATTAAACCAGAGATGACTCATTAGAAAAGCACTTCAAAATTCTCAACTTTGATCAAATTTAGGGCAACAAGGCTGGTGAGAGGCCTTGAGCACAAGCCCTATGAGGAGAGGCTGAGGGAGCTGGGATTGTTTAGCCTGGAGAAGAGAAGGATGGGGGGTGACCTCATTGCCCTCTACAACTACCTGAAGGGTGGTTGTAGCCAGGAAGGGGTTGGTCTCTTCTCCCAGGCAACCAGCACCAGAACAAGGGGACACAGTCTCAAGCTGCACCAGGGGAGGTTTAGACTCAAAGTGAGGAGAAAGTTCTTTGCTGAGCAAGTCGTTCGTCATTGGAATGTGCTGCCCAGGGAGGTGGTGGAGTCAATGTCCCTGGAGGTGTTCAAGAGGAGATTGGACGTGGCACTTGGTGCCATGGTCTAGTCGTGAGGTCTGTGGAGACAGTTTGGACTCGATGATCTTTGGGGTCTCTTCCAACCTTAGTTATACTGTGATACTGTGATACTGTAATTTACTTTGGAAGATTCTGTTGAAGACTTTTAGCTACACCTAGCTGGTGTCTATGTAAGACACTCCCTGTCTCTCTTCCCTAAAATCACAACTACATCAGCCACAAATTGGAGATTCGCCTGAACTAATGCTTATCTCTCAGGTGCAGACAGTCACATCTGTGCTCCAAGCTAACTGGATTTCAGCCAGCTGTAGTTTATGAGACATAAGGCTGGGCTGCATTTGAGTGAATGCAGTCTACTGAGAGAAAGGGTGCATTTAGCTTGGGTTTACCATGACATCAAAATATAACTTGCATTCAGCCAATCAGAGTCAGAATGAACATACAGCTGGCTGCATTGGGTTGGAAAAACATGTCCTTTATCTCTTGCATCTGATGTATTACAAAATTTGACCATTTTAATGCAGGAAATCATAAGTTTATCAGGGTATTGCAAGTCCTAACAATATGCTCTGCAGCAAAAGCATGAAAACATGAAGAAAGTAGAAGGAAAAAACCAAGAATGTTTTAACTGCTAAACTATGCTTCTTTGTTGTTTCTGTCTTCTGTATTGCTATCTCCTCAAAACATTGCCTTAAAATACAGTGGAAATCCAGGAATCCAGTATTCAGGAGCACCATATTTGTGTACAAGAGCAATGACTATTCTCAGTGAAGTACAAATAATAGTTTAATCCAATTTCGTATGGGCAGAACAATTTTCTGCACAAAGAGTGCCATTTACAAATGATAAGTGACTTCAGAGTCAGGAGATACTGCCAAGTGGCAGCAAAGAGAAAAATAATATTGCATTTTCAGCAGTAAAATGCCAAAAGAAGTCTACCATCAGCTGTATTCTTAGTGACCTTTTCCAGTGTTTTATAGTAACTTATTTCGCATGGGCAATGTTTTAACTTCATCACCACCGAAACATGTTGAAGATTAAGTAGAATTAAAGGAAAGGGAACACAGTGCAGAATGAAGTGAAATAAATCATACTTAAAACAACCAACACATCTGATGCACTCCTAGCCAACACCTTCTCAGACCAGGAACAGATCTGAATCTAAACTGATGTGAAAGCTGCACAGTAGCCCCAAGAGATGTTGAAACTTAGCAACACATCTGTGTGAAATTCCTGTCCTGCTTCCTCTTGGTTGTGCAGGAAGAGAAAGGTGTTTGTAATCCGCTGCTGGTCTGTGCTGGCATGTAAGCACATTATGCTGGCTTCAGCGGCTCAGCTGTTGTGGTCACCAGCCAGAAGGCTGATGCCACTACTCCAACCTGCTACTACTTTTGACTTTCTGCATTCAAGCATGCAGAAGTAGCAAAGTGTGCACTTATTATTATATCAGTGTCCTACGTTCCAAGCAATGAATGCACACAGACATTCAAAGCAGGAGTGTGTGTTCACAGGATGATAGGATTTGATTTTCATGAGGGTGGTGGAACACTGGAACAGGTTGCCTAGGGAGGTAGTTGGGGCCCCCATCCCTGGAGATGTTCAAAGTGAGGCTTGACAGGGCTCTGGGCAACCTGATCTAGTTGAGGATGCCCCTGCTGACTGCAGAAAGGATTGGACTTGATGACCTTCAGAAGTCCCTTCCAACCCAGACCATTCTGTGACTCTACGATTCACCATTAGGAATCACAGAACCACAGAGGAGATCAGACATGCAACAGTACACCTAATTACCTAATTCATGGGCAACACTTTTTTCCATGTAGCTGTGAAATGACTGGTAGATTTGCACCTGATACTTTTATGAGATAATGAAAACAAAGTATTTTTTTAGCATTTCATAGAGGCAAGCAGTTTTGAAAACAGGAAATTTGCCCAGGAAATTAAACTTATGGTCAGGGATAAGTCAGACATCATTACAAAACTTATTAATATTTAACAATAATTATGATGTCAGGGTGGGGATCTTCCCTAAAGCCAAGAAAATGTATTTCCTGCTTCCTAGTTAAGCAAAGAATGTTTCACTGATCTATCCAGTAAACTGTAAATCTTAATATAAGGCATGCAATTAGTTTATTTTCCTGTGCCTTTATTAGTAACTTGGAAAACTAAGGTCTTAGTCTGGCTTAGAAACTTCATTTTTAAAAAATAAATGATTAAGATCAAGCAATAACACACATACATCTTGAAAATTACAAACCTCACCTTGTTTTGTCAGTGTCAAAACTTTTGCAATCTCACTATGCTAGAAAAAGCACTGTATCAAAATTAACTGTTAAAGCCCTGGTGCTGTCAGATTGGAACTGTAAACACAGGGTAGAAGCAAAAAACAAAAGAGAAGATTAAAACTTGTTTTCAAATTTGCCACAGGCATCTTATGAGTGAATATATATATACATAAAGAATGTATATATAATGAAAAAAATGCTCTAATTTTATGAATCTGTACTGACATAATCTAATGCATTTCAGTTTGAAGATCCACCATGAAAACTACACGTGTACCATGGACCAAACACAGGCACGACCCCTACCTCACACACTGGCCTTCATAGTAGCTTGTCCCCATTTAACTACTGAATAAAGTTATCCCCCATTGCCTGTACAGTCTAGACAGGTTTCTTTAATGAACAATTCAGATCTTTCTTAAGTGCCTGTAAGCTGCATCCATTGACCATAAAGAGCCCTAAGCAAACTAGGCTTCTAGCTTAATATGGCCAGAGATCAATAAACTTTGTGTACAAAATTCTGTGATGAACTTTGGAAGACCTCTGTCTGTTATCTTTAACATCAAAAGCACCCCTGGCCAAGAGTTGTAATGTGGAATAGTAACGTTTCCAAAAGACAAGCACCTTGACTTTTATGAAAAAGTAGGAAAAGATAGGATGTATCATGATGCATGACCAAGACACTTGCATTACAAGAGTTAGTAAGGTCATCATAAAGACATTTCCATGGAAACTCTGCCTTCTTCAAAGGACTGCATTAACAAAGTGGGCACTTTATGTTTGCCTTGAATATGCAGTTCCTAATCAGATCTTTCTTATCTTTCCAGTGCCAGACAATACAAGGAGAGGCTGAGGGAGCTGGGATTGTTTAGCCCGGAGAAGAGGAGGCTCAGGGGAGACCTCATTAGTGTCTACAACTACCTGAAGGGGGGGTGTAGCCAGGAGGGAGTTGGTCTCTTCTCTCAAGCAACCAGCACCAGAACAAGAGGACACAGTCTCAAGCTGCACCAGGGGAAGTTTAGGCTCAAGGTGAGGAGAAAGTTCTTCACTGAGAGAGTCATTTGCCATTGGAATGTGCTGCTCAGAGAGGTGGTGGAGTCACCATCCCTGGAGGGTTTCAAGAGGGGACTGGATGTGGCACTTGGTGCCATGGTCTAGTCATGAGGTCAGTGGTGACATGTTGGACTTGATGATCTTTGAGGTCTCTTCCAACTTTGGTGATTCTGTGATACTGTGATACTGTGATATAATGTTAAATATATATTGCTATTCAATTCCTAAAACACATTATTGAAAGATAAAAAAAAAACATTGCCTATGAAGCTGATTTTGGCCTTTGATCATTGTCTTGGATAAAAAAGACTTTTTACCTTCTATTGATTTTTTTTCCTCTCTTCTACTCTGCTCTAAGACAAAACAATCTGTGACAGCATTTCCAGGCAGATACAATTCCTCAGTCATTTGTGTCATAGCAAATGGATAATGAAGCATTTGAAAATAGTGTGCAGAGGACAGGTTTTTCTCCATGTTAAAAATCCGTTGGAATATGACAATAAATTGCATTTAGTGTAAGAGAATAAATACTAAAAAATGAGAAAGATGTCATCTAGATATCAGAAGACAAAGCATCCTATTATATTATTTGATTATGGTTTTTTTAAAGTCTATGTTCCTAACACATTATGCATAAGTGGACAAGAAACAGTTTGACATTTCCAATCCTGATGTTGTTTTGGTGTCTTGCACCCAGGAGTCACTAATTTTGTAGATTTGAAAAACTGAGCATAAGACTTCCAGAACTGCAGACTTGTACTGTCAGGTGTCCAAGCTGCCACTGCCTTGTTTTCCAAAGATTAAGAGCAGAGAACAACATAAAAAGCTCACTGACTACCTACTCTACCTTTCTGCTCCTTATATTTACACCTTTAATTACTGTTTGCAGCCTCAGATTAAAAAGACACGTTTACTTGGTCTATTTAGTGAAGCAGTTGACCAGACATAGGACTGCCTTCATACCCCACTAGTAGCAGTTTTGCATAAGAACTGCACTGTCTCAAGACTACAGACTGCAGAATGACTTTACTTCCTATTCTGCAGATCTGGGGGGTTTAACAAAGCCAGATTGTTTACCAGGAAGGACCCTAAATACCAAAAAGGTCTTTCAGGTTCTGCACACTGAAACTGAATGCCCCTCAAACCCTCATTTCATACCCAGTTTCCTGACTGTGTGACAAGACACCAACACTTTCCATTTTCTACTGAACATATTGATCAATATTCAAATTTATCAAGTGCAATGGACTTATTAGCATCTGACACATCAGACTGCATCTGCCCAACCTAGATAACATCTGCTTTTCTTTAGACACCTTCAATTTAAGAGATGTGAATTTTGATTTGCAGAGTTTTTCAGCTAGCTACCCATTCACTTTGATAGTCAATAGGGAACATCTTTTGCAGTTATCGCATTTAATAACTAACAAAATGCTGCTCTCTTCTAGGTCTGTCTGGAAAGCATTCATTGACACTCATACCACAAGCGCTGTTGAGTAAACTGCTGGCATTTTATTAACATGAGAGATTCTCTCACACTCTTTTTCATACAGCTGTCTAACTGAGAGGATCTGGCAGCAGTTTTGAAGATCTGTTTCATACATTTTAAAATAGTTTCAAATTGCAAGCTACAATTGCAAACTATGATTGAGTTACAAGCCAAGCCCTTTCTATCTTTTATTTCCCCATACTGCTAGGTGATTATTGCCAGTTTTTTGATTGCACTGTTGTATTCTCCCTTACAACGTTAACCTGTGGATGGACTAAAAGGGATGCAGAAATGATAAAAAGTTATCAGATCAAACCTCACTTAAACTCTTAATCTGGATTCAATAAACACTAAGTCTAAGGTTTATTGAGAAATTCAAATTTATTCAACAGTCCTGTTTCAAAACAGCACACATTTCTGTCATTATTGTAAGGGATAATACCAATTTATTGTGGGCTCCTCGTTAAGATGAGGAGCAGTGTGGGAGGTTTAACTCCTGAGGGTTCTTGCTTAGCTCCTAGCATTATCAATAGCATAACAGAAATCCTGGACTTGTACCTGGTATAGTATTTAATGGTTTGCAATCTGACCTGTCATTCTTCCCACTCCAGCCCACTCATAATGATTTACTTGATGACATTCAATCAAGATAAGGACTGTGGTATATTTTTGCATGTTATCATTCCTTTAATTTTGAAATGGTGTCACTGAGATAGCAAAATCTTGTAGTGAGCAGCTAGTTTTGACTGAGTTTTATTTTTTTCTGAGAACACATAAAAAATATTTGTGTTGAATATAATTTTTGACCTAAAGTACAGCTTTTTCAAAGCAACATAAAGGATTTTGTTTCACAAATTCCACTTTCAGTCAGAAGAGTACACACCCCTCACAAGAACTATGATAAATGTACATAGTATAGTAACAAATTAAATCCCCAAATTGAAGAACTCTCCTATAATCCAAATTATCTGGCTTATGAATTTAACACAATTGTGATGTTCCCTGCTTTTTCATGCATCAATACTTTAAAAGGACAAAGATGTAGGATTCCCCCTTTTTAGTAGCCTCTTGGAGTAATCACTATGGCTAGAGAAGATTAAATTCAGAAACTGTAACTTCCACGTGTTTTTTCAAAGCTAAAAGTAGTCAACCCCACAGTTTACAAACACAGATATGAAATGAGGAGAAGGAACAGATAAAACCTGTCATGTTCACTTTATGCCATAACTAATGGGTGCTCAGGGACCCAGACTGTAAACTCTAAACGCAGAAGAAGGTGCCTTGTTATTTCCAGCATCCCTCCCAGGAGGGATGCCGGTCGTCACTAAAGGATGGATTCAAGTGCCCGACGAATTCCGAAGTAGACTGTCTTCTCTTCCTCCTCCTCCACTCCTCGGGGGAAAGAATGGAAGCCATGACCCCATGGAGCCCTTATCTATTTTACTTGTTATTCCTGGGACAGCACCTGTTTCCAGGTGATATTCAGAGCCTGACCACCTCCAGCTGCACAACGCTGTCCTGTTCCCAACCTGGACTAAAAGGGTTTGAACTGGGGCACTGAAGGGGTGTGATATGGAACAAGGACAACGTCTGACCAGAATACCACCTTCCGGCATGCTTTTGGCAGGAGGTCTAGCTCCCGGGTTTGTTCTAGCCAGAAGCGGGACGCGCGTCCTCCCAGCAGCCACGGAGGTGCTAGGTATCTGCGAGAGTCGGTGAGGAGCCCCGACGAGAGCCCGTTGCACCCCCGCGCCCGGACCTAAATCCGGCTCCCCTTTACCTTGTAAACGTTGATGGGGATGTCGATGATAATATGAAGCAGGTCGCCCAGGGCCAGACTGGCGATGAGGATGTTTGGACCATTCCTCATGCACTTGTTCTTGTAGATGATCCGCAGCAGTGTGGAGTTGCCGATGATGCCCAGGACGAAGACGAGGCAGGACACCACCGTGTTGATGTACTTGAAAGTCTCCTTGATCTCCGTTTGCCCCGTACACATGGGGGGCGAGGCCGAGCGCGGGCGTCCGCCAGCCTGCCCCCCCACTCCCTTAGGCAGGGCGGCCGTGCGGGAGGTGTTGGGCTCGGCGCCCCGCAGCGCGGGGGTCCCGGCAGTCAGAGGAACGGCGTCGGCCGCCGCCGGCGGGCTCAGCCTGCCCTGGCCCGGCGGACGCAGGGAGTCGTCGGCCTCGGCGCGGCAGCTGAGAAGCGGGAGCAGCAGGAGGAGGGCGGGCAGCCTCCAGGGCCGGGCAGCGGGCATGGCTCTGCGGCACGACTGATCCTCCGCCGGGCGCCCGTCGCCGTCAGCACCGACCTGCGCGAAGAGAGGGAACGGGGCGTCACCTACAGGGACACTGCGCCCCGCCGGTCGCCGCCACTGCTCCTGCCGCCCGAGGATGGAGCCTGGGCGCTGCCTGCTACCAGATGGGGACGGGCAGCGGTGGAGGCGGTGCAGCCGGCAGAGCAACGTCGGGGCGAAAACCTGTGGGGTGGCTAAGTCCCCCGTGACCTGACCTGCTCGGCGTCGCCCCGCTGTGCCCCCCACTCCTCCACCCCTCACCTCGCCGAATGGAGTCGATCCTCCCCGCCCGCCGCCTGCGGGGCTCTGCCTGCCGAGCGAGGGAAACGCACTCCGCCAGTTGCCGCGCTTCGCGCCCCCGCTAACTATCCCCTCCTGGAGCCGGCTGCCCCCCGATCGCCAGCGATGAGCGGAGGCGGGAGGTACAGGCGCCTGCAGCAGGACCCGACGGCCGTCAGCAGTGAAACAAACCCAGTCGCTAAAGCCGAGCCAGAGGGGCAGGCCCCCTCCCTTTTCTAAAACATTCAGCCGCATCTGGCCCATCAGTCACGGCCAGACCCCACCCGCGCCCTCCTCCCCCCACCCGCCCCCACCCGCCCCGCGGGGCCGCATATTAGCCCAGTCTGGCCCAGCCTCCGCCCGCCGGCCCTATTGCGCCTCCTTTCAGCCGCTGTCGGGGGTCTCCGCCCCGGGCCAAGCGGTCCGTGCTTCGGCACCTTTCCGGCGCTCTGCGCTGCGACGTGCCCCTTCTGCAGTCCGCCCGCCTCTTCTTGTATCAAGTTGACAGTGACAGCCTAAAGAAGTAATTTTGCGGGATTTGACGCAATTTTTCAGACCAGAAGGGCTGTTAAAAGACGTTTTGGCATTTTTAGAGGACGCCTGCGGGGTGGAAGAGGGCTTTTACCCGCTGTCCTCTCCGAGTCTCATTCCCAGTAGCTGGATATAGGGTTCTTCCTACGCACTTTATCCCTTATAGACAGCCCCCTTACATATCCAGATTGGCACACATGCTGGAGAAGCTGCTTGTGCAACACCTTCAAGATTAATGTAATGTTTTAAAGCGTTTCACAAACTTTGTATACTCTTCTTATATCAGAAATTCTGTTTTGACTGCTCTGAAGCTGCAGTAATCCAGCTTGCTTATCTGGTTGCCTCATTGGGCAGCCTTAGCAATGCATCTGATCTCAGCAAGCTTGTTCCGGCTGTTGTACCTTTCAGTGAAGCGTAAGGTAAAGGACCAAAGAGATTTATAGAGGATTTTGTGGAGCCTTTGAAGGTTGGAAATAGTTGCATGTCTAAACTAAAAAAGAATTGAATTTAAACCTGTTTTCCAGCAGCTCTGCATACATCTCCCTGCTCTTTAAAAACAACAACAAAACCCCCGAACCCAAAAACCCAAACCTTTCTGGAAGCTAAATTGTATGTGGAACATGAATGGATAAATACACCATTACAGAAGTGACCCACTCACCTATGTTATTGACATACTCATGGAGAAAGCACTGAAAATCAAATGTTTCTTTGAAACCTCTCCCCCAAATTTGTGGTCTGATACACCTCATTTTTCCAACATCTCCTGTTAACACCTTGAGCAGACAGACTTTTTTTTTTGTCCTCATGTAGCATCCTTTTCACATCTCCATGTTTGTTTAAAAGCCTACTGTAACAAGCATCTTTCCCATTTAATCATTCTTGATCCATTTCCCAATTTAGCCAGCACACTGTTTTTTCTTCCTCATTTTATAGTGCAGTATTTGTGAAATAAAGGTGCCAGAGTCACTTCCAAACTGTATGGGGGGTAGTTGGAGCTTGATTGCACTCCAGCTCGGAGACCGATCTTTTCAGGTTCAGGCTTTGTCAGATTATGTTTTCAGTGCAGAAAGGTTCAAGTGTGAACACTGAATTAACCCTACCATGTTCTGAGCCCCAAGGATTTATAGTCTTTTCAGGTTTTGCTTCTGGTTTTGCTCAGTGAACAGTTCATTGATACATAAGTGAACATCATTTTGCTAAACACAGTATTGATTTTATTAGAAACTTTTGGACATTAGATAAAAACCAAACCAAGAAACCAAACCAAACCAACACAACCCCCCAGAAAACCTTTTATATGTAAATGTTTTTTCCTTGGAAGGTTCTTGCTAAGCCTCAAAGGCTTCTATGCTGGTCCTGACTATCAAAACCCAGATTGTGACTACATTGAGATATTTTTGCTAACTCTTTTGGTAACGCAGCTCCACAAGATAATGCTTAGTACTGTTTAGCAGCAACACCGTTATTGACACTTCAGCTTCAGAAGTTGTAGTAATAACTATCTAGTTTCACAACTTTTTCAGTAGTAGCGTTAGTATACATGGAGCCCTGAGCAGCTGCAGATAGCTGAAGCACATTACTCTGCAGTATTGCACAAAATGGGTGTATGTGACTAAACAGCTGCTTCTGGCTGCCAGCAGATTGCCTGGGCCAATGCATTCATAGTCATTGTTTGCTATGATGAACAATCAAAAGTGAAAAAAAAATTGACTTCATCTGAAAGGATGGGATAGTCAAGGGAATACAACTAGTGAAGTTTACCACCTTTATTGTTTCTACTCTGTTTTTTTAAAGATAAGATTATTTGTAAAAATTAAAAAGAGCATACACTGTGTAAAATACTTTAACTAGTGAAGAAGTAAAGGAAAAAACAGTTTCACAGAAATTTATGTAAAGTTTAAGATAATACATTAAGCACTGAGAGTGTAGTGGATGTCTTGGCAAATTAACTGCATTTTAACAGAAGCAGCAGCTAAGAAGGTTAATCTAGATTACAATAAGAGAAAACCATCTGTAAATATAGTAGACTGGTGCCCCTTAAGTGGCCTCTGCTAATTAAACTATGGAATAAATGCCTCACTGAACTGTATGGAATTCATTATATAAGATTATGCAAACTGCTGCTAGTGTATTTTTTGTTTTGCTTTGTTTTGTTTTTTTCCTAGAAAGCAGAAATACTCTTTGTCCCATGGAAAATTCACTTTTGTGCAAGGAGAAAGCTGGACCACTCTCTAAAAGATCCTCCAGACTGTCTCACACTCATTTTACTATATTCTGCACTTTCACTGCATTCCATTCCACTGGCTATTGACAATTACATGAATTATAGCCAGTCACTGTTTTTAATTATAATTTAGATGCAATGTTTCCATCGGTGGCTGATGATGCTCTGATTATTTCTTATGGTGGTTGTTGGGGTTTTTTTTGTTTGTTTTGTTATTTTGTTTGTTTTTAATTTGAAGTGTCATACAGATAGTAGATAGACTGGCCGACTTGTAATCACCAGCAGAATGATTTTTAGCAACAGAACAACTTTATTTTGTTATATGTAGCATAGACCATGGGAAGTGGCCACAATTACAGCATCAGTAAACTCTTTCATTAACAAGCTCATGAGACACACTGCAGGATTGTGTATTTTAATTCATGTTACACTCATTGAGTCAATGGGAATTTTGCATGAGCTTGCAGGAAGTTTTGTAAATCTCATTGATTTTCTGTTTACTTTGTTCAGAAGCTAAGTAGCCTCAGAAATCTGCCCCATCATGTCTGCTTCTCTTTTTATTGAGTCTGGTGGAAATTTGCCAACTAACTGGGGTAAGTCTAGAATGAATATAAAGAATAACTCTCTCACCGTGAGCCATGCATTATATACAGGAGATGAGTTAAAGTCAGAATACAGTTTTCCATACTTTAGAAGTTGCCACAGAAGCATTAGCAGTGGCAATTTTAAAGGAATAAATATACTACTAGAAACTGAGAAATTAGGATATTGCTGTTTTGTACCTGCACATGTGTAATGTGCTGGATGGATGATACAGAATACTGACATTAGCTGTCTTCCCCCTGCCCTGTCTAAGTTTATGCACATCTATTAAATTCTTTTTAGTGTGATGTGTAGCTATGCTCTGTCTCTTCTTCTGCAAAAATAAGCAACTTTTACAAAATATGCTGTTGGCTGTCAACTGCAATGTATTCACATTATACCTCATTCTTGAAACAGTGGAACAGTATTTAGTCAGAAGAGATTATAATAAAACAATAACAATAACAGTAGCTATCACAAATGAGACATAAAGTCTGTGTGCAGATACCTCTTTTACTGTACATTGTTGTAAGCAATACCATATTTTAGCTTAAACAGTAAAATGAAAAACAATAAATTAAATGTGTCTAATAGACATTTGTCTGTCTCTTATAGTCCTTATTTATTTGAGTTTAAGGATTTTTATATGGAATAAAGGTCAAATTTTTAACTCAGACTGGTTGCTAACTGAAATTTTATTTTCCCATCTAACTCTTAAGATTAAAATGAATATGCCACTTTTAGTAACATTTATTCCACTTGTCCTTCCTATTCAGCATCAGCAATGGAAATCACAAGGTAAATTAAAGTTCTGAAATTTATATAGCAGCATGTAATTAACCTGAGTTATGAGTTACACTGAATTGCTACCTATTAGAGGAAAAGCTACCAAAATGGATTTGAGAAAGTGGCTGCAGGTTTGAAAGAGCAGCATTTCTGAATTTTACAAAAATTATTAAAGACACTTTGTCTTCTATGCTACTTCAACAGAATAAAGGTGACCAAGCTTACTTTTAAATTCCAGTTGTAGCAAGAGTTTGACTCAGAATCACCCGGGAAGTCTAGATAAGTCAGCTGATGGGAATTCTATGCCTTTGTACAGAGGAGATGATAACTGACCATACATTGTTTATGTTGTTGCACAGAAATCACTCCAGGGGAGCCTTTCAAGTCTGGATTAAATTCATTTCCAGACAAAATGTTTGACCTCAACAAGAGGTGCAGTGAGTGATTCACTCATCCACACTTTTCTCAAGTGTGGCCATGTAATACAAACACAGTGTTCATCTGGATAGAATGAACCCACCACCATGCACTGACTTGAAATTATACTGGTAAGCTCCACACCAATAAAGCAATTCTGTTAAGAATCACTAGAATAAAGAAATCCGTGCTGTGAAACAAAAGAGAGCCAGGGAGAGATCTCAGGTGCTAGACAGCTGGCTGTCTACAAGAGCTCCTTGTTTGTTCCGTGCTTGGCTCTGTTTGAAATGGTTCCAACTAACTGCAAATCAAATCTATTACTGTGGGTTCAGCTAAGTAGTGGTGATAAAAGCCAGCTCTTGCCATGAGACACTGGAACTCCTTCTGGGCAGTAATGTGGCTGCACTTCCTAGCAACTAAAATAATTCCTGAGTTGCTCTGCTCATGTTGGAGAGGGAGACACTTCCATTTCTAAGATGAGAGTTGTTACCTTGAGGGGACTCGAAGATCTTAAGGGTCCTTGCCAACCTGAATAATTATATGACTTTCACCCAACTGCAATGACTGAACACAGTAATCATTTATTTACCCAGGGGATAATAAGCAGGAGGTAGTGTTTAGATGCCACACACCCCAAGAAGTAGGAGTGCTCTTTATGTCCATGACTGGAATCTATTCAAATGCTTACAGAGACCTAGAAAAGGCTTTCTACAGATCTACATCACTGCCTTGGATTCCAAGTTTTTCTTTTATAACATATAAAAAAGATCTTATAGGTGCAAATAGGTCTTTGCTGATCAGATATTTGAAGAAACTCTTCACTTTTACTTTAAACAAATGTATTGTTGTTGAAAAAGAGTGCTTGGCCATTTCTCAGTGTTGGATGTTGCCCATGGAAATAGCTGGGTAGCTACTCAGCTCTCAATGCAGATGAAGTCAGAGCACTCTTCTGCAGATCAGCAATGGCTGAAGCTAGCTGACACCTTTTAGGAAACTTTTAACACTAGTGGTCTTACTGAGCATCACATTTTTGGTAGGAGGCCCTGATCAAATGAACTGCAGTGACACTTTTTCAAATCAGTGCAGCTGCAACTTTGTTATGCAAGGTAATGATGTAGGATTTGGATTCTACATACACATTCCTTAGCTGCTATAGATGTATGTCTTCTCAGGATCTCATCAAACACAGTCCTTAATATATTGGTGGGGTGGGAGGGGGAAGGATGTCTTACTGCTATCTTGTACATTTTGCAGCAAAATCTAGCCTCCAGCAATTCAAAAAAAAATAGTCAGGGAATAACAGGGAATAACACAACTGCTCTCTTTATATTCCAAGAGCTCAAACTGTAAATGTCAGTTTTACATACATCTGTGTTTAGTGCTAGAGGAACATGTGCTGTTAGCCAAGGGAAAATAGGAATTCTGTTTTCATATGCTGTTTTGTTTATGGAAGGTGGCATGTGGAAGAAGCCTCAAAATCTGACTTTGTAATTGAAATTACCAAGATGATTCTAGGTTGAAAATCTTTCCCTCCAGTCCAGACTGCGAACTCCTGGCCAAGATGTCAGCCCATGGCTTGGACAGGAGCACACTACATTGGGTTAGGAACTGGCTGGAGGGCCGAGCCCAGAGAGTGGTGGTGAATGGTGCCACATCCAGCTGGCAGCCGTCACTAGTGGTGTGCCCCAAGGATCAGTGCTGGACCCCATCCTCTTTAACATCTTTATTGATGATCTGGATGAGGGCATTGAGTCCATCATCAGTAAATTTGCAGACGACACCAAGCTGGGGGCAGGAGTTGATCTGCTGGAGGGTAGAGAGGCTCTGCAGAGGGACCTCGACAGGCTGGGCAGATGGGCAGAATCCAACGGCATGAGATTTAACACATCCAAGTGCCGGGTTCTGCACATTGGCCACAGCAACCCCATGCAGTGCTACAGGCTGGGGTCAGAGTGGCTGGAGAGTGGCCAGGTGGAGAGGTACCCGGGGGTACTGGTTGATGGTGGGCTGAACATGAGCCTGCAGTGTGCCCAGGTGGACAAGAGGGCCAATGGCACCCTGGCCTGCATCAGGAACAGTGTGGCCAGCAGGAGCAGGGAGGTCATTCTGCCCCTGTACACTGCACTGGTTAGGCCACACCTCAAGTACTGTGTCCAGTTCTGGGCCCCTCAATTTAGGAAGGATGTTGACTTGCTGGAACATGTCCAGAGAAGGGCAACAAAGTTGGTGAAGGGTTTGGAACACAAGCCCTATGGGGAGAGGCTGAGGGAGCTGGGGTTGCTTAGCCTGGAGAAGAGGAGGCTGAGGGGAGACCTTATTGCTGTCTACAACTCCCTGAAGGCAGGTTGTAGACAGGCAGAGGTTGGTCTCTTCTCCCAGGCAACCAGCACCAAAAGAAGAGGACACAGTCTCAAGCTGCACCAGGGGAGGTTTAGGCTGGATATTAGAAAGAAGTTCTTCATAGAGAGAGTGATTGGCCGTTGGAATGGGCTGCCTGGGGAGGTGGTGGAGTCACCATCATTGAAGGTGTTCAAGAGGAGACTTGATAGGGTGCTTGATTGCATGTTTTAGTTGATTAGGTGGGTTGGATAATAGATTGGATGTGATGATCTTGAAGGTGTCTTCCAACCTGTTGTATTGTATTGTATTGTATTGTATTGTATTGTATTGTATTGTATTGTATTGTATTGCATTCTATTCTATTCTATTCTATTCTATTCTGATATATTGTACATTACTTTGACACACTGGGGAATCTTGGCTTAAAGGCCAAAGTGGGCTCTTTTGCTCAGGTGTATGACCACTATTAAAATAAACCTTTAACATAACCATCCAGGTAGTGACTTACAACCTCCAAGTTCTCCATAGAAGACAGACCATTCTGTTGCTACTCACTGGACTCTTCTTTAGTTTGCTGTCCTTTCTTCTCCCAAGTACATTGCAGTTGTTTTACTTTGTTTGTTTTGTTTTTCTGGAATCCATTTTGGTTTCTAAATGCTGTGATTTTGTGTGACATCTTCTTGTGCCGTCTCTGGTCCTTCAGTTGATTAGGTGTGGTAACCAAAGGTGCTATCATCATTTTTCTTTACAGAATCATGTAATGGTTGAGGTTGGAAGGGACTTGTGGAGAATATCTGGTCTACCCAGGAGGAGACTTGATAGGGTGCTTGGTTGCATGGTTTAATTGATTAGGTGGGTTGGATGATAGGTTGGACACGATGATCTTGAAGGTCTCTTCCAACCTGGTCTATTCTATTCTATTCTATTCTATTCTATTCTATTCTATTCTATTCTATTCTATTCTATTCTATTCTATTCTATTCTATTCTATTCTATTCTATTCCACCCCTCAGCTCTAGCAATGCCATCTACAGCTAGTTGCCCAGAACTGTTTCCAGACAGATTTTTAAGGTAGACAACTCCACAACCTCTCTGAGCAACCTGTACCAGTGATCAGTTACCCTCTCAGTATACAGTGTGTTTCCTAATGTTCAGAAGAAACCTTCTGTGTTTCGGTTTATGGCCATTGCCTTTTGTCCTGTCACTGGACACCACTGAAAAGAGCCTGGCTGCATCTTCTTTGCACCCTCCCTTCAGGTATTTATATACATTAACAAGATACACCCTCAGCCTTCTCTTTCTTGGGATAAACAGTCTCAACGTTCTCCATCTATCCTCATAGGGGAGGTGCTCCAATTCCTTAATCCACTTTGTGACCATTTATTGGAATCCCATCCAGCAGCTCTTTTGTACTGAGGAGCCCTGAACTCTTGTACCCAGATTCATGCTCTGTCCCCATTTGCAGCCGTTAACAGAACCTTGCCTTGCTTGTTTCTGAGTCTACGGATTTACAGTAGGCTTCTGTAGATACTCTAGTAGATTGGTCATATTTGTTCTCAGATCAAGCCACCATTTGCTGAAGTGGACCTTTTTGCTCCTAATTCATTAATTTTTTTTATCTCCAGGAAATGGAATATTCTTGTTTCAAGAGGAACTCTCCAAAGCTACTTCCTGCTCAAAAATACACTTTGATTTCTCCAGGGAAAAGTTTTTCCCAACTTTTTTTTTTTAGCTCTTTCCTCATCCTTGACCTTTAGGTATCATTTTTCCATGACCCTTCATGACCCTTCCCGCTTTCTCTGCTTTGGTGGAGAAGAGTACCTATATTTCTTTCTCTTAAACTTTCAGTCCAGCAAAATCATATTCTCCTCAATATCAGTCATAAATGAAGTCCTTGCAACTCCTCCCACCACTTTTTTAATCTGGAGCATTTCTGCTGCTGGTATTAATTTTTTTCCCTAATTTGCATGGGGTACTAATGTAGTGTCCTTTCATTTGTTAACTGTTTTCTAAAGATACTTTCTTCACTCCTCCCTGATTGTTTTGGCATTTTCATCCAGGCATTGAAATCCTGCTTCTGGCATACCTTTTCCTGTGATATCTCATGTACCTTTGGTAGCCTTGACCTAACCTATTAAAATCTTTCCGTAGAAGAACTTGAACTTACTGGAAGCCACAAGCACAGAATATTGTCTTTTCTCAGAGAAACCCTCTATTTTCTTCTTCAACTCTCCTGCTCTAAAGCTTTTGAATATAATATGAATGTATTACAAGGCCCAAGAAGACCTCCATATTCACAGATTCACAGGCTAACAACATGACCTAGGTATCTATTCTGATAAAACTGATACTGAAACAATGCTGCTATCCTCCCACCTTCATAGGCAAAATTTGCTGACCTTTCTTCTGCTCTTCCAACTTTCACATCTAGAAACTGTCTTGTTTCTCCTCCCTTGGCAGCGGCATATACTTCTGAGTCCTTCATAAAGGTATTAGCTTCTTATGGACTTACTTATACTCTTTTCACCATGATTGAGTAAGAGCTATGATTCTGTAGTAAGTGGGCAGAATATAGGGTCTTTAGTTCTGTGCTAAAATTTCACCTTTAGACTCCAGAATGACTATACAAACAGGGGAGAAAACCTTAGAAAGCTTGTTCCAAACTTAGCAGCAGTTGGCATTAATCTATTTCACTGAAGACTCTTTGTAAGAAGAGAATAAATTCTCCAGGGCTTTTCCCTGGCAGATACTGGGAATGTCCTTAAAATTCATAAACATTTTGCATCTTGAAAAGTGACAAGTAGATGCTGTATTTTTTTTCAAGAGTCTTCTGCTTTACATTGTTCTTATGAGCTTATATTTGTCAGTTCTCCTTCTCTACCATGCCTGTCTTCTGGTGGCATACCAACCCAGGTCTAGCATGTGCTTCTCATCTTGTGTTCATTGATCTCCACAGCAGATAAAATGTTTCACAAATTTACTCCTGTGCCCCATGTCTCTCTTTTCTGGTGTGTTTGACATTCACACACAATTCTCTTTTAGAATGGGACCATGTAAAATGTGCAAAGTAACTGAACAGAAATTCACAGCATTGTATTACCTCATGTTAGCTACAGTGGGCATTCAGTTTAGATTAGCAAATGCTGCTCTGGATACTCCTTGGAAACAGTTTTACTGCACTGAAAACTCTGTCTATAGCTATTTGTACTTTTTTGTTGTTTGTTCATTGGGGTTTTTTTTGTTCTAGTCTAGGACAGAAATTGTGCAATAACTGTTGTTCACTTGGTTCCTCAGCACTTATGTTTCTGGTTATCATTAGAGGAAGAAAATTAAACAACAATGAAGAAAAGCAAGCACAAATGTTGCAGTTTCTAAAAGGGTCATTCCAATGTAAGTAAGATGTCTAAGAGGGTTTCATCGCATCTGAGCTATCTCCCCTATTTCTGTTTGTTGTCAGCAGAATAAACTTGCTTCCATTATGTTGAAAATAAAGTATCAAAGTTGTATTTTTAGATCAAATATAAGAGAATGATAACCCATTACCCCATGTCCTCACTACAGATGCCTTGCCTCCCTATTCTAATGACGTGAATGAGGATCACTCCTTCCTCTATTTTAGGCACAGAATGCCCTTGCAAAGAGTACACTATTTTACTGGGAATTTCCTGGTTAAATACAAGTCACATCCCTCAAATAGGATTCCTGTGCACTTAGATTAATGCAATCCTTCCTTAGAATCACTTGGCTGAAATGCACATTTATTTCATAGTTGTTACACCAGCAGTCTAGATGCACAAAACATAAAATCCATGAGAATTGGTGCAAAGACAAGAAGATGCCATGATGTTTAAGGATGTAATTGTAATTTTCTCTGCTGTATGATTTTGTAGTCTCATCCATATTGCCAAAACTATGAATGTCAGTATAAATGCAACAACGTAAAACTCAATTCCTACTAAATTTAAAGCCCATTTATGGACTAATAAAAACAGAAGGGCAGATTTTCTGCAGTTCATTGATGGTATAAGGCAGTTGGGGTTAGTTAGCACTGTTACACTTCAGATCAGTAAGGAGCCTGCTTATGCATCTTTGTGCTTGCCCTCTCTTAAAAAAGAGATACCGTCCACTCTCTTTCTCATCATTCCTTTTGCAGTTGCTATTTTAATCAACCCCTTCACCCCTTTTAACATTTCAAATGCTAACAGGCTCAGCAGATGAAACATGAAACTGGTATATAAATTTGTTGCATCTGGAATAAAAAGGAAGAGATAGAGAAATTGATTCCTTCCCTAGCTTTTTCGTGTTACCTTCAAGCATGTAATCAGCGGTTTTTAACCACACAGCAGTGGCTAGGTAATGAATATTTTCCACTTACTGCCTCTCCCTTGGTAAGTGATCTGTTTCAAGAGCATGCCAGTCTGTAAAGCGCCATGAACAGTTATGGATCTAAATATTATTGTGAAAGAGCTACATTTTTCTATTATTAACTATTTTTTGTATTATTAACTAATCACAGAATTGTCAGGGTTGGAAGGGACCCCAAGGATCATCTAGTTCCAACCCCCCTGCCATGGGGACTAGATGAGTTTAACCTGAAGGATAGGTTAAATTCACCACTCTTCAGGAAAATCCCACACAGCAGTGTCGTTATGTCTGAGACAGCTAGCATTGGCCTAGATAATGCCTGAGTATGTTATAGGGTTAATGTACCATAGAGAATGTTTCAGTAAGAATTTTGGATACTGCCACCTTGTTTTGTCGCAGGGTGGAGGGGTGAGTAAGTGGTGCTAGGGAGCGAGAGGGTTTATGTATATGCAAGTAAGTCACAGATCTTTGGGTCCCTGGCTAATTTTATTTACTGGTACAGACATATCCTGTAAGTTCCAGGGAATCCTTGAAGACAGGGTTATGATGGACCTAGGAGCTGCCTTCTGCACAGAAGGAATGAAACACAGTTAGTGAGCCACTCACCTCAAATGTAAGGAGATGGAGCTCTCATAGAGTCAGAGCTGGATCCACATGGAACTGCAGATGGAGAAGATAAGCAGCTGGTGGAAAAGGGTCATCTGGCATAACCATGGAGCATTTCAGCCTGAACTCTAAGGGAATTGGCAGCTGTGGAACAGGTAATTTTAAAAGGACATACATTTTCAAAACTAAGACAAGAGCTTAATGACTCTGCAATTTGCCATAGGATGTCTGTAAAGGACTGTTTGTCTCTCAAAGTGTATAATGCAAAGCAGAACTTCTGTAGTAACTAAATAATGGTGGATGGATTCTAGCTAAATGGAACTCTGTTTTTCCTGATGTCCTTGTTTACCCACAAAAAGTGTGCTGGAGGCTGTACTCCTCATGAGAGTAACTTATAAGCTAGACAGCTGCATGATAGATGCTGAAACTGAAGTAGCTTTTATAAGATTTCTTTGCATTAATGAAATAAATTTTCTCTGAAGGTGATTAATTGCATCTGGACATTAGGGCATAAGATTGCTCAGTGGATTTGTCTTCTGGATAATCTAATATTGTCTCTCAAAGCTTTGAGTCTGGTGTTTAGTGACTAGCTCACACATAATATTCAAGCTTCTTGATGTTTAAAACCAGATGAGATGAAGCCTGGTGTCTGAGTTTTAGTTGAAGGAAGGTTTAGGAGAGGATAAATAAGTTTAAAAGAGAAGCTTTTTCCTACATCTGTTTGTTGGGTTTCTTGCGAGTCCTCATCTTTCCCTGTGTCTTGTCATACAAATTTTACATCCACTCAAGGGCAGGTATGTTCTGTTGCCTATTTTATGATTTATTCTTCCTCTTAATGTGTTCCCTAACCAACTAATTCTTCATGTGTAACTTTAGTGACCATTTAAGCCACCAGTAAAGTTGGATCTGTTTTTCTAGACAATGGTTCATTGCATTTTCCATAAACTTTCTGTTTCTAAAATTGCAGAGTGCAACACATGCTTTGTTTTGAATGGGTTAATATTCATGATCAAGAAGAAACATTTCCTTTATCTCTATTTTTGGCATAAGGAACTAGCCAAAAGCTCAGATCAAAATAAACTTTTTCTTGGCATTGATTCAGGTAATTTAGATCCAGTCCTACTCTACTCTTCTGGAGATCAATAACAGCACTCCCATTAGGCTTCTGGAGGGAGAGGAGAGGGTCCTTCATAATAGATATCTTTGGTAAATTCAATTATCTTAAAGCTAAAATATGATACTAAAAGAAATAAAATGCCATCAGTGGTATATTTTTCTGGTGAAAATCCAGGTTTAATAAACATGTCAAAAGCAAGGGGGACGGGACACAACATTATTGAAAATACTTTGGCAGTCTATCTGATATTGTTTGTACTTCAAAAGGCAATGTTCTCTGATAAACAGATTTTAATTATTATTTTTTTCTGTATGGAGCATCAAAGTAATTAATCTGAGGATATCTGAGAATCTAAAAAGTCATTACTATACAAAAAGGAAGTTTAAATAGATTTGATGGTCTAGGCTGTCTTTGCTGGCTATGCACAAATAACATTGAAGGCAGGCTTTGACAGGCTTTGAAAACTTTGAATTATCATGCATATAATTTGATAAATATGGGTGGCAAAATTTGGACTGGTTTAGTTTCAACTAATATAGAAACTTAACAGAGTCACTCGTAATTATAGTCTAATTTTCCTGGAACTTCCAGGTTCAGTGGGAAGAGATCAGCATATGCAGCTTGAGATTTGGGCCATACGAAATCTGAAGTACCTACCTCTTCTATTTGCAAGAAAGGAAACTTAGAGCAATAATGCCATTCATTTACATACTTTGTTCATCACATGCTATTAGAAAACAAGCAGTGTTCTGCAGCTGTCAGTGTTTTTAAGTTGTTAGAGTAGGCCCTGACATGAATTGACTAACAACCTGTATGTTGTCAGAGCATTTGAAACTACACTTGACCTTCTGTTCCCAATAGATGCTATGAATGATGCCACTCTTCTTTGGAAGGTGAAAATATTTACCTATAGCATCTCTAACTAGGCCACATGGCCTCAGAGCTGAAGAGCAGGCCCAAGCCTTTCTATTAGGACATGCAGGCCCCATCAGTGAAGTTAAATGTGTAGAATTTGTCTGAGGCAAATAATTTATCCCTTCCCCTTCCCCTTCCCCTTCCCCTTCCCCTTCCCCTTCCCCTCCCCTCCCCCTTCCCCTTCCCTTCCCTTCCCTTCCCTTCCCTTCCCTTCCCTTCCCTTCCCTTCCCTTCCCTTCCCTTCCCTTCCCTTCCCTTCCCTTCCCTTCCCTTCCCTTCCCTTCCCTTCCCTTCCCTTCCCTTCCCTTCCCTTCCCTTCCCTTCCCTTCCCTTCCCTTCCCTTCCCTTCCCTTCCCTTCCCTTCCCCTTCCCCTTCCCCTTCCCCTTCCCCTTCCCCTTCCCCTTCCCCTTCCCCTTCCCCTTCCCCTTCCCTTTTCCCTTCCCCTTCCCTTTTCCCTTCCCCTTCCCTTTTCCCTTCCCCTTCCCTTTTCCCTTCCCCTTCCCCTTCCATTTCCCTTTCCCCTTCCTCTCCTCTTTCATCTCTTTGCCTTTCATCCCCTTCCCTTTCTCTTTCTCTTTTGTTTCTTGATATGCAGGAAAGAATTCCAGATGGGATTACTTAGGACTGAGTTCTCAAAATTCCGTAGGGAGAATATATAGTAGGAGTTTGCACTGTTTATTGTTTCAGCTCAGTTTTGTCCTTCCCTGTGTCGACTTAGGTGCCCAGTTTGCCTGAAGTGCTTGCTGTTGAAATGGATTCAGCCTCCAGAAAACTGGCTTGAAACCTGGACTTGGTTCCAAGTGAAATACTTTCTTGGCTCAGAGTTAGTGTCCACTGGAGCCTTCTCTATATAATAAATTCATATTACTATTTGTGTGCATTTGACACAACAGGCAACGGATTTGGAAGTACAATGTAAAACAACAAGGCATTAAATGCAAGCATTGAAAAAGCTTTTTTCATAATAATGGGCAAACAGAGTAAATTCCAAAGGTTTGGTCTATTGCTTAGAGTCTCCTGAACTCACAATGATGCTGAAAGTTTTGGAAGACTAAATTATGCTACAAGATTTCCAAAATGTGCCAGTCTTGAGTGGATTGGAAAATACAGGGCCACAACAGGACTTCAAAATATGGAGTACAAGATGGCACATTTGGGCTTAGCTTTTTTTCTGGTATCTTCTTCCTTACTTCTCACTCTAAAAGGTTCTTACCCTTGCTGCTCCACTTACCCAATTTTTTTTTCTCTTTTAAACAGGAAAACTTCATTCAGTCTCACTCATCTGTAGCCGCTTTTTGTGCACTTTTTGTAGTCATTGGCTCCTACATTGTTTCCAGAATGAATCCATAGTTCCAGACTTATTAACATACTCTGACCACTGTCATATTCATCTGCACAGGCATGCATATGTAATTCTTGTTTTGCATCTGAGTCTGAAATGTCTAGGGGAAATGAGCGTCTGGCGAGATTTGAGAAACAATGGCCCAAAGTCATAACAAGATCCTCTTTTCTGGGGCATGCATAAAGAAGACACAAACAAAAGTTTGTTCTCCACTTGGGCAAAAGAAAATACTGAAGCCTCAAATAGATACTCCTTACAATATTGAAAAAGTGACACCTAGAAAAACTACAAAATGAAATCTGTTCATGTGCATATCCCATAGTTACAGCTCCTTGTCTTCTAGGGTGCTCAGCATCTTCCTGGCACAGCTACTCAGACAGACTAAGGAAAACTGAGAAAAGGCTTACACATCCTTCTCAGTCTTAGGTGAAGGAAGATGAGAGGAAACATACACAAATGTTCCGTTATGAGGATAGTTCTGTGAACAAAAGGTTGCTTCTAAAACAGGTACTTGCTATATCAGTATTGAAAATAAAACAAAAAAAGAGGAGCTGACTGGAATCTACTCTTTTTCTGAAGTGCATGAGGGAGGAAAGGTAGAGGATAGGAAAATAAAAGACCTTTATTTTTAGTATTATTTCTGCATTCACATACAGAGACTGTTTCAGCTGTCTCATACATCCCAAGAGCATCTGCCTATCATGTATAAGTAAACTAGACATTCCCAGGGAAAATCTCAGGCACAGCAATTTGGAGGTCTATGCTGATAAACTCCATGGCAGAGTTCTGGTGGCTGGCTATCACATTCCTGATCAAAACCTGAGCGTGACTCCAGATTTAGCAAGGGAAAGAACTATTCTAAACAAGCAATTGGAGTATAGTTATTTTTCCTTGAACACTGAGAAGTTTACTGTGTAGATGTTGGCTGTCACATGCCATTTGGTCTCAGTGCCAAGGAATGGCTCAAGCCTACTTATTTCACCATTACAGATTTGGCCTTAGTCAAGGGACTAAAAGCGAAAAGATCCTTCTTTGACTGTCGTACCTATATGGATAATATTGCAACAGGAAACTGTTGGCTCCATTCCAACATCCATCTGACACTAACATTTGGCCATTCTCCTTTAAAATAAGCAGCTATATATTTTTTGACCAAATATTATTGCTGATACTGTGCTGCCTTATTTTCTTTTATGAACTTCAAGATTTCTTGAAATAGAGTATATAAAATCACCATGAGCGCACACAGGTTATAAGAATACTGCAGAGGAGCCTGCGACCATTGCCCATGTGTCCTTCTGTCCCTTTATGGCTGCTTCTTCATTTATATTTCCAATATTTTTCTTCTGTTTGTTTGTTTTGAATGACAGTCTAGAGGAGGAGCTGGACTGTGTTTGAGATTACATTGGAATTACAGGAACTTGGAAGTTTGGCTGACTTTATTGTGACATTATTTTGTCAAATTGTTGGCCCATCCCTTCCTTGCACACACCATGCTTGACTCCACCAGGGTGCTCAGTTACACACTCATGTGAGCAACAGGATTTTACATCAACCAAAGAAAGGTCTTTGTGTATATATGTGTATAATGTCATTTAACATGTGGGAACATTAATGTAGTCCTTCCTAAACAAAAATATATGTTTTCAGAGTGAAAGCAATGCTATAGCTTGATGGAAGAAGTTTAGCAGCAGCTCTGTCTGACCCAGGCAGACCCTGACAGACTCCTGGGCTTCATCAAGAGAAGCATAGCATTCTCCCCCTCTACTTCACTCTGATGAGACCTCACCTGGACTACTGCATCCAGTTCTGGAGTCCCTATTACAGGAAGGATCTGGAAGTGCTGGAGTGTGCCTAGAGAAGGGCCATGGGGATGATCAGAGGGTTGGAGCAACTCTCCTATGAGGACAGACTGAGGGAGTTGGGGCTGTTCAGTCTGGAGAAGAGAAGGCTCTGAGGAGACCTTACTGTGGCCTTCCAGTATCTGAAGGGGGCCTACAAGAATGCTGGGGAGTAACTTTTATGGTGTCAGGTAATGATAGGACTAGGGGGAATGGAACAAAATAGAAATGGGTAGCTTCAGATTGGATGTTAGGAAGAAGTTCTTCCCCCTGAGGGTGGTGAGACGCTGGAACAGTTTGCCCAGGGCAGTGGTGGAAACCCCATCCCTGTAGGTTTTTAAGGCTGTGTTGTATATGGCTCTGAGCAACATGATCTAATGTGAGGTGTCCCTGCCCATGGCAGGGGGATTGGAACTAGATGATCCTTGAGGTCCTTTCCAACCCTAACAATTCTATGATTCTATAATTACCCACTGATATTAGCTAGAATAGGCGATAAGCATTTTGCTTATGGTTTTGCTGTCATCACTTCACTTTGTGTAATGGTAGAAGGGAGGGAAAGATACTGGGAAGGAAATGATGAATTGGTGTTTTTGCAGGCTTGACACATCACTGCTTTGGACTGGCTGAAAATATTAAAAAAAAAATATTATGACTATCACAGTACAGTGCAGGGTTTTTTTAATAAACACACTTCCCCCCTGGGACACTTTTCCACTATTTCACTTTTCCAATATAATGTCTGCCATCACACAGTTTGTTGTTTACCTTGATTTATTACACCTATCTCTCTCTCTCTGTACTATTCTTAAAAAAAAGAAAAAAAGGAAAGAAAAAGATTCTTTTTTTTTCAGCTATACATTGGTGCTTGTGAATGACCCCAAATATGATAACCTTAGGCATACGTTGTAGGTTTTCATCTGAAGCAACTGATTCCCAAAGTACAATGACAGGAATTCGAGTTAGTAAGGAACAGGGCCTTTATTTCCCCAGAGATACAAGTGTGGAAGTCAAGGGAAATACAATGACGTTGTTAATGTTGTATTTATAACTGTTGGTAGTCCCACCCTCAGCTTCATTGTCTGAAGTGCTACTGTTATTTTCATAAAAAGCACAGCAGGCAACTTCTATTTTATACAAATGATTTATTTCTACACATGTGAGGAAAAAACATTTTCATTGGCTGGTACTGATCTATTAAAAGAATCTTGACATAATGATTTTTACTTTAAAATCTTCTCATCAGATAAGGTAGTTAATAGTTGGACAGCCTTCTGAAGGTGCAAGATTACAGACATTCATTTTCCTCTCGCAAAAGATGATATAATCATAACCATTACTTCTGTGCAGATAAATATTCTTACTAAGCTTTGAAAAACTAATGCAAAAGTGTTAATGACTTCAACAAAGCCATCATGGGAGTTTGCTGTTTAAGACCAGTCGGCTCCTGGTATCTAACAGAATTCCAGACATTCAAATAATGCTCTTCCAAACTCCTTTGTTTTATCTGATGTGAATATTTTTTCTCTTTCCACCTTTATTATTTTCTTTTTCCTTTCTCATTTCTTTGTTCTTTCATTCTTTTTGTTGTGCAGAGGACATCCAATTACCATAAAATCTTTTGCAAATATGTTATAATGACTTATTTTAGCAAAACTGATCACTAATTGCTCATTATAATTTCTGATACTTCCAGAAAATAACTTTGTAAGAAAGAAGTGAGATTATAGGAAACAGTTAGACCCATTATTCAGAACACCAACTGAACTGAATCTATTTGGATTTAAGTTATACAGGGAATTATTTGCTGCGGGATTAGATATGTGTCTGTCAGTAGATTTAAAGAAGTTACTGTTTTCATTCCTTTTTTGGCACAGTCAAATCTGGGAAGTATGTGAGAGTAACTCATGCCATGAGGTTGTCATGAACCACAACTTAAGTTCAAACGACCTTTAAATAATCATTTGGACATCTGTTGGTTTATCCAAGCTTTCCAAAGCCTGCCCATGATTTTCTGTATGAAAACACTTCATTAAGTACTTAGCTAATTCCTAAGTCTGAAGTGAATGTGACCTGACAGAAACATCACAAACCTTTTTAACGTGTGCTTTTAAATGTGTAACCAATGTAACATGAAATGAATTAACAGTAAATTGTATGATTCAGTTGCTAAACAACTAAAGAGTTATTTGGGAAAGTAACCAGAGGTTTGCTTTTAAGGTGTTTTGCAGACCAAGCAAGGTGCTTCCTTTATAAGACTCCTGAAAATAAAGGAAATCTTATGGTTTGATCTCAACGAACTCCTGTGAACTTTGGTGAGATGAACTCATGCCAGTATTATGAAATATGGTCAACTCCTGAACTGATGTATGAATGAAGTCTTGGAAGATTTCTTTGAGTGGCATCAGAAGATGTGTACTTAAGAAATAACTAGGAAGTTGGGAAAAAAAGTGTCAAAAGTATTTTAGATTATGCAGATAGAGACTTCAGATGCTTCCACAGATATCCAGGACTGCGTATAAGAAGATCCTGCCTGAAAGGCAGTTGAAGAAATTCCTTAATCACAGAACTTCTTGAAAGCTATGGAAAAAAAGAAAAAGGATTATGTGCTATAGGGGGAAGAATTCTTTGAAAATTCTTTTTCACCTGAAGCACTAATCAACCCAGAAGGAGTTTGACTCTAAAAGAGAATGAAGTTATTGAGGAGAAGGCGAAAGCTGAAAGATCTACCACATCCACATCTGTAGGTAAATCTTACTGCTGTAGAGACCTGGAGTGGCTACTTTTCACATATCACTGTGTGAATGCTGTAGTGGTTTTGCTAAGGTTTCCAGACTGTTTAATAGGGATGAAATCACAAATATTTTGTGTAACAAAGAAGAAGTGTAACATAAAAGAAACATAACATTGATGTGTCAGGTATTTGTTGTTTGATGTCAGTTTTGCCTGGATTATCATGCAAGTCCAAGTGGTTTGTGTTCTGCTGTGCTTTCCCTCACTCTCAGTTATCAGAAGTAGGAAATACAAATGACTGAATTTTATCAGGCTTACGTAGCAAAATGTATGGTGAATAGGATAAGCTGAAGAACTACAATAAAATGTAGCTTGAGGTAACTTTTCATGCTGAATGCTTGGATTTAAGCAACTTCCATATTCTCCCCTCACATTTTTGTTTCTACTTACCCAGTTCCTTATCATTTTACTTTGAAAGTCTTACCTCATAAGGCTTCATTTTTTTTTTTTTACATTGGAGTTCACATAATTACAAAATCATAGGAAGGATGAAATTGGAAAGGACTGCCAAAGGTCACCTGGCCCACTCTCTGCTCAAGTAGGGCCACATGCAGCTGGTTGTCCGGCATCATGTCCAGACAGCTTTTGAAAATCTCCAAGGATGGAGACTCTACAACCTACCTGCATCAGGAATAGTGTGGCCAGCAGCAGCAGGGAAGTCATTGTGCCCCTGTACTCAGCACTGGTTAGGCCATACTTTGAGTACTGTGTCCAGTTCTGGGTCCCTCAATTTAAGAAGGACATTGAGAGTCTTGAAACGTGTCCAGAGAAGGGCAACGAGGCTGGTGAGAAGCCTCGAGCACAAGCCCTATGAGGAGAGGCTGAGGGAGCTGGGGTTATTTATCCTGGAGAAGAAGAGGCTCAGGGCAGACCTTACTGCTGTCTACAACTACCTGAAAAAAGGTTGTAGCCAGGTGGGGGTTGGTCTCTTCTCCCAGGCAACCTGTGACAGAACAAGAGGACACAGTCTTAAGCTGTGCCAGGGGAGGTTCAGGCTGGATATTAGGAAAAAGTTCTTCATAGAAAGAGTGATTGACCATTGGAATGGGCTGCCCGGGGAGGTGGTGGAGTCACCATCACTGGAGGTGTTTAAGAAGAGACTGGATGGGGTGCTTGGTGCTATGGCTTAGTTGATTAGATAGTGTTGGGTGATAGGTTGGACTCTATGATCTCAAAGGTCTTTTCCAACCTGGTTAATTCTATTTTATTCTACAGCAAATCTTGAATACTTGCTTGTTCCATGTACAGTGTACATAGCATCTTTAGAGGTTTCATATGTTTTTGTTGTTTGTTGGGTTTTTTTTCTTTCATCAAAGTACCATACAGGTGTTTTCATTCTGCCAATATGCTGATCACTCTTTTCTGACACAGTAAATCAGTTAAAAAAATACAAAACACTCAAACAAATACTCCAGTGGATTCCTGTCTGGACTTCCCCTGACTAAGGACAGTGTACAGGGGTAAGACTTTAATTACGTTATAGTGAGGAGTCCATTTCAAAGCATGTAAACAAGTGATGATATCGCAGCCAAAGAATGATGAGACAAGCAAAAGAACAAATGAATATAATATATCTAAAACATCCCTCACCAGTGTAACATACTGAGTACCCTAGTGTTTTTAATTATATAACATTTACTGTTTTACTGGTTGGAATAAACAAGCTCCAAATGAGGTCAATAATCTAAAACCAGAGTACAGAAGTGTTTGGAGCAATGTTTGTGACAAGCTGTAATTTGTTCCAGGAGACACAATATAATAAAGAGTAATTTTTAATTTGAATTGGGTTTGTCTCTCTCAATATCATTCCTTTTAAGATGCTAAGGTATAATGCTTTTTTCTGTGTGTCCATGCTAGTCTTACTTCCAAGATACCACTAAAAGAGGATTAGACTTCTGTAAGGGATTGTCAAGACTCTGTCGTAACTGGAGAACAAAACAATGAAGTTTTTATCCAACTTTCTTTCAAGGCTTTAAAAAAAGAATTGAGAGGAATTTGCCAGGGCAATCCTGAGGCAAACTGCATGAAGTTTTTATTCTTTAGCTTGTCATGCACACTGGTTTTGCTATTGCACTGAAGGAGCAAAGTTTACTGGCCATTGACACCCACCCCTCCCTCCAGCCCCCACCAAATCAGTTCAAAACACACAAATCTGGATTTTGATGAAACTAATTTTAAATTGCTTTTCTGCCTGAAGGGTTTCCCAAAAAGATATAGCCAATTGATGTGTCATAATCTAACTCTAAAGAGAGTCCTGCTTGTGGGTTGAAGCAGTTAAGTGTTTCTGAGGAAAAGGGTTGGGTTTTTTTTCAGAAAGCTGTAGTTGAAATCAAAATCCTTTGGAGAAATGTGAAAAAATTGGTAGGTAAAGATTTTGCAAACCAAAGACAGAACTATTTTTGTCACGCAGCATGAGTGATTCTGTTTTGTCCAAGATATTTATACAAGGTCAGTTCATCTGCAGTTATCTTGCTCCTTGAAATTACCAATTTGAAAAGAACTCCTGACTCCAGGAAGACCAGGTCAGATAGAAGCTGTTTTCCTCATTTTGCAAGTATCTGTCAGAAATAAAGCAAGGAAGAAAAGGGGAAAAGCTGGTATAGTTACAATATGAACTAGATCACATCTCAGGAATTATGTAGGTATTGGAGAGTTTAACCTGAAATAACATGCATACAAATAAGACCTCACTTATCACAGTATCACAGTATATTAGAGGTTGGAAGGGACCTCAAGAGACCATTGGGTCCAATCCCCACTGCCAAAGCAGGATCACTTAGGGTAGTCTGCACAGGAATGCATCCAGGTGGGTTTTGAAAGTCTCCACAGAAGGAGACTCCACAACCTCTCTGAGCACTCTGTTCCAGTGCTCTGTCACCCTCACTGTAAAGAAGTTTGTCCTCGTGTTGAGGTGAAATCTTCTATGTAGAGGTTTGAACCTAGTGTTTCTTGTCTTATTACTGTGTGTCACGTAACTTGAAACAATCAATTGTCATAGAAAACTCTCTCTGCAACTATGCCCAGATTTACAGAGCTGAGCATCTGTGACTAACCAAGTTGCAACCTGGAAAGTGAATAGAATAGGAATAGAAATAGGAATAGGAATAGGAATAGAAATAGAAATAGAAATAGAAATAGAAATAGAAATAGAAATAGAAATAGAAATAGAAATAGAAATAGAAATAGAAATAGAAATAGGAATAGACTAGACTAGACTAGACTAGACTAGACTAGACTTGAATTGAATTGAATTGAATTGAATTGAATTGACCATGTTGGAAAAGACCTTTGAGATCATTGAATCCAACCTATCATCCAACACCATCTAATTAAATAAACCATGGCAACAAGTGCCTCATCCAGTCTCTTCCTAAACACCTCCAGTGATGGTGACTCCACCACCTCCCCGAGCAGCCCTTTCCAATGGGCAATCACTCTCTCTGTATAGAACTTCTTCCTAACATCCAGGGTAAACCTCCCCTGGCACAGCTTGAGACTCTGTCCTCTTGTTCTGGTGCTGGTTGCCTGGGAGAAGAGACCATGCCCCTCATGTTCCCTGATAGGCCAAATATGACTAATGCATTCTGGTTATAGTTAATACATGTTGACAGATTATGGTGCCACAATTTTTTTTAAATTACAGCCTATGCTTTTTACACAACAGCTCAGTGGGCTTTGTCACCAGCTACAAGGACTTTTTCTGTGATTAATTTTATGTAGCATTGACTAAGCTGGGAACAGGAATGGGAAACACTGTAAGAAAAAGAGGTTATATTTCCTGTTCCTGTTTCTGACTATTTAGCTAGGCCATCATTCTTACTGGGATGCTTTTCCTTTCTGGCCTAAAGATTCTATTGCTGCATGAAGCAG
The DNA here is from genome assembly GCF_014839835.1 of Dryobates pubescens. Lineage (NCBI taxonomy): Eukaryota > Metazoa > Chordata > Aves > Piciformes > Picidae > Dryobates > Dryobates pubescens. The sequence continues at coordinate 25,883,108 of NC_071618.1, read as the reverse complement.
AAGTATTTTTTTACATATCACAATTCTTGTAGAGTCCAGCTAATTGAAGGAAAGATTTTATCTCTGAGAAGCAGCACTCTACATTTGCAAAGACATAGTAAGTGCCTTGATTCGTTCTCTGCCTTGCTGACTATCTTACAGCTCATTTTAATAAGGACCAAAATACAAAGTTGGCATGCCCATTCCAGAATGTGTTTTCAGTGCCTGGAGCCTTTTGCTTTGTGATAACACTGAGTGCTTTTTAATAGTACTTTCATAAGAAATATGTTCCTGTTTTTAATAGGTCTTTGAAATTTTATGAATTCTAATAATGAATTTAAGTTGTTATAAATGTATATTATAAATATAAATGGTTTTAAATTTGTATTATAAATATAAAAATTGCTGTAGTCTGACAGATTAAGGTAACTATTATTTTTAAATGTTAACTAACTTCAGGGATAAAAATTTGGAAATAGTAATGGAAAATAAATGTCCTGACCCTGTCAAAAATTACTCTGATTGTTTTGTTTTCTTTTCCTGTATTTTCCATTTTGTTTTTTCTCACAGATTGCCAGGTCTTGCTTCAGGATGCACTGCAGCTATTATTATTATTCTTCCAAGCAGGCCCAGACTCACCAGAGAAGATAAAATTTGACCTAAGTGGCTTTTCTTTTTGGTGTGCTGCAACTTTGCAGTCTTGTGAGTTTGAAAGTGCTCTCACCAGAAGTGTTAGAAAGAGGTATTTTGAACTGTTTTGTTTTGTTGGTTTTTTTTCTTATAAAAGGACATGGGATGTGGAGAGAAAGAAGAAATGAGAAAGAGGAAAAGAGATGTAAAAGTGACAAGGGAGAAAAGGAATACAATATGGGCTCCAATAAGAAACATGCTCATTTATGATGTGAAAATCTAATCTCTGAAGGCTCTGCATTGTAATGTTTGGTTTAAGCATGCACTCTTGTAGTTACTGGGTCATAGAGCTGTATTTCAATACATTACTGAATTAAATAACTTTTAAAAGGAAGGTTTCCATCCAAATTCTGTTTCAGCCACATGCACAAATACTTGAGCAGCTGAGTGTAGTTGAGAGGCATCTCTGCCTGTGGTGGGGAGGTTGGAACAGATGATCTCTAAGGTCCCTTTAAACCTAAGCCATTCTATGATTCTATGAAAACTCAATTGTACAGATCTTGAGAATGGTCCAGTGAAAGGCTTCCAGGATGCTCTGGGGGCCTGGCACACCTGGCTTTTGAGAAAAAGCTGAGGGGTGTGAACATGTTTAGCCTGGAGAGGAGGTGGCTTTAGGGGGAACTGATGGAAGCCCTGTGATACAAGGCAGTCATCAGAAGACAGACTCTATAAGGAGGTGCATAACAGGAGAGCAAGAGAGAAATGTACATTGGAAGCTACCGAGGAGTACAAAGCAAAGAAACCCCACCAAAACCCAATACCATGAGAGTAGGTTGCCCACGGAGGCTATGATATCTGTCAGGTTTTCAAACACCATTATACACCTTGAGCAATCTGATCTGGCCTCAGAGCTATCCAAGTTGAACAGCAGCTTGGACTAGTGACCTGCTAAGGTCCCTTTCACCTGAATTATTCTGTGATCTTGTCTTCTTGCTCCTTCCCTAATACCAAAATAATGGTTACAGGAGAAATGTGGTCAGGTCCATATTTCAGAAAGTTTTCTGACAGTTTGGCTATTGATCGGAAAGGAATCTTGCATGTTGGCTCATGTACAATTTCTAGGACTTCCTTTCCCTTGCCCTCAGTAGACATTTTACTTTCAAACTTGGAAACAGACACAGGCAGTGGTTGGATTTTACACATCACAGACTATACCTTCTTCCACAATAAGCCTTGAGAAGAGCATAGAAAAAGGAAATTTTTGTTCCACTTGACCTGTGCACTATTCCTGGCTATTTTATGATCTAGTATAGATACAGGCTCTGGGCATGCGCCTTCACTGCATGGTAGCATGCTCAGGGCAAGGGCATACCTAGGTGGACTCTTGACCCATGTGACAGCCTTATGAATATAGGTTATTCTGAAAATGAAGCACTTCCTACGTTGCTTTTAAGATGTTCGCATCAAAGACAGATAGCCACAGCCATAACACCAAAGGTTTTCTTGCAAGCAGAAATACTTGACAGCACTTAGTTAGCTTTGTTAAAAAGTCAGGCAAAAACCCCAGGCTTGTAGGGAAAAGGTCAACACATTATTTCCTTGGACCTTTGTGAAATCAGGCCATTAAATTATACCAGCCTCTATATCACTAATTTACTATCTCTCAGACTGCCCTAGGAAAGCATAAACTACTAAGTTAGCACTGTGAAGTATCTGTGAAATATATCTTCTGTTAAAGATGAGCAGAGGAATGCACACAATAGAAATCTATAATTCTCAAAATTTTGGAAAAGCAAGGCCTCTTTATGGCCTCATTTGTCTTTGTGTAACTTTAATTGCTGTCTGTATTTGAAGTCCTGCTGGTCTAGGAAATTAAGTGACACATGCAGTAACTGGCTACCAGTATAAATAGTCTCTCTCCTGCTCTAGATTACCTGAGTTGATAGGTTGGCATATTGCATTTGTACTGATTTTCCTGAGAATTTTCTTCTTTATGTAGCTAATTTGATCCAATTATTTATTCAAAACAGCAAAAAGTGTTATCAGTTGTTTGAGAAAAACAGAATTGGATTGTTGGCATTTCCTATCACATTAAATAAAACAATGTAAGTTCCTGAGGTTTAAAAGCTACGTAAGTCATTGCCTAGTCACAGGAGCATGCATCTCAAATGAACCATTATTGTGCTCTCATGTTTTCTTTGGGATAGAAGGACACACAAAAGAACCAAGAGGGTTTTTTTTAATAACAGCAGCATCTTTGTTAAAAGTAATGGATGAGCAATTGCCATTTCATTCAGTCTGACTATGGAACTAGGCATAGTCTCTCAGGAATGTTGGGTTGAAGAGACTTCTATGTGCTTCTGTTTCTTGCTAAAGAAAGATATTTTGTCTGTCTAGGTTCACCAGCCAATGTCTTTGCATCTTCTATGCATGTTTTTTTACCCTGCTGCAAATCTGTCTTTTAGCTTTGGATTAATAGTGTAACTTTATCTTCTTGACTGTTGGTTATGTACCTCTGGTTTTCCTCTTGATAAAACAACAGTAAAAGGTAGATGTACTGTAGTTCAAAAATAAAAGGGAAGTAAGAAGGGGAAGGAACTTATTTCTCCTCAGAAAATTTTTGCAAAACTTCCTTCACTACAGTTGTGATTTAATTCATTCTCCCAAATATATGCATAACAGCAAAAACCAAATTGAATTATTGAATTCTAGTTCTTTCAGGAGTAGTGTGCTTGTATGTACTACTCTAATAAATCTGTTTAACTGGTCAACTGAGCTGAATTTACACTGCTTTGCTCAAACTATGTCAAGAAGCCAGGACTTTACAGATAATTGGGCCATCTACATGCTAGAAAGTCAGTAAATGTGATGTAACTCTCCTCCCCGGGTGTCTTGGAATGTTATTACTTGACATGGCTTAAAAATACCACTTGAAAATGAAAAAAAAAAAGAAGTGAGATTTAGGACCAGATTCACTGACACATTCCAGTTGCTTTGTGCTTGTCTGGTGATAGAAAACAGCAGTAAACTAACAAGCTAAAGTAGATTTATGATTGCTTTGCATATCTGACATGACATGAGGTATTAGAGCATACCAGAAGCAGTGCTCTCTTCTTTAGTGATGGCTGGAGATAAAGGGAAAGGGTGTTTGTTCTTGCTTATAAAAGAATTCCTGGCAAGCCAAAATAAAATCATAAATCCATTTTAGTCATAAGTTAATGATATTTTAGTATTGATTTAATTGTCTTCTCATTATAATTATTGATGGATGCCAAGACAACATAAGTGTCCCATGGATACCAAAATGCCAAAGAAGTGGAATAGCAACCCACAGATATAAGAAATACCTGGAGGCTTTTTAAAACAAAGACCTTGTGAGTATGACATGGTCAACTGCACCCAGTATGGGCTTCATATCCTTTCTGTTCACATAACTGATCCAGCCTAAATGAAAGCCTATTGCTATCAAGAAGGAATGCCACCAATGTCGTGCAGTGCAGAGATATTCAAGTATGTCTGTCTTACACATGACATAAAAGGTTTCACTGAGCCACAGAAGCATGAATTGCGCAGTGGAGGGCCTTTGTCATCTCAGCTGTGGAATGCCTTAAACATTAAATTGGCCTTGGCATCTCTGACATGATGATAAGTGGGCACAAATATCTCACCAAACACCAATTACTTAGAAAATTAAATGCTTTTACATTGCCCCTTGCTAGCTCAGTGTGCATGCACCATCAACAACAAAAACCATTAAGGTTTTTCTTCACTACATTTGTAATGCTTTTCTTGTGGCAGTGTCACTCCTAATTGAGAAGCATAGATTTATGTATTGAAAGTTTCGTACTCTGAAGTATGATTTTTGTGTCACCCTTGCATGGTCCCCTAGGAAAAAATCAAGTACTAGGACTCTTCAAATATGAGGAACTATTTTTCTGGCAGCTGGATGAAGTGAATCTTACTAGTTGGGAATGTATTAGGTTGAAATGTTTTTCAGAGTTGAGGGGACTCGAAAAAAGGATAGTGATTCTGCTAGGGGACAAATTGAATTTGTGATGTGTGGGAGCCATATGTACCCAGCAAATGTGTGTGAATGATACCTGTTTTGTAAGGACTGTAATCAAAACAAGACAGAGAAGGTGGTATGACTGCATGCTCAGTTCTATTCACAGAATCACAGAATCACCAAGGTTGGAAGAGACCGCAAAGATAATCAATTTCACTTGAGTCATTCAGCACCCTCTCTGTCTGTATGCTGGCAGACACAAGGATATATTTCTAGTCAAATCGTTCCTGTCTGGATAGCATGCCCAGCTCTTCCTTGTTCACAGAATGATGCAAATATTCAGGTTGGAAAACACCCTCAGGATTGTCATGTCCAACCTATAACCTTACTCTACAAAGTGCATCCCTAAGCCATATCCCCAAGTGCCACAGCCAAACAACCTTTAAACACATCCAGGGTTGGTGTTTCAACCACCTCCCTGGGCAGCACATTCCAATGCCTGACCACTGCTGCCCAGGGAGGTGGTGGAGTCACCACCACTGGAGGTGTTTAGGAAGAGACTGGATGGGGCTCTTGGTGCTGTGGTTCAGTTGATTAGATAGCGTTGGATGATAGGTTGGACTCAATGATCTCAAAGGTCACTTCCAACCTGGTTAATTCTATTCTATTCTAGATTTTTCCCTTTCCTTCAATAACGCCTCCTGTCACTAGAGGGATTGAGGAGAACACCACTTGTGCTCCTGAGCCCTCAAGTAATCTCCCCAAAGCCCTGAAGTCTTTTTAAATTGCTTTAGTACTCCTATGCATTGCCTCATCACTCCCAATCTGCATAACCAGCAGCAGGTAGTAGTCTGATAGCCGCACCAGATCAGGGAGTCTCTTAGAAATGTCCCTAACCCGCGACCCAGGCAGGCAGCAGACCTCCCTGTGAGATGGATCAGGCATGCAAATTGGGCCCTGAGTTCCCCTGAGAAGGGAACCCCTACTACTACAACACCTTTCTTTTTTTCTTGTTTGCACTGGTTAGGCTGCACCTCGAGTACTGTGTCCAGTTCTGGGCGCCTCAGTTTAGGAAGGATGTTGACTTGCTGGAACAAGTCCAGAGAAGGGCAACAAAGTTGGTGAGGGGTTTGGAACACAAGCCCTATGAGGAGAGACTGAGGGAGCTGGGGTTGCTTAGCCTGGAGGAGACTCAGGGGTGACCTTATCACTCTCTACAACTACCTGAAGGGAGGTTGTAGACAGATGTTGGTCTCTTCTCCCAGGCAGCCAGTACCAGAACAAGAGGACACAATCTCAGGCTGCGCCAGGGGAGGTTTAGGTTGGATGTTAGGAAAAAGTTCTATACAGAGAGAGTGAGTGGCCATTGGAATGGGCTGCCTGGGGAGGTGGTGGAGTCGCTGTCATTGGAGGTTTTCAGGAGAAGACTTGATAGGGTGCTTGGTGCCATGGGTTAGTTGTTTAGGTGGTGTTGGATTGGTTGATGGGTTGGACGCGATGATCTTGAAGGTCTCTTCCAACCTGGTTTATTCTATGTATTCTAAGTTGTGGGACTGGCTGACAAGTCCTGGGTGGCTGTATGCATGCACATTCATCTCCATCCTCATTCGTCTGGCCCTGTTTCAATGGCCCCATACCTGTTGTGTGTGGGCAGCTGGTAAGACTGGGGGGATTGGGAGGGGACTCACCTGCCTCTCCTGCCTTGCTGGAGAGGGACCTGACTCCATTCCTCCTCATCTCACAGGGTTCTTTCTTTTTCCAGGTGACAAGAGGGCATGGAATCCCCTTCTTCTCAAGCCACCCTCCCCCAGGGATGGCAGATTCTGACTCCCCAAGTCTATCTCGTCTCCATATTCCCTTTTAGTACTTATCCTTGCAACTTATTCCTTGAGCTCAGCCACCAGGGTGAGCAGATCATTCATCTGCTCACATCTAACACATGTGTTGTCTCTGCAACTCTCCACTGCAAGTGCCAGGTTCTGGCATTCACCACAGCCATGGGCCTGGACACGTATATGTCTGCTCAGAACCTCTGTCTGGGTACCCACAGTTCTACTGACACCAGCCCTCAGCCTGGTTGTAACCATGGCTGGATCTCTATCACTAACTGACTTCACAGGCTTCTGGGACACCCAGATAACTTACCTTCCTTGTTGAATGACCTTGCTCAGTGTACGGGGTCACAAACCCCAACAAACAGCTGCAGCAGCCACAATCACAGTTTGATCACACTATGCTGTGTGGGCAGTTGTTTGTTTGTTTGTTTTTTAATATATATATTCCACGTGACAGCTGACTGTTTTACCCAGGCTACTGCAGAGGCTTCTGCACTCTGTCACCTGACACAGAGTAAGGGCTATGTACATAGACAGATATCTGCAGTTAAAATGCAACAAAGTTGTATTTTTCTGGCGGCTGTCTCAGCTAGTAATTAAAATCAAACAAATTTTAAACACTGAGAGTTCTAGTTTGAGCACAGCTGTCCTTAGTAAGGCCTCAGTTGTTAGATTACAGTTTTTCTGGAATCTTCCAAGAACATCTAATTCAACATTTAAGAAGCTAATTGTCAGATTATTTCATGAAAACTGGGCAAGCTTAAAGTTTATTTGACAAGTATTATTTAATCAACAGTTCTCTGAGGAAAAAAATAAATACTTCTTATCTCCAATAAATATATAAATAGAAATATCTCCAGTCCGATGTATTGTGCAATAGCCGAATGGTATGATGTACATAAACATCCACAGCATTTTTTGGCCTGTTTTCCAAGACCTTCTCTGCCTTGTCAGAATGTTCAGGAAGATATATCAGCAGTCTAAATGAGAACAGATTGCTGTTGCAGATCATAAAATTTAATTATGGTAGAACTTTAAACTTGAATACCTCTGATGGGAAAGAAAGTGACCACTGAAGCAGCCTGGCCACCCAAGCCAGGGCTGATGTCATTTCAGATACTTTGTTGAAAGCCATATGTGATGAAATAAATTTATAATTCTCCTTATATCAGATAAGCTTGTTGCAAAAATATTTTCAGACTCAGATATCCTACACATTTTCCAGATGCCCTATCTATTGTGGGCTCTTTTTTCAGCTTCCTCCCTCTTTCCTCTCGTAAACACACACATCTTCATACAGTTCCCATCATTTGCACATCAGTCTTGCCTTTCCTATTCACTGAATTGCTGCCATACCAACTTTGTCACTTTGTCTACTGTATCTAGTGGACAATTGTCTACAAGAGAGCTCCTTAAGCTTATATCTCTGGCCAGTAGTATAGCCCTGCCTGTAAGTGTAGCAGTTGTTGACTTCTATAAGAAATGTATTCCATTACTGGAAAGTTTTGTCCTTTGCATTTATGCTGCACATTCGTGAGCTACAAGCAAAACAGAGTTGCAGCCCAAGGCTATGGCTATTTTGAATTTGCTCCTGATTCAAGAAATCGTGTATTGCCTTCCTCCCATTAAGCTTATGACATTTGATTTGTAGTAGGAAAGTAAAGGATAAAACGCTGTCTGGATCCTTGTAGGAGAGTGACTAAGCACATCATGAAAGAGGTTAGTCTTTGTGTGTAATAAATTGGGTGGAGCAGATTTGAGATTCAAAGGAAGTATAAATATGTTTGGTTCTGACCAATGTACCTGGAAGAGCCATTGCCATAAACTGAGAAGTGTAAATTTTCAGTGATGAATTTGTTCAAGCCATGCATAAGTGAGTTTTCAAGGTGAGATTCAGAGTAAGGAAGATAAGGGTCCAGTCTTAAATCTAAACAGTTCTACGATTCTATGACTTTATTTTGAGCTTATTTTGAGCATAGCTAAAATAGTACCGTTTTCTAAGTCTTCATTTGTTGCTCAAAAAGTGCTAAGCATTTCCTGGAGGATATCTTAATAAGGCATGTGACAATGCCCTGTATGTATAAACTAGTTCTTTATCAGAAAAATTAGCCTCTGGAAACAGTGTATGCCTGTAGCATTCTGTCCAGCCTAATATATGTTTTTACACTCTCCTCCCAGTAACATTTGCATATCAAAATGCAGTCACTGATTTGTAGCAAATGTGTTTGTGTTTGGAGGGATGGTGTTGAAAGTTATGGCTGGAGTAAAGTTAGAGAAAAGCTTAGGCAAGGCACACGTGCCTTGGAAAGGTAAGGGTAAACTGCAGGACCAGGCCTCCCTTTTCCTGCCTCTCAGTGTAAGGTACAGGCCTGGGACTGCCACTCATCAGTCCATGTGTTCCAGGCCATAGATATGAAGCAGTTTACTCAAGCTCTCAAGGGTGCTCAAGGGTACTCTCCAGGGTAAACCACATCATTCTGGGAATCTTTCTGTTTCCCTGAACCTCCCAGTGTTCAGCCTGGGGCGAAGTAGCTCACACCAGGCATAGGGTAGTGCTTGCCTTAATTGCACAAAGACCATGGAAGAAGAGAACACAGGAAACCTTTATTTTTCTACAGAACTGATACAGTACAGACAGAGTCTGCACAATAATACTTCATTTACTGCCCTTCACTTGTTATTTACCTCTTAGTGACCTAGCAGAAGCAGAGGTCACTTAACTGCATGGTTGCTCTGAGTTCTGGAGCAACTGTAGGAGACTATCAATTATTCATTGTTTTCCCACAGTTTATCAAGCCCCTGCAATATGAATCTCTGTAGTGTTCTGAGAGAGAGAAAGACTTTCTAGGGGAACTGCCATTCCCCTCCCTCATCGTCACACAGACTAGCTCTTTTCACATCTGCAGCTACGAAACATTCCTGTAGCAGCCACTATGGAAGTGTTCAGTGTATTTCTAACACTATTTAGCAATGGGACTCTTTTTGCACAGTCTTTCCTTTACAGTACATAGAACTATTGTACAGTATCTAGCAGCCAGTAATTTTTTTCATGCAAAAAATTAAAAAGACAATCACCCATTCCCAGTTTCTGGTGGGATGCACTGAAGTAAGGCATATAGAAGAGGGAGAGAGAGAGAGCTGAAAAAGTCTTTCAAGGTAGGTTGTCACCATGCAAAAAAGTTTGCAGCATTTCTGCTTACTTCAAAATTTCCTTGAAACCAAATGATTAATGATGTTCAGTGAATTGTCATGATACCTGGTGGATGTACTAGTTCAGAATATTTATATTTCATATTATTCTCCCAAAAATGTACCTCAGGAAATTTTTTAAAGTTTTTGCTCTGTGAAAACTTCTACAGGAAGTAGCTATTTTGTGGTTTGTTTTTTTTTTCTGAAGCAGTGGATGATTAGGTCAGTTTGACTAAGAAATTATCTTCATGTTCTTCCATGCTACCATGTGTTCACACTGAATATTATGTGTAGATGACATGTACTATGCATCTGTATTTTTTCTGGCTCTTCCTCAAAGGCTGTATGATGAGTCAGACTGTTTTTATTCTGGTAGGCTTTTCACCTGCTGGAGATGAAAATCTAATTCTTCCACTGTGCTCAAAACCACAGATTATCAGGGAAAGTAAACTCTCTACACATTTTTTTTTTCCTCTTGGTCTGTACATATTTTGAGTTATGTTGCAAACTTTTGTCTTTTGATTCCTGCTTCAGAGCATACCTTCATGCTTTGCACTCTGTATTTTCCAAGAAATAGCTACCACAGTCTTAAATATAAGTTAAGTTTACATTGCTGAAACAGTAACTTGCCAAGTGTGAACTAAGGAAGTCTCTCTGTGGAAGACCTAGGTGCAGTTTGAGGGACACATGGCTTCAGAGGTTGTTTCCTTATGTGGAGGTGTCATGCTTGTGTCCTTCCATGCCACACATTCTCATGATTTCACAGGAATCCCTCATCTTGGGAACCCTTGAAAGGTTCTCATGCACTCCAGGACATATATAACTGCTGCCCAGGGAGGTGGTGGAGTCACCGTCCCTGGAGGTGTTCAAGGGGAGATTGGACGTGGCACTTGGTGCCATGGTCTAGTCGTGGTTGGACTCAATGATCCTTGGGGTCTCTTCCAACCTTAGTTATACTGTGATACTGTGATAACATAGAACCTTCAGTTCCCTGTTATCAAATAGTCATCGTGGTGGGCTTAAATTCAGGCACTTAGAATGAAAGAATGACAAAAGATAGCAATTGTAAGAAACTGCTGAAGGAGAATTCTGTAAAATACAGTGATTTATTTTTATTTACTCTTTTGCATAGCCACTGATTTCACACTGAGAGATGCTGACTGTATACCTTAGTGACATGCCAGTGAAATGATTAGACCCTAAGTAGCCCATTCATTACATTCTTATTAACCTAAGTCCTTTTCTAGGTTGACATGAAAACATCTGGTCCTCTGCATGGCTGAGAACTGATTTTGGCTGGAGGCTTTAACAGAGCTCTACTGATTTAAACTTGCATAGGACTCGAAGTCACCTTGGAATGATTTTCATCAGGATCCTTTTGTTTGGACTGTCATGTATGTTCTCATTGTCTAGTTTTGGCAGCTTCACTTGGAAGGTGATTCGTTAGAAATGTATGGTTTTAGATCTCTGTCCTACTCATACACTGAGCTCGTTCCATCTCTCAATGGTATCATGTGTCATTAGTGTAAACACATTGCATTCACTCACACTTTTTATGGATACATTCTGGCAAAATCTGACCTTCCAGTGATTAATTCTATGATATTTAATTTTTAGATCTGTAGCTTATAAAACTGAAGAAGTAATAGTAATTTAAAAAGACTTAGATTGCCAGATGTGTTTCAGGTGAAAAATTATTCCACATGCAAATCCTCTTGTTTAAAGACCTAAATGCTAATTAAGCCATTCATTGCTATTTGGCAGAAAGACAGAGGTAAGATAGCTCAGTCTTCCAAGGTTCAGGATATGTTATGTGAGTATGCAACAGTATGAAAAATTGTGTAGACTAGTTATTTGCAATAGGCCAAATATTTATTTTGTCTCTTATGTAAGCATTTTTGTCTGGTTTTCAGTGTAGAAATGTAAGGCCAAATCTGCTCTTGAGTTACATTAAGAGACTGTAAAGTCCCTATCTAAGAATATTAGACTTACCTATTCAGTTTCCAGTTCTTTAATTTGTTTGCTTGAAACTGTTTCCATCTAACAAACACATTAGATGGAATAAATGAGGGATTGAAACAATTAATGATGTGAAATGATTTTTATATTTGCACCTCACAATTTGCAGTCAATTCAACAAGGGCTTGAGGCTGTGTCTGGGTTGTTTCCGTGTTGTTTCCATGTTGTTTAGGGCTACCTTTTTTTAGTACTGCTACCCATGGTTAGAAAGTAGAGTGGGCTTCAAATATATGTCAGTGTACAGGGATCTTAAAATGTATGGCTTATGTATCGCAGTATAGAGGTAAAATAGAGTTACAAGAATATTAAGGATGGCCCCCAGCATCAGTATTGGCTGGTACAAAGTTATTGTGGGTTTAAAGACTGGATATCTTAGCTCCTCCAAAAGGAGGGTGAACACCAGAAAAATGTAATTTTTGTTATTTCATTCCCACATTCCTACATCTAATCCCCTACATAAATGGGCATAATTGTTTGTTCTGCTCCTTTTTCCCGCTCTTCTGCTCCTAGTGCAGACTGTTATCTCTTGTTTGGTATTTCAGGGGAGGCTCTTGGCCTTCAGCAGCCTGGCTAAGTTTTACCGTGTCATTTGGGCCTGGGGTTTTGGCCTGGTGGGGGCTAGAGTTTGGAAGGTTCTGGCCTAGTGAAGTTTGGTAAAGCCCAGGTTAGAGACAACGAGGCCGAGGATGTACATGATTTTGTGTGGGGGTTTTTTGTGGTTTTGTGCTGTTGTATATAGTTGTGAATAGTACTTCCATTTCAATTTCCAATTCTTTCCAATCCTGTGCAGAGCATTTTTCTTTTACTCCTTTGGCGAGGGGTAAAAGAGCTTCCATCCTTTCCAAGACAAAATTTTGACTTCCAGGTTACGTGTCATGGTGGTGTTGATACTCCTGTCCAATCTTCTGTCAATTCGGATGCACTGGAATATCTCATACTAGTTAATGAATCTATATGTAATGCAAGCTCCAGTACTTGAGTGTACTCAGATACATGCAATGTACTCCATGTATTTCTGTACAAGTATGTACTAAATGAAGTCTGTATAGGCAGTATGGAGGTTTTAATCTCATTTAATGTTGTTATACCAATTGTTTCTTGCTGATAGGTGATTAGTGTACTGTTAGAATCAGAGAGCTATCCACTTTCCAATTTGGAAGAGCACAAGTAGAATAGAATAGAATCAACCAGGTTGGAAGAGACCTTCAAGACCATCACGTCCAACCTATCAACTAATTCAACCCACCTAAACAACTAAACCATGGCACCAAGCACCCCATCAAGTCTCCTCTTGAACACCTCCAATGATGGTGACTCCACCACCTCCCTGGGCAGCCCATTCCAATGGGCAATCACTCTCTCTGTGTAGAACTTCCTCCTAACATCCAGCCTAAACCTCCCATGGCGCAGCTTGAGACTGTGTCCTCTTGTTCTGTCATAGGTTACCTGGGAGAAGAGACCAAACTCCATCTGTCTACAACCTCCCTTCAGCAATTAGGTCTCCCCTGAAACTCTTCTCCGGGCTAAGCAACCCCAGCTCCCTCAGCCTCTCCTCATAGGGCTTGTGTTCCAAACCCCTCACCAACTTCATTACCTTTCTCTGGACATGCTCCAGCAAGTCAACATCCTTCCTAAACTGAGGGGCCCACAACTGGAAACAGGACTCGAGGTGCGGCCTAACCAGTGCAGTGTACAGGGGCAGAATGACCTCCCTGCTCCTGCTGGCCACACTGTTCTTGATGTGGACCAGGATGCCATTGGCCCTCTTGGCTGCCTGGGCACACTGCAGGCTCATGTTCAGTTCATGGTGTCGTCAGCAAATTTACTGATGATGGACTCAATGCCCTCATCCAGATCATCAATAAAGATGTTAAAGAGCATGGGGCCCAGCACTGATCCTTGGGGCTCACCACTAGTGACTGGCCGCCAGCTGGATGTGGCACCATTCACCACCACTCTCTGGGCTTGGCCCTCCAGCCAGTTCCTAACCCAGCACAGAGTGTTCCTGTCCAAGCCATGGGCTGATAGCTTGCTCAGGAGTTTGCTGTGGGGGACAGTGTCAAAGGCCTTGCTGAGGTCCAAGTAGACTACATCCACAGGCCTCCCCACATCCACCAGTCGGGTCACCTGATCATAGAAGGAGATCAGGTTGGTGAGGCAGGAGCTGCCCTTCCTAAATCCATGCTGGCTGGGCCTGATCCCTTGGCCATCCTCTAAGTGTTGTGTGATTGCACTCAGGATGACGTGTTCCATAATCTTGCCTGGCACTGAGGTCAGGCTGACATGCCTGTAACTCCCTGGCTCATCCAACTGTCCCTTCTTGTGGATGGGTACCACGTTGGCCAGCTTCCAGTCTTCTGGGATGTCTTCGGTGAGCCAGGACTTCTGAAAAATGATGGAGAGTGGCTTGGCCAGCACATCTGCCAGCTCTCTCAGCACCCTAGGATGGATCGCGTCTGGTCCCATGGACTTGTGGGGATTCAAATGGCTGAGGAGATCTCTGACTACCTCCTCCTGGAACAGAGGGAATGTATGCTGCTCCCTGGCTCCTTCTGCCAGCTCTGCAGGCCAGCTGTCTGGAAGACATTCTTTCCTGCTAGTAAAAATTGAGGCACAGAAGGTGTTAACTACCTGTGCCTTTTCCTCATCTTTTGATACAACATTCCCCTCCATGTTCACCAAGGAGTGGAGGTTGTCCTTGCCCCTCCTCTTGCTATTAATATATTTATAGAAGGACTTTTTGTTGTCCTTCACAGCAGAGGACAGTCTAAGCTCTAAATGCGCTTTTGCCTCCCTAATTTTCTTCCTACATGACCTAGCAACATCCTTAAACATTCCATGGGTTGCCTCACCTTTCTTCCAAAGATGGTACACCCTCTTTTTTTCCCTTAGTTCTATGAGAAGCTCATCACCCATCCAGGCCAGCCCCGGCGGCTCATCTTCTGGCACGTTGGCACAGCCTGTTCCTGCACCTTCAAGAGTTCTTCCTTGAAGAAGGTCCAGCCCTCCTGGACCCCTTTGTTTTTAAGGGCTGTTTCCCAAGGAACCTTCTGAGTTAGTTCCTTGAGTAACCTGAAATCTGCCCTCTGGAAGTCCAGAGTGGAGGTCTTCTTGCTGCCCCTGAGTGTTTGCATACGTGCTCACATACCTTGCCTGACTTGTGACAGTTTCTCAAATACCTGAAGGAGCCTCAGATATCAGACCTTCCTTTAGCCAAATTAATCTTTCCCAGGGTGTCTGCTCTAGGATGAGACCACTAAGTCTCCAGGCTACATTCAGCATGATGAGGTTTCTTTAAACATCTATATTCACTACCAACAGACTCCCTATAGTTTCTCATGTGGCCTCCAGATGCTTTTATGGATCATCAGTCCCTTGTTGGTCTTGAGTCACAGCCATAAGATATGTACAGGCATTTAACATTCTTGTAATCTCAAATGGCACATGATGGTTGTGTTCATGGAAGCATATTATGACTGTGTGTTGGCCAAGGCCTAAACACAGTTGTTCAGATAATTTCATTGGTCTTTTTGTTCCACTTAGAATGGCCCAGAGCAACTGTAGGTACTGTTTCACATCTACCAGCGATCTGTGGGATCTTATCTGCCTGTAGATGTTAGAGAAGACATTGTACATCTATATTTAGGCAATTGAATTCAACACCATGTATGCGATGTGAGATTAGATTCACAGGTCACAAGTGCACTGTGATATGCACCTGATTTTAAGTGCTTGAATATGAAGCTAACCCTTACCCGTGGATTTGTTCATATCAATTGTAAAATGATGAGAACTGCAGAAAGAGTAGTAAATCTTCCCCCAGCCATGCCTTCTATGTGTTTATTGAGATTTAGTCAGAGCATTCTTCATAAAGGATACTTATGATTGTGTTGTATATAGTATTAGCAACAGTATTGCTAAGCACTTAGCTTCTTTCTGGTGGTAGCTGGTGCAGCAGGACAGGAGGTTAATTATTAGAATGCTTAATGTCTCGTTTCCCTGCTTTTCAATGACTCACCTCATTATGTATTATGTTCCTGTATTTTGCCTCCTGGTTCTTTAGTTTTGCTCTTTCTTCTGTTTTGACTTGGTCATTTGGAAAACAGGCTGTCCCTGATTAAATAAGTAGTGTAATAGGACCCATTGCTCACTCTGAAATGTTTTATAAAGAAAAAGTAATGAGTCCAAATATTTACATAATGTGGTTTGCATGACGCTAACCCATTGAATTTCTGGCTGCACCTGAAGGACAAGTTTGGGTTTTTTTAATGTGATATGATTACAAATCTTAAGGCAAACCCTTTTCTCTAGTACATAAGAATAGTTTGTAATGAAACCAGTGGGAATTACGTACAGGTATGCAAAAGTAAACTCTGATTCAACAATGGCAATTAGCTCCTCGTTTTAATGACGTGTCTGGAAATTTGGTTCTGTCATGGCAGTGGAGACAGCTTGGTCTCCTCATTTGACTTTTCTTTTGCATCCTTCTTATGTAGTTTCTTTAATTTGTATTGCTATAGAAAATACACTGAAAATTCATCAGTGATTGTTAAGGAAACTGAGGCTATGGGTTTGAGTTGAACAAGAAGAGTTTGGAGAACACAGATTATATCAATTAGGGGGCATGTGTAGGCAAAAAGAAAACTGTTCTATGGATATAAATGGTTTCACTGGGCACCAGGCATAAATAAGACTTTATCTGATTGTTGCTGGATTAAAATCTCATGTTTTCTTCTACTCTTGTGTGGCATTATTCCTTTTTGATACTATGACTGATCTTGAGATTAAGTGCATGAATTAGTAAATACTCTTAAATACATGTGTAACTTTACTCAGCTGAAACAGAGATCAGAAAGAAAATATTCTTTGGTACACTGGCAAAATCTGTCCCAAAAGCTTTAGTTTATTCATTATATAAGATGTTATATTTATTTTTTTAAAAGGGCATACTTCTACTAAAACATCCAGGAATGTATTTTTCTGTGCTCCAGTATATCTGGACTAGTTCAAATTTGTGAAGCATTTAGGATGTACAGATTCTGTAATTTGAGTTTATCTCATACATACAAACATCTACCCATATTCCTCCATGTGTTTACACAAACAGAGATATACAAAGAGTATATATATACATAATTATATAATGTGTATATTATGTATTGGAATGATAAACATACTGTATATGTGATTTTACTGACCTTCAACACTTTCAGCTGTATTGAAATTCACAGAATCACAGATTGCATTGTCTTTGAATGGACCCTCAAAAGTCATCTTGTCCAACCCCCCTGCAGTGAGCAAAGACACCCTCCAACTACATCAGGCTGCCCAGAGCCACATCAAGTATGATTTTGAGTGTGTCCAGGGACAGGGCATCAACCACATCTCTGGGCAACTTGTTTGTTCTATTATTTTACCATTCTCTTTGTAAAGAACTTCTTCCTTGTGTCCAACCTAAATCTGCTCTGCTCCAATTTAAAACCATTGCCACTCATCCTATTTCTGCAAGCCCTTCTAAACAGTCCTTCCCCAGCTTTCATGTAGGTCCCCTTCAGATACTGAAATGAAGCTGTAAGGTCTCCCTGGGAGCCTTCTCTCCAGGCTGGGAAGCCCAAATTCTTTCAGCCTGTCTTCAAAGGAGGGGTGCTCCAGCCCTCTGATCATCTTTGTGGCCCTTCTCTGGACTCACTCCAGCAGGTCTGTGTCACTCTTGTGTTGCAGCCCCCATAGCTGGACACGGTACTCCAAGTGAGGTCTCATCAGAGCACAGTGGCAGAATCACCTCTCTCAAACTGCTGGCCATGCTTCTGTGGGCTGCAAGTGCACATTGTTGACTCGTGGCTTCTCATCCACCAGTACCCCCAACTGTTTCAAAGCAAGAATATCATGTGTGAGGAATATGCAATTTCCCCAATGTCCAGTGAACTACTTACTCTTTTCCACTGTGGTCCCTGTAAAAAAATTCTCTGAGCAGTCTGACTGAGTTATTACTCTTCACAAAGAACAGAAGAATTTAAAGAGAGAGTTTTCTAGTATGTTTTGATTTCACAGTTGAATTAATAGAGCAATAAATCACAGTTCATTTATTTTTCCTCTTTCTATCAGAACTCTTAGGTATTTGAAATTATCTGTATTCTAGTCCAGACTTCAAAGTATGGGAAAAAATTCATATGAGGGCATAAACTTAAAAGAGTTGCTAACTTTTTTTGAGATTTCTATCTATCTTTACATTTCCCTTCATCAAATAAATATTAACCCCCCCCAACTAATGGCTTCACTGTCTAAATTGTGTTGAAGTAAAATCGTTCTGGTGCACACTGATCCTGCTCAAAGAAATGATGTGTGAATTTATTTATTTATTTATTTATTTTTGGTCTTCACTAACTTTTGAACTTTAAAATAGTTTCTCATTTTGATTTGTGATGTGTAAGGTTCAGTGATGAAGTTTTTGCCAACCTCCATGCTTATATTTTTCAGATTCTCAGAGGAACATTTTATTATATATGACTTGTCAAGGCAGAGGTTAGAGTTATCTTGAAATCCTTCCAATACCCTCTGCTACAAAATGCGAAAGAAAAATTATCAATATTTTAAAGGTAAAATGAGATCAATATGATAATATATGAAGGTAGCATATAGAATGAACCTTTACCACCATCCTGGGGTTGTTCAGCCTGGAGAATTTTCCAGGGCTACCTTATAGCAGCCTTCTAGTACCTGAAGGGGGCCGACAAGAAGATGGGGAGGGACTGTTTACAAGGGCATGTACCAATAGAAGAAGGGGTAATGGTTTTAAACTGGAGCAGGGTAGATTTGGTAGATTTGAGATGGATATTAGGAAGAAGTTATTTATAATAAGGGTGGTGGAACACTGGAACAGGTTGCTCAGGAAGGTGGTGGAGGCCCCATACCTGGAAACTTTCAATGTCAGGCTTGATGAGGCTCTGAGCAACATGATCTACTTGGGAATGCCCCTGTTCACTGCACAATGCTTGGACTAGATGACTTTTAAAAGTTCTTTCCAGACCTATGCATTCTATGATTCTAATGACTGATATTTCCATATATTCCATAAACAGAAGTATCAATTTCAAGATGGGATTTCAAATTATGCTTGCCATTAAAATACAGACTTTGTAGAAGACTAAACCTCAGACTCCTACATGAGTTTTTCTCTTTTCTGCTAAGTAGCTATTATATTTCAGTTTCATATTCCCTCCCTCTTTTTCCCCTTCAGGCACTAGAAGGCTGCTATAAGGTAGCCCTGGAAACTTCTCGAGGCTGAGCATCCCCAGTTCTCTCAGCCTGTCTTTGTAGGAGAGGTGCCCTCATTTCTGTGGTCCTGATCCTCCTCCTGTGGACCTGCTGCATCAGGTTCATGTCCCACTTGAGTTGGGAGCCCCCAACCTGGACAGAGTACTCCAGATGAGGTCTCACCAGAGCCCAATAGAGTGGCAGAATCATTTCTCTCAATATGCTGGCCATGCTTCTTTTGATGCAGTCTGGGAAACAATTTTCATTCTGGGCTGCAAGGGTACACTGGTGGCTCATGTCCAGATCTTTGCCTATCAGTATCCCAAACTCCTTTTTCACAGGTCTGCTGTCTGTCACATCCTCCCCCAATCTACATTGATAATGACAGTTGTCCTAGCCTAGATGCAGGACCTTGCACTTGCCCTTATTGAACCTCATTAGGTTCTTCAGTTTGTCCAGGTCCTTCTGGATGGAATCCCATCCTTCAGCCTTATCAGCCACACCACTCAGCTTGGAATTATCTGCAAACTTGCTGAGGGTGCACTCAATCTTGCTATCTGTATCAGTGATGAAGATATTAATCAGCACTGGTCCCAATACAGACGGCTGAGGGACACTGGTTATCACCTGTCTCCCTCTGGACATCAAGCTATTGACCACTATCTTACCATCCAGCCATCTGCTGAACAGTCCACCCATTGAATCCATATCTCTTCAGTTTCAGTTTAGAGAGAAGGATGTTGTGGGGGGAAGCCCAGATAGTTGACATCAATCATTCTTCCTTTGTCCACAGATGTAGTGATTCTATTGTAGAAAGCTACTAGGTTGGTCAGACAGGACTTGACCTTGGTGAAGCCATGCTGTCTGTCTTGAAACACCTCCCTCCCCACCATGTGCTTTTGTCAGAGTTTCTAGGAGGATCTACTCCATGATTTTGCCAGGCACAGAGATGAGTCTTACAGGTGGGTAGTTCCTGCAGTCATCCTTTCAAACTTTTTTTAAAAATGGGTGCAATGTTTCCTTTCTTCTGTTCTCCAGGGACTTCACCTGACTGCTATGACTTTTCAGATATCATGGAGAGTGGCTTGGCAGCCAATTCTCTCTAGAATTCATCTCATCAGGTGTATGCTCGGGTTTCTCAGGTGGTCATAAAACTTGTCTTCCCTTACACACAGGGATTTTGTTCCGCCCCATCTTGTGGTCCTTCAGCTTGGGAGGTGTGAGAAGAGAGGTTGCCAGCAAAGACTGAGGCAAAAATGTTGTTGAGAACTATTAGGAAATACTGGGGAAAAGCTTACTGTATTCGTGACTAAACATTTTGAGAGATGTACTGCTACTTTGATAAGAAATACGTGAATAACTTAATACATGCCTGGAGTTAAAAAAATATGCAGGTGGGAATTTCAGTGCTGCTGACCACTTAGGGTATGTCTAGACCTTATGATGGTCATGTGGGGATGTCTACTTTGGTTTTGAATGTATTGGTTAGCGCTCTTTGACAGCCTAGTTCAAAAGGAAGCTGGTAATTCAGGTCCTGGAAACAGTTTGCCTGACATTGCCTCTGGGCTAGCCAAAGCTGTGAACTTTGCAGATCATCTGGCTGGCTTAGCCTATCATGTTTTCAGTCCTTTTAAAGATAGAATAGAACAGAATAGAATAGAATAGAATAGAATAGAATAGAATAGAATAGACACTTCTTGGTCAGAGAACGCACAATATAAATCTCTCAAAAAATTTAATCATCATTTTTGTTCTTGTTAGTAAGAGTATCTGGTGCACTGGGTTGTGGACTTTTTATGCCAAGTATTGTGCAAAATATGCAGAACTCTGCAGGCTGTAAAATAATGTATGTAAAGTCAACAAAACTTAGAATATGTTTTTCTGTTACTGTAGATTTACTTTGTTGTAGGTCTCATTGCCTCAGAATTGAGGAAACTCATGAAACCTGGTCCAGAAATTTGACTGATGATATTTTTGGTTCTTTAACATGATGCATTGGGTTTATATGATATTTTACTCTGTCTTTCCTTCTTTTTTTTCAGTGTTTCAACACAGTATCTTTGCCAAGTTATCTGATAAGAATGTAGATTATTTAGTGGGTGATGGAACTGGTAAAAATGTGAATTACAGACACATGTGTTTCAAATTCCTCTCGTTTTTTTTGTGGTTTTTTTTTCCTCCTGCACTTGCTGCTGAAAAAGTAACACTAATAAAAAAAATATGAACTGTAAAACTTTTTAGTGTTTGTCCTTGTACTGTCATGACTTGAATGAAGATGTAGTGGTCAGGGGTACAAGTAAAAGCCATAGACCTAATAAACACTCTGGCAAGAGACTATGGAAAAGGAAATGCCAAGATAGCATCAGCACAGAAAAAAGTGACAGGAGAATTGATATGTTTTCCTGAATTGCTACCAGGTTTAATAGTGGGTTAGGAGATGTCAAAACACAGGAAGAAGAACCTGTATAAACAAATGTGGAGTCAATTATTAAGACCGTGACAGAAGCCTGTGATGAGAGGACAGATCCTGATGAGTCACTAGGATTAAAACATTTACTTAAAATTTAAATATTTAAGGACTTGTTAAATTTAAATTTAATAGAGTTCCATTCATGAAAGTACAAGAATCACAGAGGATACTTGCATAACCAGATTTAGCTAGCTAGCAAGACAGTGCAGGATACCTCTATACAGCCTTGACAGATGTGCAGTGTTTGTTACAGGTTTGGATGTGTGGCCAAAGTTCTCTTACATTTTAACAGTTTATTTCTGAAAAGGGAGGATGATACATGTTCAAAGGCCAGATGTTTCTCAAATTATGAAAGCCACTTAAATGCAAAACAACTCTAGATGACATCTAGCTGGCATAAATATAACTGCAGTATGCAGGTGTCTGATACTCATTATAGCTATGCTCAAGAGTTTCCAAAGACTGATTAACTCTTTACATGGCAGCTTTCATTAGATGCCTCCCTACTGAGCTGGAATATCTCTAAGATGCTTAAAGAAAGTCACTGATGACTGCACAAGTTCTTGAGGACTATCCTTTATACCCTGCCAGTAAGTGGATAATGATCTAAGATCTACCCAAACTCTAAAAATGTTCTAAAATGCTAACACTGTTTTTTGGAAATAGTGTTTAATAGGCAAGAAATCTGAACATTAACAAAGAAATTAGATTAACTTTGACTTAATTTAGTCTTAACAGGGTGTTGAATCCTCATCTCCAAAATTCTGGAGAATGTCTTGATTGTCTTGGACACAGGGTATATACCAGGTGACCCTTTTTCGAAGTTGGATTATGTCACTTCAACAAATATGCCTCTTTTATTTGGTAGCTTAGTGCTGAGAGAAGTGGAGAAAATGTTCTTATCCATGGTTCTTTGTTCCTTGGTGATTTATTCACTGACTTAGAACATGAGGAATGTACAGGCTTAATCTTCCTCTGTCTCCTGTCCCCAGGGAGAGTTCCAGCCATGTTCACCAGACTGCCAGAATTGTCTTCCTTTGACTGGCTGCTGTGATCTAGGGGGAAGGTGAAAGAGTTGACTACCTCAAATATTGCTGCTCTCTTTGACAGAAGCAGAAATTTAATTGAAATGGGGACAATATTATCATGAGGCACCTATGTTTATTTGCCTCTGTTGGGAAGACAGTTTTACGTTCTGCTGATCTTTTCAAAATCTCCAATAAATATTGTAAGAAATTTTGATAGTTGTATTAGGTAACCTGGGTCATTCTCTGAAGCTATGCACCTGCAGTTAAATATTACCTAATCCAAGTAGGATGGATTACACATGTAATTTAATCTGCAATAAACTGAAGAGTAGGCAAATCTTAAACCTTTTGAAAGAATTGGTGTAGGCTCCAGCACAGAATTTCTGATATTCCTTATATCCACTGTCTGCATAATATTTCACCAAAATCCTCTTGAGGAAACTAAAGCTGAATGCATGTTTCTTCTCTTAGTTGTGATGGGGATTCAGTCCTTGTTTTTTCACCTCTGAATATAGCTTCCAGAGAAATCTCTCTTATTAGTGTATCTTGATTTATTCCTTAAGGATAGTAGATTTGTCATTTCTAGAATGCAAAGGCGCATGGTCCAACTATGTGAAATAATCAGTCCCTACTCAGTACTACCTAAATAGGCAATGCAGGTGAGGCAATGTGAACTTTTATTGTGCCATCTCTTTGCAATTTAAGGGTTGGGGGAGTCTAAACTTCTTCTAAAAACTGAACTACTATCAAAATGTTTCAGATAAAGGCTTTGACAGGTGACATGATCCATTTTTTGATTGTTTAACTTTTCTGAAGCTCTTTAGGGAATGCTAGAATACTTTCCAGCTATGTTCTCAACATAACACTTCCCTAGTAAAGTGCAGGAGTGCAGGAGCACTTCCCTAGTAAAACCCAGCAACTTTGGTTTGTTTAAGATGCTAATTGCAGTTTTACTCATTCATGTGTAGAATTTCTATATTATCCTGAGAAAAGCACACCTCTCAGTCGTACTACTTTTATGTTGGTTTAGTTAGCGTGTCATAAGTACTTACTCTTCAAAAGTGTATTTCAATGGGCAGTTCTATGTCTTGTGAGTTGGATTAAAAAAGGAAACAATGTGCTGTTAATTCACTATGTTTTTCCAAGATTAAACCATGTGAAAAATTATGTATATCATTCAGTATAATTTTGTAAAGCTATGCAGAAGTTGTGAGACTTCATGGATAAATACCTTTATGAGGCAAGAAGACAAAGCAATAAAAAGTATTTATAGCTTTTTCATATATCAGAAAAGGGAGAGGCAATTTCTGACAAATATGTCTCTTGATTTCTGAGAATAGCATCTTTCTGTGTATAATGGTTTAAATCAGAACAGAATGGAACCAGTGGGTTGACCTGTCTATTTCTATTTTCTGAACGCAGAAGTGAGGGAAAAAGTAACACACACAAACTCAGGACTGAGACACAGAAAAAGTGAGACAGTAGAGTTTACTGAGCAAAATCAGAAAAACATGGTACAAAATGCACAATTACCTCAAATTTTTTGCAGAAAAAGCATGGCACAAAGCAGCAGAAAGCAGGAGCAAGCAAGCCAAAAGCCCCAGCCAGAAGACTGCGCCCCCATCACTCCTCATTCCGCTGCCATCCCAGCGGAAAAGACAAAACCCAAAAATCCGCAACCCAGAAGCCGCGACTGGAACAGGAAGCCTCCCATGTTACAATCTGAACTTCAAACCCTATAATACTTTGCTCCACTTAGCACTTTCATTTTTGAAGCTGTTATGACTGTGGCATGATATGAATTACAGCAGCATGTTCTACTCAATCCATGACACTGTAGGAAAAAACCCTCCCTCTTTTCAAACAGAAACAAAACTTCATTTCCACAAAATATGCATCTTGTCTGCTCCTTACAGGAAGTGGTTCATGTGGATGATGAGGAAACCCTAAGCCTTGTATCAAAGTCAACATAAAATAAAAAATAATAAAATTATATGCCATGGAAAATGCAGATCTATTTAAGAACTTATGTAAATGTGTAAATTAGTTATCCAGGGTCCTAGCTCCACTGAAATATATAACAAATATCTTCACTTGAGTATGAAACAGGACTTAACCTGCTTATATCTGGTCAAAAAAGGGGTGCCTCTGATAAAGTACAGACATATAGATTCATTTTGCATTCAGCTGATCACAAAGAGAATATAATTTGAAAGAAATATATAGTTGAAGAAAGCAACAGTCAAAAGTGTGGGAGATAAGGAGACTCTTCCCATCCATCTATTGGATTTTTATTAACCACTTTTCGCCTTCCTGTATTTATTCTCTGATCTTTTAAATAGTACTGTCTTTGCCTGTCCACTGCTTGCCTGGTTTACCATGAATGTTCTGATCCATTTGTTCCTTAGCTCTGCTACACGTGTCTTACACCATTAATTTTATTATTGATGAATGTGATACAAAATACTGACCAAAAAGGTATTGCATTAACACATAGCTAGCCTTATAGTTACCCAAAATTAATTACCACAGAGATATATCTAGATCTGTTTAATCATCAGTAGAAGTATAAGACTTCTGCTAAAATTGGCATCTGAGCCTTAATCTGCTTCATTGTCTTGGCAAAATCTACAATGTAGTATTGCAAATTAAATTTGTCAGCTTTCTGTCTCTGAGTTCTGCACACTGCTGGAAGGCTGCCTTCACTTCCTGGTTCTCTCTTTGTTTTATCTTTTGAAAGATGTTCACAGAAGGACAGAATGTTAGGAATTGGAAGGGACCTCCAGAGATCATTGAATCCAACTCCCCTGTCAAAGCAGATTCATCTATGGCAGGCTGCACAGGGACACATTCAGGCAGGTTCTGAAAGTCTCCAGAGAAGGGCACTCCACTACCTCTCTGGACAGCCTGTTCCAGTGCTTTGTCATCCTCACAATAAAGAAATTCTCCTCATGCTGAGGTGGAACTTCCTGTGTTACAGTTTATACCCATTATTCCTTGTCCTATTACTGTACACCACCACAAAAAGACTGGCACCTTCATGTTGACACCCACCCCTCAGGTATTTATAGACCTTGGTAAGATCTCCTCTCAGCTTTCTCTTCTCAAGGCTAAACAGCACCAGGTCTCTCCATCTTTCTTTAGAGGAGAGATGTTCAAGTCCCTCAATCATCCTCATAGCTCTCCACTGGACTCCCTCCAGTGCATCTGTCTCTCTTGAATTGAGGAGTCCAAAACTGGACACAGTATTGCAGGTGTGGTCTCATCAGGGCAGAGTGTAGGGAAAGGAGGACCTCCGTGGACATACTTTTCTTAAAGCATCTTGGCCACAAGGGCATATTGCTGTCCCAGGTTTGTAAGGGCAAATTTAGCAGCTGGTTATGAAAAGCATGTTCAATTCCTGCCTGCATCAAGAGATTAATATTTTATTCTTAATCCGTTTTGGAGGAAATATCTAAAGCCAGGGACCTTGATAATACTTTAAAGAAAACACATGGGAATTGGCAGGCAATGAATTAGCACCCAAATCTTTTGCCAGACCAAACATTTGCGATTCACAGCATGTTAGAAGAATGTCAAGGCACTGCATGATGTTTAACTGGACTAGATGTATAATGATTTCATTAAGAGATAAAGTACAATAACCTTTTCACTGATTCAGGGGATTCAACTAGCTTCCCCTGTTCCTGCAATATTGCAAGTTACTGCCTGAAGGGAGGCTGTAGCCAGGAGGGGGTTGGTCTCTTCTTCCAGGCAGCCAGCAGCACCAGAACAAGAGGACACCATCTCAAGCTATGCCAAGGGATGTTTAGGCTCAAAGTGAGGAGAAAGTTCTTCACTGAGTGAGTTGTTAGCTGTTGGAGTGTGCTGCCCAGGGAGATGGTGGAGTAACCATCCCTGGAGGTGTTCAAGAGGGGATTGGACGTGGCACTTGGTGCCATGGTTTAGTAGTCATGAGGAGTTGGGTGACAGGTTGGACTTGATGAACTTTGAGGTCTCTTCCATGATTTGATTCTATGATCCTAATAAAGCAAATTAACTCTCTAAAATATGAGTCAGTTTCAGAATAAAAGTTTATAGCATGCAGAGCATGAATATTTTTTTTTCCTGTTGTGAAGGGAGGTTGTAGACAGGCGGATGTTGGTCTCTTCTCCCAGGCAGCCAGTACCAGAACAAGAGGACACAGTCTCAGGCTGCACCAGGGGAGGTTTAGGCTGGATGTTAGGAAGAAGTTCTATACAGAGAGAAAGATTACCCATTGGAATGTGCTGCCCGGGGAGGTGGTGGATTCACCATCATTAGAGGTGTTCAGGAGGAGACTTGATGGGGTGCTTGGTGCCATGGTTTAGTGGATTAGGTGGGTTGGATTGGTTGATAGGTTGGACACGATGATCTTGAAGGTCTCTTCCAACCTGGTCTATTCTATTCTATTCTATTCTATTCTATTCTATTCTATTCTATTCTATTCTATTCTATTCTATGCCTCTGGACTTGTCATGAATTAGGGAAAACTTCCTTGTTCTTTTTGGGTATGTCTGGTAACACTGAAACAATATAAAAGAATATAAAATGGCAAGGACCATAGATAATATATGACTTTTTTATCACAGTAATTGCCCTTTACACTATTTAGAGACTTGGAAGGTATTGCTTTAGATATTTACTTCTGACTGAAGCATTTGCATTAGAAACTCCTGAGGAAAATAACCTCATTTAGGGATTAAAATAATTTCACAATATTTAAATTTTTATAGTTTTGAATTTTTATTAAGTGGAAAATAACAACACTCTTGACCAGTTAAAACAAACAAACAAACAAAAAAACCCCCAACACTTCTGAAATATTTTGCTCAAGTACATTTTCAGCCCAAGTATATCTAAGCTGTGATCATGCTGCAGGCTTCCCTGTATCCAAGCTACCAGTCTGGTATTTGATACTGGCAATTTGTTTAGCAGGTGTTTAACAATTATCAGCCACTACGTTTCTTTAGGCAAAAAAATTACTGCTTCATTTAATCTTTCTCTGGATCTTGGCTGGCCTGTGACCAGACCTGTTACACATTAATTTGCAGATGCAGACTCTTTGATTCAGCTTTTAAAAATAACTTAATTTAATCAATAATAATTAGAATTAATTAATAATAATTAGAGTTTGTCAAAAGAACTGTGTTCAACTGCCATGTCCAATGCCCTCTTGAATACTTCCAGGGACGGCGACTCCACCACCTCCCTGGGCAGCACATTCCAATGGCAAACAACTCGCTCAGTGAAAAACTTTACCTGTTATTAGTCACATGACTAATCCTAAGTCAAGCAAGAACTTGATCCCACTGACTTTAACATGATCCTTTCTCATACAATCTTACTCTTCAGATAAAAATGACTTTAATAATTTTTATTATTATTAATTTCTGTATGGTAATATTTATCTTTGAATCTGTTGTTATAGAGAATTATATTTAAGAGGCAATTAATTTCTAAAATATAGTGTTCTCCATTTTGTTTATAGTCTCAAAGCAGAACATAAATTTTGTGGGGCTTCCTCAAACCATAGATACAGCTTTTTCTAGAATCAGATTCACATTATTAGCCTTTCCCCCCCCCTGAATCTTACCTTTCTTTTCAATTTTAAGAGATTTTAATCAGTATTCTCATTGCAGTTATAAAGCTAACCAGATGAAAATCATTATTTCTTCTCCATACAAATTTTGATGCCAGAGCTTGGTTTTAAATGTCATATTTTTGCCAGGTGCATAAGAGACTTTTCTATAGCCAACTTCATAGACTTTAAAATCAGTGCATTGTCATATTTCAATTTAAAAAAAAAAAAAAAAACCATAATTTAAAGGTCCAATAATGTCTTTAATTCTTAGACCTTAGCAAAATATTTCATAAGGTTTTAGACTAGCTTTACTCTATTAAAAATTCCCATAATTGCTGCAGATAGAAATTCTTATGTGTGCTTGTTGAAAGACCCAATCTAACCAAGATTTAAGGATGTGATCTGCTTCCATCATGTGGAGATGAAGATATGCAGGGCTGTCAGATGTCTCTTTTGTCACTACAAGCTCTTATATTACAACATAAAGGCAGTAGCCATGAGCACAGGCTGCTGGTGACAGCTCTAAACCAAGATCTTGATTCAGTTGTGTAAACCTAAGCATCTACTGTTACTTGAAACACTTTGGTGTAGATACACTAGACATGGTTAACATTGCTGGATCTGACACAGGATTTCTTTATGAACTGGCAGCCATAGCTTGACTGCCACTAGTGACCTAACTTTAAGGAGCTGCTTTGAGCTGTGGGGATGAGATTCAGGTCTTTATTGCAGATGTGAGAGTGAAAGTGACAATATTTATACAGAGTCTAGTTATCCTGCAAGCAATAGAGATCAAACCAATATAGTCAGTGTTCTCTGTGGAGTCATTCATCTCATTTCAGGATAACATTCATTTCAGGATGAGTTGCATAGCTTTGAAGACGCCACTGACTGTGTAGACTAGTTTTTGACTGATTTACTGTCCTTCAGCTGTCAGTCAACATTGCAGGCCTCCAGTAGGTCCTCTGTCAGACCTCCTAGCTGCATGAAGGTGTTTTATACCCTTTGGGAAACTTAAGTGGCAGTGAGCACCTACATTTAGAAAACTGAAAAAACCCGTAGATATCCATAGACATTCATTTAGTTCAGACACTTGTATTCTGCTGACAGAGATGCAGTCTGAAGTGCAGAGGGGCACAATCTAAGCTTGCCGTGCCAGTATATGCAATGGTCAAGTACAGATGTTAAAGACTTCTCATGCTTTTCTGATTCTGTAGCAGGAGACAGGAGCCATCCCAAAAGACAATGGGCACCCTTTTTAGGTGTGTGAATCCTATATCTACACTAACATAATAGTATGGATGTGTTTCCAATGTGGACATGAATCTGACTCTGCAGTTCAGAAGTCAGTTCCATTTTGTGTCTGAGTCAAAGTGTAAAGTGAGATTAGCAAAATTTCCTTCCCAGAAATGCCATAAATTTTAATGAAGTACTTGGAAAATTATTTGATCCCATTTGCTAAAAGACACTGTAGAACCCCCAAGGTTTTTATTATTTTTGGCAGTAATTACTGGTTTTCTTATAAAAGAGCTTTCTTTTTATAAGGAGACTGAGATTTGAAAGGCACTTGATGACAAATTCAGCTTTCAACACCTGTATTTTGAATTTGTCACATTTTCTAAGGGTTATCCAAACTTTCTCCAAGAAATGCTAGCAGATTCTAGCTATCCCTTTTCACTGCATGTGCTTTTCATACCCTGTAGAGCAGCTGGGCCCCAAATCTGTTTAGTCTTTGACTTTTCAGAAGACTCCCGTTCTGGATGCCTGAATATATTGTCTGATATGCTTTGTGGGTACAATAAAGCTGTGTGAAAAACTGGACCCTTCAACAGTTGAGTGTTCACATTTAATTGCAGTTTGAAGGAAAAATAAATACCTCTAACCACCTGTCAAAGTGCTAGCTTGTCCATCTATTTATTTATGTGATAAAGACTTTGTAATGCCTTAAAAACAAGCCAAAAACTGACCTCCAATGGCACATTGCAGAACATATACTAGGTAGGGATATGATTTTTTTGCTTGTTTTTTAAATATGTAAGATTAGCAATGCAAACACTTCAAGTTTTTTGTAATAAAACAACCCACAAAACAACAACATGTCTCTAAACATAAACAAAAAGCTTTACCTGAGCTTTTTCAAATATACAGAGATTTCCAGATCATGTCATCCACTATTCTGCAATTAGGACTTTTGACTTGTTATTTTTATTATGTGTGGTTTAACCAGAATAACTGACATCTGTCCTTATTTCCTTGAAAGGAAATTCATTGTGGAAGTAAAAGAAAAACATTAGTTAGACCTCAGGCACTTTATCATATATCTGAAAGTGCAGATGGCAAAAACATGATTGAAACAAGAAGCAGCAACAGAACTGATCAGGAATCTTTCCTTTTAAAAATTGAAATTATTGATTTATTTTTTTTAGAAGTCTCTTTTTATGAAACTACTGAAAATGTCTGCCTCTGATGGATTTTTTGGGGGCTAAATTGATCTTGTGGCCTGGTATTTATGGTGTTCTACTCAAAGCAGTTAGGGCTTGACGAAGATTTCCAACAGAAGCTTTCTAACCACAAAACTGGAGATTTAGAATTTCATGTTATGTGACGTGAATGACTTTTTAAACTTTTGAGTAGGCAGATGAAGGACAGATACCAACAGAAGAAATTAAATGCCTAAATTTTAAGAAATACAATTTGTAGGTAAGATGCCTAAGCAGAAACCAGTCAAATAAGTCAGTAATAGAGACTTATAGCTACACTGATGACATCTAATCTCTCATTTAATGGGTGTATCTTATCCTGCATATTTTGTAGGCACCACTATGAAGGAGAAGAGGTTATGCAAGCCCAAACTTTTCAGTTGTTAAAATCTTTTCTTTTCCAAAGGAGCCTTTGAAATAGTACCTGAATTAAATAATTAAGGATCATTTGATATTTTGAGAACATTTTCCTGTGTTTCTTGGATTTGAAAGAATTTGTCTGACGATACCAGACTGGAGGTCTCAATAACTGGACAGATCTTGGGCAGATTTATGTATATACTGACTGACTGTAAGTGACTGGCTGTACATTCCTGTTTCTTTTGTTGTCAGTCTGAATCAAATCTTTAACACCTATGAATGTGAACTTGGTGAACTTGGGTTGTCATACAATACTTTGCTTTCTCCTGGAAGGAAAGCCCATTCTTTTCCACTGAAGAGGAATTATAGCAGTATGATTTGGTCTCTACTTTTAAAATTAAATTCCAGCTTTGGTCCCATGCTTACATTGGCCTGTGGCTACAACTGATTGAGCTTTTGTGGTTTTAGAGTTTTCCAGCCTTTATAGCTTGCCTTTTAGAAGTTTAAGATACCAAATATGCCTGGATTTGTCTCTTTTTTTTCTTTCTTTTCTTTTTTTTAATAGGCAGATGTGTTGAGTACTTTTGCCTACAATTTGTATCTAGTAAGTATTATTACTGCAGACACAGTTACAAACTCTGGCCTTGTTCTTACCTCTGATTCAAAAAGCACACTTGCTTGACAGCTCTTGACAAGATATCTAAAAAATTTAACTTAAATAGTAGCTACAATTTCTATGTAAGTATGAAAGAACTGAGGTGAGGAGGCTGAGTCACTTTTTTCAAGGCAATATTGTACAAGAGATAATAAGCTTTCCCAGACATTAACAGTTATTAAAACAAATATTAAATTACAAGGAAGCAAGGCCATTGTACATCTTAAAAATAGTATCTGCAAAAAGAACATATTGCACTTGAGTGCTGTACATTATGCTTTTAGTTAATTTGAACTTTCCTGCAACTCTTTCTGAGACCAGCTGCTAAGAATGTGAATTAATGAAAAGATATTTAGACATCAAATGGATCCTCATAGAGTGGTTTGATGAGGGTCCCTTTAGTACAGATTTGACCCAAATACATTTCAAGCGACTGCTGATAATAAGCCAGTTACTGAACATTAAATTTTGGGGGCAGTGCCTGGTAGTTAGGGAACATTTGTGTTTTATTTTACATATAAAGCTCACATTGTCATTAGAACAAGAGTATCAGAAAAAAAATGGTTTGTCTCATGACTCCTTGACATCTCTGGTTCCTTGCTGCCCCTTACCAGTTTCTGTGCCGTGTATGTTTAATCATGCACTGTTCTCTGAACAGCAATTAAAGCCCAGTCTGACTTGTTGCTGAGCAAGATGATAAGAGCTCTGGCTGTCAGCATGGTCAAAGATCAAACATTACCCCATACAGAGTTTACTGCAGCTTCATAATCTATTCTACTGAAAGCTCCTCTGAGAGCAGGACAGACTTCACAGCTGTTGGTATGCCTTTTCAATTGTAACTCTTTGGGAGAAAGGAAAAAATTGAACTATACTGTAGCTATTCCTAGTGTTTTTTCTCCTATGTGACAAACAAAGGATTCTTTTTCTTTTTAAAATTTAAGCTGATATAAGATGTCATTTACACATATTTAAAAGTTTATAAGTGCAGTTAAGGAAATCAATGAAGCACTGTTGCTAAACTCTCCACTGAAAGACTCTGCTTTCTTTCAAATGGTCTTCTTTGTGCTTTTGTTTTACACCTTCTGTTTTAGCAGTTCTTAAGATTTGTCTAGTGAATCACAAGACTCTAGACTGATATCTTCCAATATTCATATTCTTAGCTGAAGCTATGTGCACAAAAAAAATATTGAAGTAGGGAAACCGGAATGGCCAGTTAAAGTCTGCTTTATTATCCAAAACCAAAAGCTTAGAATTTTGCTTTTGGTTAGCTGAGTCAAGGCTACAAAAAACACCATTACATTTGCATGCAAAACAGCAGCAGACTGGGGATTAGAGCTAAGACCATTTTAAAATAAGTTTATGAAGCAATCACATTGATGCTTGCTGTGTTGAAGGATTCATGTCTGCTTGCTCTGCAGTTTTTATGAATTCTGCCAGTAATTTAAAA
Source organism: Dryobates pubescens (assembly GCF_014839835.1). NCBI lineage: Eukaryota > Metazoa > Chordata > Aves > Piciformes > Picidae > Dryobates > Dryobates pubescens. Next base: position 25,850,154 of record NC_071618.1, on the reverse strand, counting down.
AAAATATATAAATCAAGACATTTATATGATTTGCAGAACATAATTTCCTTGTGAAAATGAAGCTACTGTTATGCAGATATTTTAATGCATATTTGTTAGCATCTTCCTTCTTTGCTCACTCTTCACTGTTAAAATATTAATGCCAGCAACAGCAGAGCTTTGTAAACTAAGTCTTTCCTTCCTTCCTCTTGGCCTAACGAAAGCAGTTGATACAAGAGGGTACAGTGCCAAATAAATACAAATAAAGGGAAAAGAATGGGTAGAAGTAGATTTTAATATTTTGGCTAACCATTGGTATCCTTCTACATATGCTGAAGCAATTGATATTGTACTACACAGGAAAAAAAACCCAAACCGCCATGTGGGCATTTTCTTATGTTATTAAAATAGATACTAGAAATTAGGAAAAAAACATAGGGTTTCTGCCTGTGTTTTGCATCTGATATGCAAAAAAAAAAAAAAAAAGTTAAAAAAATAAGTAATTGGATCTTCAAAGCTGAAATTTCCAGAGAAGCTATCGTCCTGGTTTAAGCATGCATTTGAAATAAAAAAAGTTGCCTTTTATCCTTTAACACAGAAAAGCTGAGCTCTCCGGAGTTATTCATGTGTAGCTGCCTTGAATGAAGTCTTGAAAATAGATCCCACAGCTTGGATAACTTTGTTTGTTGTAATGCCTAATTTGTACATCTATTTTTTGCATTGCCATTATGGCATTTCAAATGACACATGGAATTTATTTCTCAGTGTTGAAATGTAAAGGTTCCAGGACAACTTTACTGGAGTTGGGTTTTCACCCTGTATTCTTGGTCAGATCTTCCATTCCTGTGTCAAATTATCTATTTCCTTGCTATTCATCCCTTTATGCCACTGAACTTCATTGCACACAAAGTCTGCTTTACCTTTGTCCAGTGTTTAATTTTAAACAAGCATGTCAGTATAAAAGGATTGTGCCTCAGTGCAGTAAAATTCTTTAGTCATAGAAATGTATTTTACAACATACTTTAGTGTTTTCAGGTATGCTAATCAGCTCCCTGTGCCATTAGGTTTCAATATTGCACACAGTAAAGAAGCTTTATCTCTTCTACTGAAAAGCAGTTATGAGATTCATAAAGCTGTTATTCACGGTCAAGCCTTGAAAAAATGGAGACAGAAGAGGAGAAGAAACCTCTTTGTTGAGGCTATTTGTCGTTTGCTGGGGAATTTTCCCCCAAGCAGTCCTTTCATAATTTTGTTCAGATTGTGGATATTTCTGTGTGACCAGGTTGCAGGCTACACAGTGAGTCTCTAATCCCTGAAACTATGTGAGGCCAATCATTTCCCTGCATATGAATTAAGCATGAGACAGTGAAGAATATTCTAAAAACAACTGTAGGAACTTTGCAATGACTGACATGAAGAACATATAAACAAAATAATCCCATACCATGTTTTAAAGCTTATTTTAATGGAAGATTATGGCCCTAGTTTAATGTAGTATTAGAGCAGCTGAATATGAGCAAGCAATGTGCCCAGGTGGCTGAGAAAGCCAATGGCATCCTGGCTTGTATTAGAAATGCTGTGTCCAGGAGTAGGGAGGTGATTGTCACCTTGTACTCAGCACTGGTGAGGCTACACCTTGAGTACTGTGTTCAGTTTTGGGGCACCTCAATACAAGAGAGATGTGGAGGTGCTCAAGTGAGTATAGAGGAGGGCAAAGAAGCTGGGGAAGGGCCTGGAGAATAAGTCTTACAAAGAGCAACTGAAGGAGCTGGGGATGTTTAGTTTGAAGAAGAGGAAGCTGAGGGGAGACCTCATCACTGACTACAATTACCTGAAAGGACATTGTGGAGAGGCTAGTGCTAGTCTCTTCTTACAGGTAATTAGTGATAGAACAAGAGGGAAGGGCCTCAAGCTGTGACTGGACATTAGGTAAAAGATTTTCACAGAAAGAGTGGTCAGGCATTAGAATGTGCTGCCCAGAGAGGAGGTTTAGTCGGCAACCCTGGATGTGTTTAAGGGTTGTTTGGCTGTGGTGCTTGGGGATATGGTTTAGGGGTAAACCTTGTAGAGTAGCATTATTGGTTTGACTTGGTTATCCTGTGGATCTTTTCTAACCGGAATGTTTCTGTGATTCTGAACATAATCATTCAGAGATGGGGACATACTTAACCATTCACCAGATATGCTCTGTGTATTAGAAGATCATGTAAATTACTGTTCAATTAAATATACCCTTGGAGTCTACTGTTTTATAAAAGAGTTTCAGAAGTTGTAATAAGCTCAATGTTAAGGATGTCACTTGGCACATCAGAAAACATGGGACAGTTTTTAACTTAATATGTAAATGATACATAAGATAAACCCAAAAGCATACTATATAGCTTGTAAAATTGCAAAGGAAGTGGATTTCTCATGGTTTTTTTCCCAAAGAAAGAACAAGATTAGTTTTTTCTTATGTTTACATAGGTGTACACCCATCACCAAAGAACTTGGACTATGGGAGATGTTGTGGGAACCAAGGGTGGAAATACCTTTCTCTCTTGTTTCCCTCCCCTTTTTCTTACTGTTTTCTTTCTCCTCCAGTCTAACCAAGCATCCTTAATGTGTAAGTGACTGAGAGCTTTCATTGGATCAAACAAACCTCATTCATTAGCCATTTGGTGTCAGTTCACCTTTTTATTTCAAGGGAATTCTTGAATCTTAGCATGACTTCCCCTGATGCCCAGGGTTGGCTCAGGAAGCTAGGTCGTGATACCAACCCAATGCATTCTGTGATTCTAAAATGAAGGAAAGGTTTGAGTGCTAAAAATGTAGTTTGTTTTTCTATCACACAGCCCATTCCTTCAGCCTATTCACCCCTTAACAGTACCAAAAATGCTGCTTGTAGGAGCTCAACACCTACCTGATTTATTCCTTTCTTGAACTATTGCACAAAAGGTGCTGTAATCTACCTCTTTCAAAGCTTGGGTGTGAGAAGGTAGTCTAATAGTAAACACAATAATTTTTTAATTCTCTGGCCTTTTTTTTTTAACCTTTCATGCATCACCATCAAATCAGATATGTATGTGATGAGATTTTTTTTGTTCAGTGGACTTCAGTTTCTCATTTGAAAAATTGGACCACAGAAAGGAAACACCTGCTTTCATCTTGAACACCCACGCTTCTTCAGCTCTGTAATAATGTCCCTCAATTTCCCGCATTTCCAGTTAGTGGAACATCCAGCTGCACTCCAAGGTCAAGACTTTACTGAGACTCAAAGCACAACTTGTCATTTAAAGCAATTAAGTCATGGCTGAGCAAGTACACCAACATCTAACATCACATCAAAAGAGAGCAACAGCACATGTGAAAAAGTCACGTCGATAGGATGAACAAAGGACTGAAATAGAAAATGTGTTCAATATTAAATGTACTGTTTATAGACTTACAAGCCAGAACTGCCCAAGTTATTATGACAGATAAATAATACTGAGTAAATCATCCTCAGCAAGTCAACATTTCTCTGGAAAGTTGTGATGTTGACAAGACAATAGCTATCTTACATGTGTTTCCACAAGTGCTTTTCAAAGGGAAGCTATTGTTTTTCCTCTGTAAAAAAGAAGCTTGCCTTTATATGTAACATTCCATGTAAAGAGATGTTAAAACCACCACAGAATTAGTAGAGAACAAGTGTCAATATAATGTAAAAAAGGGAAAAACCCAAACACAGTAACTAATCTAAAATAAATATTTACCTTACGCCTTTTTTTTTTGCTCCTGCCTAATTATTTAATGCCTGAAACACAAAATCAACAAGGTTTGTTACTTCTGTTTTAATTTCTGGAAATTTAACACAAAAAGCTTTCCTCTTTGCTGGAGAATGAAAGGATTTTGAATTGTATCACTTCTGTAAGGAACCGGATCCTACAGGTTTACCCTTATGCAAAAGGATTGTAATTTTGCGTAGTTTTAACGTAGTAAGATAACCAGCCAATCAAATTCTCTGGAAATTTGAGGTTTTAGTAAAAATATTTTCCATGGGTAAAACTGTAAATTGTTCCATGTAGTTAGTTTAACACAATTTTAGAATTATACTGTGTGTAATATGTAGGTATTATGCATTATTTTTAATCACTCTACTTTCTTTACCCTCTGCAAATATGGGCACTGGCCTAGAATAAAAACACTTTAAAGCTTTTTTGTTTTTAATGAGTATTTCAAGTTTCTTCACTCAGAGAAAGGTGAGAAATAAAACAAATTTCCCATTATGCAGGACTATATACTTACACATATTTAATGTGGTTTAGATATCTAAATTATTCTGCTTCTCTTCAAATATATCAAACTGTCTAATTTATGCTACTTGCAGTTATTCTGTTGGACCTGCAACTTTCACCATCAGCTCATAAATTAAGAGACTGACACATTTATCAGCTTTAGTAAAGGCCTGTTTATCAGAAGCAAGCTATGAACAGATGTTTTTGTAAACTTTTTGTCCTGCAGGATGTTTATTATGTTGTTATTAGGTTGCCTACACACATAATTTTGTGCTGGGTTATGTTTAATCATCATTCTCAGCAGCTACTTTTAAAAATCTGTTCACTATCAAAATGTACAGAGTGTAAAAATGTAATTAAAATATCAATAATAAAGTATTTCCTGTACTATTTAAACTCCTGAGGGTAGCATTAGCAGCCTACACGCTATATCAAGATGATATTTTCAAAAGCACCCAAGGATAGGAAATTAGAGAACTTATTTTGGTGTCTAGCTGTGCCAGGTTACACCCATCCCTGAAGGGGCTGAAAAGAGCCCAGCCCCAAGTGGACAAAGAAACCTGACCTAGGTGGGCAAAGAGACTTGGTCCCCCCTTCCAGGGAAAAGTGGTCCCCTGGGTCAAAGTCTATTCCACTCCCCCTTCCTGTCCAGCAAGCCGATTTAAGGGGAGCCATTTTCTTGGATCTCTCTGTTTCCCGGCTTTGCCTGCTCAACAGACATATCTGCTGCCCTCCTGCTTCCTGAGTTACCATGTGGCTTGCCTCTGTGCTGCAGCCATGCTTCTAAGAGCTGCATCCGTTTACATCAAGGGAATCCAATGCCAGCTGGGCCTGGTTTTGTATAGTTTCCTATTTACCCCTTTCCTTATACTTTTATAACTTTCCCTGTCACTCAAAGGCTATATATATATATATTATTTTTCTGTTGTTGTTAAAATTACCTTTTAATTTCTAAACTGATTCCAGACCATTTTTTTTCTGATTTTGCCTCTCCTGCCTAGTTTGCTTTTACCCTACTGGGAGAAAAGGGAGAAGGAAGGCAATCTAAATCTGTTCCATTTGGGCTTTTGGTCACTGGGAAAAGCTTCAACTACAACAGTAGCCTGTGTCTTTGGCCACAGAAGACAGCATTGATGACCAAATGCATATATCTACAGTGCTGCCTGAAGTAGGCCAGGTGAATCACACCTGTGTATTTCTCTTTCCTCTTTAAAGAAGGCTGAGATGACAAGTCCTGCTGTAGGTATACTATACTACAGATGTCTTGGATGGGGGTAACCTACTTCTAATAGTATCTCAAAGATACTTCTAATAGTATCTCAAAGACCCAAGAACCTGGTATTCTTGGTTTCTCAACCACTCAAAGCATAGAGGAGACCTTCTATGGAAATTATTCTGTAACCTGGTACACCATAACCCTTGGAAGCAAGAGAAGGAGGTATGAATTTTTAATTCTCCAAGATGGGAGAGTGAAAAAGTATCTCCATCTCCTTCTTCCTTATGAATACCTCAGGCACCACAGTTTCATATGAAAGTCTGCCATTCCTACATCAAAAAGACTCACCTAGTTCTTCATGTCTAAAAGGAGGAATACAGGATCTAAGCACAAGGAATGGTTTCAAAACTGTGATATACAGCTTTGTGGTGATCTCTGTACTAACTCAGGCTGACCCTATATCTGGACAGAAGAGATTTTTGATGCAGATCCCCTTCTGTGTTTTCAACAGGTTAATTTAGAGCAAAGTTCATTGTGAAACCTAGCCCAAGGACCTAACCTTTTTGTAGGCAAGACAAGAACTTAGCACCATGCATGTGACTATGAGTTCTGGTGCTTAATTTTCCCTTTGGATATACTTTTTCAGTTCCAGTCACAGGGAAAGGTGCCCAAAGATCAGTGAGAATATGTGTCTAAATGATGGTCTGATGTCACACTGATTGCCTGTGAAGATGCAGAAAACCTAACCAACAAATTGCCAGATCTATTGTCTGAAACTTGTGCTTTCTTACCTCAGCAGCATTGTTGCCAGAATATCAGGTTGGTTGAAACACACCATTCATTTCTTAAGCAGATTAGCAATTAGCATGTCCTCATGGCAATACATCATGCACAATAAACAACTTAACTGTAACATAGCTCAGGAATATGTATTCAAAGGAAGTTTGAAATGTTTGGCAGTGAACTTCTTTGTACACGGATGGAAAATGGTATTAGCTCATCTTTTATATAAATACTTGCATCCAGTAGCAGAGACCTATTACAGGAGTATGCTAGTTAATTTTATTTAGGGAAATCAGGAAATTTCAGACCAAATATTTGTGTAAGAAATTATGGGGCCATTTATATCCCTATTTTTAGCACATTGAAAACAATAAAGAGAAAAACAGGATTTAATAAGCTTTAGTGGGTAAAGTAAGAAGCAGGAAAAAGGGATTTCCATAGGAGGCCTTGAATTTCATAAGGGGACCATTTGTTTATCCTCTTCTCACTGGCATACTAACTTCAGTAGGAAGCTCTACTATAGACTTTGCAGAATTCATGACTCTGAATCTTCCTTCCACTGTTGCAGCCAAAGGCTGCCCTACCTCATTTTTTCAGGTCTCTCTGCCATATACTGCCCCATTTGTTGCAGTTTCCAGTATGGGAGGTTATAGAGACCTTAAAAACATAACTGCAGTTGCTTATTTTTCACAAGACTTCTGACCTCTGTATTGACTTTTTTGGTCATCTCTAATAAATATCTGGGTCTGCAACAGTGAGATCAATGGACTTGATCTAATCAGATGTAGGTGCAAACAGAAATGTTTCAGCTTCTAGAGATAAACACAGATCAAAATGGATATTCTGCACATTAAGACAACATTTATCTCAAGTAAAGAGAAATCTGGCTGCCCTTTTTCATTATTCTATGATATTGAAAGTCTGCTAATTTTCTGACATGAATGAAAAATGTTTTGAAGTTTGCCCCTTTACATATGCTGCATTTTAAATTCAAAATGAGCTATAATTCAGATCTGTACATTTGAAAACCTCTAGCAAAAATAGGTGCTTTCTTTAGTTCAGTTTAGTTTAGCACATGGCAAAGTCTCAAAATTATTTTCAAATTACTTTGTGATTCCATTAATTCAGATAATATTTTGTACTTATGGGGAAGACCCAATTTAAATTTATTTTTGCACCTTGAAGTCTTGTGCTGCTGGTTGTTGTAGAAAATCAAGAACTCTATTCTTAAAATAGCTTGAAAATCTTATCAAGAAAGGACATTAGGAGCCTTCCATTTTAGCAAGTCTTTCCTCTCTCTTCTCTAGTTTCCTTTATCATCTAACATTTGACCCATTCTTATCAATATGTATTGTAAAACTTTTAAAACCTGTCAACAGAGAAACTATACTTGTAATGTAGGTAGAGATAAATATAACCTCACAACTTGTTTCCCATGATCCACCCATGAGCAACTTGTGTGAGGTTTATGGCTTCTTCCTCAGAGAAAGCTCCTTCATTGTCTTCAAAGAATGATTGATTCAGTAAGCTGATCTGAGGACAAGAAGTCACGGGAGAGGTCTCTGCCCCAGTATCACGGCCTGGAAGAATGATGATAGGTTATCATTTCCTTTTTGTTGCAAGGAATTAAGTTCATGGATATGCTGCGGATAAACATCTAACAGGAACCAATCCCTTTTAGAATTGCTTTCAGATCTGGCAGGCAAAGTCCTTGAGACCATTCTGAACTACACACCAGAAAGTGTGCTGTGCATCTTATGGTCTTATGTAATATTTGAAGAGTATGTCAATGTGTCATTTAATGGGGCATAGGTGAACTTTTTAGTTTTCATCTAGACATTGATTAGTGAGAATTGATTGTTAGGAAAATATATTTCTTTTAGGAGGGTAAGCAAATAGAAACAACATTTCCATCGTCTTTCATCTTTCAGTTCTCTGCAGTAAAAAGAAAAAAAATCAGTCAAGTTTAGTGATTGCTGTAGTATAAACACAAATCTACATATTCATATACATAATGACATTTGTATTGAAATTTGTATTGAAATTAGTATTTCTGAATATCTCATCAGACAGAATTTCCCCATCTTGTCCTTTTTCCCACTTATTTTGTTTTTCCTATTCGTTGCCAGCTTGGAAAATGATATTTCATTCTATTTTTCCCACACTAACCTGTTCTAATTAATAGTTCAGTGAATGTATGTTTAAAATTCATGATTAAATAATCCTTTCTTGCATGTAATTTATCATCTGCAGTGAGTCTGGTGGCTGAGCTACCAATGGAAAAAGTACTTGAATGAAAGCAGCCTCCTGATCTTTGCCTTTACAATGCCCTTTTGTTCCATTACTTTCCATGTGGGAAGATTAGGGAGGGTCAGTAAACAAAAATGTCTTTGCACTTCTTAAGAGATCTAAGTGCTCTGTCTGTAGAGTCAGCAACTTCCCATTGACTTTCAAATAATTTGAAATAGATGAGTTCCTTTCACAGCATTAAAGTTCTGGCTGGGGCAATGAGTATTGTCTTCTGATTCCTTACCCTTACACTGACAGCAATGTGACAGAGCCACCTGGCTAGAGGAGGTTTTGCGTCTTTTGCTTTATCAAACAGGGATTATATATCATCAAATGCATGTACTATCAGTTCCTCATTCCAGTCAACACATTTCCTTTATAATACATATTTCCTTTATAAATTATAAATTATGACAAATGTTTTGTAAGAGATTCAAAGGCAAATGAACTATTCAATTCTTGCTGTGTTCACATCTAATGTTATTCTCCAGGACTGTGGAGAAATCATGAAGAATTTGAAGGGTTATAGATGAGTTATAAGGTGTAGGGAATGCTCTTCACAGCATTAATTTGGCTTTCTGGCTTTAAATTTCAAGAACAGAGGCTATGGGAGAATGTGACAATTAAAGGTTCTCCCATTCTGCTCTTAGAAAATCATCCTATGAATCAGCTTCTGAATCATGAAACTGTACAGAAACAGATCTCTAAATCTAATGCTGCAACTTAGCCTTTGCCTGATAGGAAAACTTCAGGATCAGGCCTCAATAAAATAATTTTGATGTATCATGGATAGAACAAAGTAATGAGTACCTGTATAATACCCCATTATACACACTGTTAAGAAAAACAGTTAGAAATAAAACAGATGTCCAAAACCCAAATGCTTTTAAGGTCACTGAGATGAGCCACAAGATACACAGTGCATAACACAGAAGCTTTGGAAGGAATCTGGATACTAATAACTGAGCTAAAGATGTAACTGTTTATTCCAACCATTTACAAACATAGGGAATTATGCAATGCTCTGACATCATTTCTGCTAGCAGCTGTAAATGTCTACTGAACATCTGTCTGAAGTGCTATTCTCACAGTCCAGCTGCCAAAATTAGCTGAGTAAATTAAAACTATATTCCAAATTTCATTTCTTTATAAAGAAATTTTGCCTTTCTGATGGCAAAATACTCTTGTGAAAACTCTTTCAACAATTCTTTGTACCATTTCTATAGCATTTTACTTATATTTTCTCCCATAAAACCACAGAACACTGGAACATGTGTCACTGTGTCAGAAGATTAATGAAATTCCTTTGCAATAGCTGTTATTTACATGTTGGCACTTGCTTTTAAAAGATTGTTTACTCCTCTTGGAAGCAGGGGTAATTTTGACCAGGGACCTCAGTTCTAAAAAGGCAAAAATTATGTGGGGACTAATAGGTAGTTTGAATTTTCATTGAAGACAAGGATAAAATATGAAAAATGTGTGAAAAATGCTTAGCTTTCATTATATCTACAAGTGTGAGCAGAAGAGCAAAGTGCTTAAGAGAGGGAAAATTTTGCCTCCCCAAAATTTGAAGTTCTTCTGGCTAGGTGTACATTTAGCATATTTTTATTGATCTTCACCTATATCCTGAATACCACATAGAATAACATAAAAAATAAATAAATCTGATTTTCCAAATGGAGAGCAAACAACTCTAGTATCAGATTAATTGTAATTATATCCTTAGCTCATAGCATTGGGTTTATTTCTGCTAATGTATCTAGAAATTGCTTACTTGAATTGCACGGTTGGAATTGTTTGTTTCTGCTCATTGACTTGAGCTACTTGGACTGACTAATTCTTATTTACACATGTTCCTTTCATTTGTGTTCCTGAACTTGAAGAATTATATTTCCATGTTTAATCTCTTTATATTTCAGCTCAATAACAAAATGGGGATAATAATGATAGGGATAGTATGAGGACTACTCTTTGGGATGAGTATTTTTGTGTGTTAAATTATCTGTAATGAAAGTACATAAAATCATGTTTCAGCTTCATATAAGAGTTATAAGGTCACATATAAGGTCCCCCAAAAAATCATGACCATTCCATTGTGAAGATGTACACTGCACAAACAATTGATGTTTTTACAACCCCCAATTACTTTCTTCTGGAAAAAAAAAAAAAAGAAAGAAAAGAAAAGAAAAAATAAATTATTAAGTCTTTATGTGGTGGGAATGATTGATTTGCCTATAAGTAAATAAAGAAATACCATGGTGGGTTTTGCAGATCCAATAAAAACTGGCCTTTGGAATGGATTCCATCCTCATTTATCCTGCAATTTACACAGAAACTAGGGAAATTTTACTACGTAAAACTGCCACAAATAACAGCAAAACTGGGGGATTTGAGAAACACCTCTCCCTTCTAACAAATTATATGGTAGAAGAAGACACAAAGCTGGTATATCACAGGTAACTGCTCAGCTCTTCAGTGTTAGGAACATCCAGTTCTACGTAATAAGCTTTCTTTACATTGTGATCCAATTGCTTTTTAAAAGTCAGTCATTTACAGGTCTTGTTAAGTGTACTCTGTCTCTCAAATAAGCTGTTAGGTCATCAGGGCACATAATTTATTAAAGTGCATTTTGTGAACAGAGAGTTCATCTGTAAGGATATTGTGTTTCCCGAGGAAGTTAGGAAGACATTTGCCAAAAAGGAACTAAGGTTAAAATTCAACAGATATCCGTTTCTCTAGAGTTCCTCTAAAAGATGTTTCTAAATAGACACGAGATGTAAGCAGAAAGAAAACCTCCAGTGAAATGCTGAAGTGAAGAGTACCAATGTGATGACTTCCATCTCTAAAATGAAAACCACTCCAGCTGGAATGCAAGACAAGCCCTAGCATCTAGCAGGCTAATTGCACTATGCAAGGATTCAGATCTTACAGCTATTTTAGGTTCAAGATTCTCAGTTTCCACACCTTAGGAGTTACATCAGTCTGCAGATGCTTCTTATACACGTGCCATTCTGATTTTACCAGAGTTTCTCTTCTTTCAGGCTGTTGGGTATCTGGCCACAAAACTCATTCTTGTGCCCCTGTGCATACCCAGAGTATGTGTCTTGTAACTACCTTTGATGGCTATGCCTCACCTACTGTGGTGGTGAGAGAAGGCCTGGCTCTCCCTCCCCCATAAAGAAATGGTCACACCTATTTACTGCTCATATTACAGAATCAGCACAGAATCACAGAATGTTAGGAGTTGGAAGTGACCTTGAAAGATCATCTAGTCTAACCCTCCTGCTAGAGCAGGACCACCTGGGGCAGGTCACATAGGAATGCAGCCAGGTAGGTTTTGAATGTCATTAAAGAAGGAGACTCCACAACCTTTCTGGGCATCCTCTTCCAGTATTCTGTCACACTCACAGTGAAAAAGTATTTCCTTATGTTTATGTGGAACCTCCTGTGCTCCATCTTGCACCTATTGCCCCTTGACATCACTGAGAAGAGCCTGGCTCCTTCCTCCTAGCACTTGCCCACCTTGCCCATTGCATCAGTGGACAAGGGAAGGGCAATGGATGTCATCTATCTGGACTTTTGACACAGTCCCACAAAATATCTGTCTCTCTAAACTGGAGAGATGTGGATTTGATGTGTCAACTGCTCAGTGGATAAGGAATTGGTTGGATGATTGCATACAAAGGTGATGTCCAGATAGAGACAGGTGACAGATGGTGTCCCTCAAGGGTCTGTATTGGGACCAGTACTGTTCAATATCTTCATCAATGATATAGACATCAAGACTGAGTTCACCCTCACCAACTTTACAGATGATATCAAGCTGAGTGGAGCAGTTGATAAAACTGAAGGATGGGATGCCTGGACAGGCTGGAGAAGTGGGCTGAGGGGAATCCCCAGTACAAGAACTGGCTGGTGGAGGATGAAATTGAGAGCAGCCCTGCAGAAAAGGACTTGGGGGTACTGGTGGATGAGCAGCAGATTGAAAGAGGTGATTCTGCCACTCTACTCTGCTCTCATGAGACCTCACTTGGTGTACTGTGTCCAGCTATGAGACCCACTGCACAAGAGGGACATGGGCCTGCTGGAGCAGGTCCAGAGGAGGGCCACAAAGATGATCAGAGGGCTGGAGCACCTCTCTAGAAAGACAGACTGAAATAATTAGGGCTTCCCAGCCTGGAGAGCAGAACACTCCAGGGAGACTTTATGGCTACAGGAAGGCTGGGGAAGGACTGTTTAGAAGGGCTTGCAGAAAGAGGATGAGGGGCAATGATTTTAAACTGGAGCAGGGCAGATTTAGGGTGGACACAAGGAGAAAGTTCTTTACAATGAGAGTGGTAAAACACTGGGGCAAGTTTCCCAGGGATGTGGTTGAGGCCCTGTCCCTGGAGACATTCAAGATCAGACTTTATGTGACACTGGGCAGCCTTATCTAGTTGGAGGTAACCTTGCTCACTGCAGGGGGTTTGGACAAGATGACTTTTGAGGGTATCTTCCAACCCCACACAATCTGTGAATCTTCAGTTTCTTTGCAGTAGAAGAACAATCATCTTTTTAACATGCTCTTAGAGCCTAGATCTGCAGGCACTCTAAATGATCAGTATTGAAGCAGCAGGAATGTCACATATGGCACCTGAAATCTTCACTTCTTGAGATGTGAATATTACATAAAGAAAACATTAAGGAATTTTAGTCACTTCTCAAAGAACTTGATGTGACAGCCTTTGAAATGGAAGAAAAATCTCTTTTGGTTATCTTTTAAACTCAGTAATTTTAAACAAAAAGACAGAATATCAAATACACTTTATCTTGTATACACAATAGAACATGCCAACTAATAACAAGAAACAGATCATGACCCTCAAGGAGCTCACCTCATTTAGAGATAATGGAACACAGTCAAATATAAACAGTTTGAAATGAGAGAGTAATGCAGACTTTGCCCATAAAGCTTAAGAGCAGATTAGCTTTATAAAGCACTTTGAAGCAACTTTGTTGCATATCATTTTGAGCAGCTCAGAAGCATTAGAAATGCTTGATGGCAAAATATTATTACTATTTGTAACTAAACACCTTGTCTGATTTTAATAGCAGCATCCTAGATGTTTAGATATTTGTGCAAAATTGGATTTGACAAAGATTCAGTGTGAATTTTGCCACGATATGGTCAGTTAAAGAAATTACCAAGATAAGGTTAGTCCTGTGGCCGCAGTGCAGTCATTACTTTCAGCTGGTTCATTTTAAGAGCAAATGTTCAAAGATACACCGAATTTCTGTGGACTGTGCTGTGAGTAAAATGACTGACATCCTTTGAAATAGTTGTGAATGGCAGAATGGGGCTAAGCATAACAAATTCTGAAAGGTGAACTGGGCCACTTATGCACTTTTGAAGTACTGCTTGGAATTTGTTTTGAAAATCAATCAATGAAAACAAATTGCTTGGAAAATAAATTCTTTATGCTGTGGGTTCCTTGTTTGCACAATGTTGACACACTTCTTACATGCTTTTCATGCTAAACTCATTTTTTCCCTGAGAGGCTCAAGCTTGCTTTGGTTGCTAATGACTCAGAGTGGAGAGGAATTTATATCACGGTTTATCGGAAACCAAATTATCTGATTATTGAAAAATCAGGGTTTGGAACTATGGATTCTTCAGGGGATGTCAAGTCTCTCACTATGTATTTCTACAGTACACTCTAAACTCTGACATGACATCTCCATGATGCCTTACCAGCAGCGACAAACATAATTTCTCCAACAGGATCCAGACAATGCATCTGCCACATGCTTCACTGCTGCCTACTACTAAAAGAAGCAGGGGCACTACCATTCTTGCTGCCTGTCTTCATGTAAATCTGACTCTGTAACAGCAGTACTAAAGCAAAATCATTATTCAGAATTATCTAAACATATATGTCTTCTAACAGGGAGAACTAGAGTGTTGCTATTAGAAGCGATGTGCTTCACATAGTTAGGAAGAGAAGAAGCTGAACAAAGTAATGTCCCCACTACTATACAACTACCTAAATAATGTAAAAATAGTTGAGATAGAAGTCTGAATAAGAAATGTAGGTAGAAAAAAACCAGGTTTTCAGAAAATGTGGACAATATTAAAATATTGACACTAATTCCATTCTGGCTTTAGCAGACCAAGACCAAGGAAAAGGAAATGGAAAGAAAAAAGTAGGAAAACCTTCCAACAATTGTGGCAGAACTGCTTAAAGCCTAGCAGCTGCTGACCTTCCAAACACCTGTGGAATGCAGTGAGAGATATATATATATATGTATTAGCTCATTGCCAGGGCTGGAGGGAGAAAGCTGGATTCTGCTACCTCTACAAGGTTTTCAGTGTTTCACATATGGATTTTGTATCCTTTTAAATCCTCAATATATAGTGTTAGAAACCCTGAGATTCTTACCACTGAGCTTCTCGTGACAGGGAGGAAATTGTACACATTACTGGAATACAGGAAAGAGCTGTGAACCTAGAACTATAACCAACCTGCCTTTAAACATGTAATGACATCTAGCAGAGGAAGTGGAGCTGAATAAGACTTATATAGCTTCTATGTGTAGGCTTGTAAAGGTCTAGATTTTGAGTAGTTTTTGTTCAAAAGGTGAAAAGTCATTATCCTTATCTATAATGAGACCACTGTTAAATATATATCTTGTGTTATGTTGCAAACCAGGACTACAGATCTATATGCATGTGTTTGTGTGTGAGAAAAAGACAAAAAGGCTGGAGAAAAAACTGAGAGTACTACTTTCACGAGCTTATTCAGTTCCCTTGTAAACAAAGGCTCATCTATTCTTTAGATCTTTTAACTATGTCTTCTGAATAAGCATTACTTACCCTATCAGTTTCTCTGGTTCCATCCAGTTTGTTTTTCCTTATAGGAAGGGCATGGAACTGATGGAGAGGGTCCAGAGGAGGGACAAGCAAATGATCAGGGTGTTGGGGCACCTCTGCTATGAGGACAGGCTGAGGGAGCTGGGGTTGTTCATTATGAAGAAGAGGAGGCTCTGGGGAGACATGATAGCAGTCTTCCAGTACCTGAAGGGGGTCTACAGGAAGGATGGAGAGATACTGTTTATAAGGACCTGCAGTGACAGGACGAGGGACAATGGCTTCAAACTAGAGAAGGGCAGATTTAGATTGGATATCAGAAAGAAGTTCTTCACTGTGAGGGTGGTGGAAGACTGGAACAGGTTGCCCAGGGAGGTGGTTGAGGCCCCTTCCCTGGAGATATTCAAAGTGAGGCTCAGTGAGGCCCTGGGCAGCCTGGTCTAGTTGGGGATGTCCCTGATGACTGCGGGGAGATTCTTTGCAGGTCCCTTCCGGCCTGTATCATTCTATGATTCTATATATTAAGTACAATCCAGTAAAAGAGAATATTCTTGCAGTACCAACTCAAGGCTCAATATGAATTTCCATTGGCAGAGCTGTTCTAATAGCCATGTGAATTGTGCCATTCTTCTTGAAAAGCAAACATGACCCCTAGCTTTCATTCAAGTATGTTGTACACAGTGTGATGAAACCCACTCAAATAAGTCAACATTAAAAAGACAAAGGTAATGCCATTTTTAAGAACACTGGTTTTGTTGTAAAGGATTTGAACTACTTAATGATCTTGTTCAGACACCATGCTTCTGGTAGCCTTTGATTTTCAGAGAAATCCTTCTGATTGCTTCAGAGGACACACAGTATGGGTTCCTATTGTAGGACAATTGCTTTAGTCTGTGTGATAACACTGCCAACATACAAAGCAAATAAGATGAATGAACGACTTCTGCTAAGAAGTGCAGACCAAGGCACTACCTGCTTGTTTAATGATATGTAAGAAAACAACTTCTGAAGATCTGAAACAAGAAAAAAAGAATGGATACTATTTGCTTTTAGAGGTATCAGGCTCTTTCCCTGACTTGCCTTTCTGTTATATAATTTTTGGCTTAGTTGGCAGTTGTATGAATGGGGTAGTTAGTAGTGACATGATGCCTGTGAAAGTAGACAATACCTGGTTAGAATCTGCTGCTGTTGTGTAGAGAGAATACAGTCAGGCATGGGAAATAATTATCTGCATTTAATATATGATCAGTTATTTGAAATATAAACATGAATAGAGGAAGATCTAAGATCTACTGTTAGAAATAAATAACAGAACAGAGTGGTTGGTTAGCCATTGGAATGGGCTGCCCTGGGAGGTGGTGGAGTCACCATCCCTGGAGGTGTTCAAGAGGGGATTGGACATGGCACTTGGTGCCATGGTTTAGTCATGAGGTCTGTGGACAGGTTGGACTTGATGATCTTTGAGGTCTCTTCCAACCTTGGTGGTTCTGTGGTTCTGTGGTTCTGTGATTCCTTCTAGTCTAGTTACTTGCTGCTATTCTTAGAAGTCTCCAAGGTGAAAAAAAAAATAAAATCCTTGTAATACATTTGTAATACTTAACCTTGGGGGGACATAGTGTTTGAAAATTCTTTATAAACACAAAAAATAATGTAAATTGCATCTGCAATTTTGGAGGTTATTCAGCTTTGAGTGCTGATCCTTTGAAATATCACTAAAAGGATGTAAACATCAGACACAACTTTTGGCATTCGCTGCTGAAGAATTAAGATACAAGTTATGCGAAAGCCCATGGCAAGACATCCATCAGGAAATAGTCTCATTCAGTTCTTAGTGAAAACTAATGGAAAAGTGCAGCTGTAGAATTTGTTTCATGACATTGATGTTTAACCATCAACTAGTCATGATGAAGTTCATTTTTTTCCCCATTAGCTGTAGGAAAGCACCTTTAACTTCATTCCTCTGATTTATCTTAGATGTTTGATTTAGAATATGATTAATTGATCTCATGAGGTTTCTCTCTAATTGTAAGGGAATTTGGTTTAACTATTAGGTATTTTGAAGTGGTTGAGAGTAACCTAACCCAAACTGGTCTTGTCAGAAACGGAATCTAGGAATGAATTTTCTCCATTCTCACTTACAATCACTTTAAGTGTCATAGTATCACAATAATAACAAAGAACATATGTTCACCAATATTCAAGGACTCTTTAGCTAATTCTTTCTAACTGTTCAAATGTATCTGCATAACTCCTTGTTGTAAGTGTGCACGTTTCAGGATCAGACTCAAGTTCACACTAATCACCTACCTTGTAGTCTATATACTTTGTTCGTGGGATCAGAGGAGATTCTCTGATTATGTACTAAGATAATATCTGACCTCAGGGATTGGCATTGGCCTAGTATTCACCAGCTCAGTAGAACAGCAATACTGGAATATTCCACTTTTCTCTTGCCATGTGCTCTTGTGCTGTGTAATCCTTTTCTTGAATTGATTAAGCTTTATCTTATGCCAACATGATTTTATCATGCCTATATAATTCTTTCTGAGATGCTGCTTCAGTATCTAATTCCTCTAATGTTCAGCAAACTCCTGATTTTCTTTAGATGTTTATTCAAGCCTAATTGTATGCACTTGTTCTTACATCAGCTGCTCTTCAGATAATTTTTATACTTTCCTCATCAAGTTTACCTCTGCTGATTATTAATAGAAAGCAAATGTCTGGCCTATCAGCCTCCATTTTACAAAGGCAAAAAAGCAAGTCCAAGTCCCTTTTACAAGTTATTTCCCCCTAACTCTCCTTTCCCATAATCATCTTCACAAGTTTTCTTTTGTCTTTTGGGTTGAATTCACCTTTCTGAACAGGGGGATTCCCAGGATTATACAGAATCCTGCCAATTAAACTTTGTCATCACTTTGAACATCTTATCTGTTCTGGAAAAGATGTTTCACCTGCTTCTTTATTTGTTCTTTTCACTGATGGCTAAGTAAAGCCTCCTGATGCAATAATTCAGTTTATTGATAGAAGTTCTTGTTGTTCATCTCTAGCTGCAGGAACTTTCATTCCATTTGATGTTTCATCCCACCACTACAGCAGTGGTCCCCCAGTTCATTAATTTATTGATATTAAACATCTTTTTAAAAACACTTTTATTTGTGATGCCTCTCACGTCTGTCATCAGTGAACTTTGTGAGTACAGCCTCAGTTTTTGTGGTAAGGTTAGTAACTCATTATTGTTGATTATGAGATGATCTGATTGTAGATAAATTCAGGAGGAATTCCATAATTTCTGAGTAGTTATTAGCAATATAACTAGCAACAGTAGAACCTTTCCATAAACCAGCAGCAAAGCAGCAATCCTTTCATTATAATCACATCATACCAATATGTTTGTAGTACAGTTACATCTCCTTTGTCTTGAAGCGGCACAGAGATTACACTGATGAAACTATGACCCTAGAAGTGGTCACGGTACCCAAATACTGACTTCTACAAAAGAACCATGCATTCCTTTCCCCAAGGTAACTGAAGTCCCCATTTTCAGTGCCTGATCATGTATCTAAATGGAGAATAAGCAGGGACATGATTCCTAAGAGATTTCTATGTGAACTAGAGTACAGAAAGACCCAGACCAGTCATGCTAAAATTTGAGTGAGTAGGTCAGGATGGATGCGGATGAGTAGCAGGAATCTGTATAAGCATAAAGATGGTCCACATAGCTATCAAGTTAGGGTTGCAATAAAAGGATTTGTCAGGTGCTGCACGGATACTTCTGAGCTTCTCTTATGCATTACCCTTTCTCTGGGTGAAGTTATCGCACTTTTCAGGAAGACTGCTATGATTTGGATATTAATATTACAATGATTTGTATTTAAAATGTTACTTAAAGATGTTAAGCATAAAACAAATTCAATTTAGGTGTTAGTAATATCAAGCCCTGAGGAAATCTAATTTTATTTCAGTTCTGAATGTGTCTTAAAGATACATGGAGAGAGAATATTTTCAGTTTGTTGCCTGCCCCTTGGCACAAAGTTCAGAGACAAAATTTGATCCTCAAATTAACACTGAAGAAAGGCTTGTAAGCTCAAGTGAAGCAAAAGCTCTGGCAGTATGCTGCAAAGAGACAAGAAACCCAGGATTTTAAAAGCTGACATCAGGAAGTAATAACACTAATACTTTGATCATTTGTTCTCTTTCTGTTTTTAGTGAAGCTCAAGATTATATGTTGTCAGGGACTAAGAAAGGGGGAAAGAATCTGTCCAAGAGGAAGGGCAGGGACAACCTCCACTCCTTGGTTGACATGGAGGGAAATGTTGTAACACAGGATGAGGAAAAGGCAGAGGTACTTAACACCTTCTTTACCTCAATTTTTACTAGCTGGAAAGAACGTCTACCAGACAGCTGGCCTGCAGAGCTGGCAGAAGGAGCCAGGGAGCTGCATAGTTTCCCTGTGTTCCATGAGCAAGTGATAGGAGCTCTCCTCAGCAGCTTAGACCCCCACAAGTCCATGGGACCAGATGGGATCCATCCTAGGGTGCTGAGAGAGCTGGCAGATGAGCTGGCCAAGCCACTCTCCATTATTTTTCATCAGTCCTGGCTCACTGGAGAGATCCCAGATGACTGGAAGCTGGCCAACGTGGTACCCACCCACAAGAAGGGCTGGTTGGATGAGCCAGGGAATTACAGGCCTGTCAGCCTGACCTCAGTGCCAGGAAAGATTATGGAGCAGGTCATCCTGAGTGCAATCACACAACACTTAGAGGATGGCCAAGGGATCAGGCCCAGCCAGCATGGGTTTAGGAAGGGCAGGTCCTGCCTGACCAACCTGATCTCCTTCTATGATCAGGTGACCCGCCTGGTGGATGTGGGGAGGCCTGTGGATGTAGTCTACCTGGACCTCAGCAAGGCCTTTGACACCGTTCCCCATAGCAAACTCCTGGCCAAGCTGTCAGCCCATGGCTTGGATGGGAGCACACTGCGATGGGTTAGGAACTGGCTGGAGGGCCGAGCCCAGAGAGTGGTGGTGAATGGTGCCACATCCAGCTGGCAGCCAGTCACCAGTGGTATGCCCCAGGGATCAGTACTGGGCCCCATGCTCTTTAACATCTTTATTGATGATCTGGACGAGGGCATCGAGTCCATCATCAGTAAATTTGCTGACGACACCAAGCTGGGCGCAGGAGTTGATCTGCTGGAGGGTAGAGAGGCTCTGCAGAGGGACCTCAACAGGCTGGGCAGATGGGCAGAGTCCAACGGCATGAGATTTAACACATCCAAGTGCCGGGTTCTGCACATTGGCCACAGCAACCCCATGCAGAGCTACAGGCTGGGGTCAGAGTGGCTGGAGAGCAGTCAGGCTGAGAGGGACCTGGGGGTGCTGGTCGACGGTAGACTGAACATGAGCCTGCAGTGTGCCCAGGCAGCTAAGAGGGCCAATGGCATTCTGGCCTGCATCAGGAACAGTGTGGCCAGCAGGAGCAGGGAGGTCATTCTGCCCCTGTACACTGCACTGGTTAGGCCGCACCTTGAGTACTGTGTCCAGTTCTGGGCCCCTCAGTTTAGGAAGGATGTTGACTTGCTGGAACGAGTCCAGAGAAGAGCAACAAAGTTGGTGAGGGGTTTGGAACATAAGCCCTACGAGGAGAGGCTGAGGGAGCTGGGGTTGCTTAGTCTGGAGAAGAGGAGACTCAGGGGTGACCTTATTACTCTCTACAACTACCTGAAGGGAGGTTGTAGACAGACGGATGTTGGTCTCTTCTCCCAGGCAAGCAGTACCAGAACAAGAGGACACAGTCTCAGGCTGCGCCAGGGGAGGTTCAGGCTGGATGTTAGAAAAAAGTTCTATACAGAAAGAGTGATTGCACATTGGAATGGGCTGCCTGGGGGGGTGGTGGAGTCACCATCACTGGAGGTTTTTAGGAGGAGACTTGATGGGGTGCTTGGTGCCGTGGGTTAGTTGTTTGGGCGGTGTTGGATTGGTTGATGGGTTGGACGTGATGATCTTGAAGGTCTCTTCCAACCTGGTTTTTTCTATGTATTCTATGTATTCTAAAAAATAATGTCCTTCATATACAGAAGTTGCTTCAGGCACAGAGGGTTGATTTTTCTAGTAAAATCTGAATTTCATATGATACTTTGAACATTATTTATAGACAAGTCATATCAGTAGTACTTGGTTGTGAATATATAAAAGGACCTGGTGGCTTTAAATGTAAGTAAGGAAAATCAGTATTTGAGGATTTGTAATTCTCCTGGCCAGAAGTCCTATTCACACAAAGAATTCATGAACTGTAAGTGTAAAGAGGAAACCAGCCCCTTATGGATAGTTATGCACAGAACCATGGAGATCATCCAGCTGCTTCTCACACCACCAATGGAAAGCATATGAATATTTAGTTGGAGCAGATGGTTATGGCAGGTTTACAGCACTGCATTACTGATGCAGATCAACTCTTGGTTCATGACTTTTTGGGTTGACTTAATCCATCCAAGCATTGATGTTCACGATGGGACCAGAAATAACTGCTTAAGATTATAAACTCTTAATGCCTGATTGACTTTTTGTTTGTTTGTTTTAAATATCTTCCACTGAATGGTCACAGACCTCAAGTGAGACCTGTGAGCAACTAAATATGTGTTAGTGCATTAAACACTCAAGTAAAGGGCTAGAGAATTATCAGCAAAGTGTATGGAAGCGTGGAGCACCTACAAAGGAAGTAATTCAAGTAATTGTCCTTTAGAAATATCTGGGTTTGTTGTTTTGTTGAATAACTGATGCAAACATCTTAGTTTATATGCTTGTTATTTATTTAGGTTGGTATTTTAAAAAACTTCCATTCTATAATCAGTTGCTCAAGCCAAGGCCCTTGTGTGACAATTTCCCTGTCAGGAAGTCCTGAGCTAATCCTGACTGACAAACAGAACTGCGATACTAAGAGCCTGGACAAGAGAATGCAGCTTTGGAAAATATTTCTTGAGCAATTAGCCGAGAAACTGCCACGGAAAGTTCTCATTTTGTTAGGTTTCCTTGACCTCATCCTTTCTTTCCAGATGTTCTGTCATGTTTGCTCAGACTGCATCTGCACTACTAAATAAAAGAGCCAGGAAGCAAGTTCAAGCACTTTACCCCACTGTGCATCTGATAGGCACAAACCAAAACAAAACAGGTCTTGCCAACTTTCCAAGATGTATCTGTTCTACCAGGATCTGCTCCTAAGCACAGGGATGTGCATCAGTTGATGCCAGTTAGCATCAGAGCAAGGAGCTGGTCAATGAAAGTTAATTTTTTACTTATTTAGCGTAGGTTATACCCTGTAGGATCAAGATTCATCTGGAGATGAAGGCAACAGAAAGACAGGAGACAATATTTTATTGTATCATGTACTATGCAAAGATAAACATAATGTATTTGACAGCACTCTTACTTAAGACTCCTCTGCTTTAAGTTCTTTCATCACTAGCTGGACTGAAACCCTTTTAAGGAGTGAGAGAATACTCCATGTACTACAGCAGTAAGATAATTGAAGTTGGGAACAGCTGGGAAAAGCAGCCTTATTCCAGATATTAGTGGTATTCTTTTCGGCCTTGATCCAATTAAGACAGCAGTTTCCCTTGTGTTCTGTTCTGCAACCCCCATCCCCCATCCTTCTAAAAATGAGGGAATGGCTGCAAGAAAGGCCTTGGGATCCTTACGGAATTAAACTTCAGATTCTCCTAGTTATAAATTTAAGCCATTCGACTCCATTGCTACAGCAAGTAGGCTTGAATGTCTGGTTAATGACAGGTACTGTGGCAAATTTCTTTGCTTTCTCAGTTTTTTGTTTTTAAATCTGTATTATGTGTTTAATTACTTGCGAAACCACAACTGAAGAAGCTTAAATCTTAAATCTGAAACATGCTTAAATGTGGTCCTCCTCATGAATGTTACATCCAAGTTATCCTTTCCTGTTTAAGGGGAAATTGGTGCATTTAAGATGTTTTAAACTTTCAACACTTTTTACGGCCATTTACATAACATTTAACAACCGTTTACATGGCTATTGTGTCCTAAATGTCAAACCATTGGGTCACTTTGTGACAGCATAAAGACACATCCTGTCAAAGAAGAGAAAACCAGGTTTTTCACCTTCATACAGCAGCTTTGCCTCTGACTGATGCATTTGTGGCGGTCAGCAGCAGCTGGTACTAATATCAGCTGAGATGCAAAACTGTAAATCCACAGGGACGCAGTAAGACGAGGCAGGCTGAGCCTGAGTAACAGCTTACTGTTGCTGAGAGGAACCGTCTTGTTTCCTCTTCAACAGCTTTTTTACACTCGTTTCTCAGTATCATCTGCTCGCTCCTTCAGCCCTCTTGCACCAACTCTCAGGCATCTCTGTCCCTTGGGCTACATGTTTTCCAATAAATTATATTTACCCAGGACCATACTCTGACACTGAGAACAGCTGTCAACAAGCAGCACCCTCCCCATCTATCACAATCTTGAAGCTTCCAGCGCTTGGTGGCCACATACAAGCTGCCTGTGGGGAATAGCTTTTGGTCCACTATGAATTTGCAGCTGTTCCTAGGAATTGTTGGAAATGAGATAGTTAACCTGGGCCAAAACCGTACTGGAGTCATTATAACAATTTACTGTAAAACATAAACAATCCAATTCTAGTGCCTTGGAGTGTTTCCTGGTACTGTTTAATATCTTTGCCGTAGCTCAGGGAGCTGGTTCCTCTCACTGAACTAGCAAGACACCAGCTCAACCAAAAAGGAAGAAGAAAATAACCGTTTGCCAGCAACTCTTCAGGAATCGGATCACAGAGATGGGACGAGAGATAGGATGAGAGCAGAGGATCCGAGAGCAGAGAGGGAGACGTGGGAAAAAAATAAAAGTAAAGACAGGCTTCTTCAGTATCAGTTTTGTCTGTCTTGTGTAACTGTATCCTCCTTAGTAAGAGATGTATGCATATGAATGTACACTAAGGAGAACTGTTTGTCCTGCGGTGATGCTGACTAAAGAGATTTGCAGCACAGTGCCAACAACCCACTGCAATTTTTGTGGATGTTTCTGTCCCTTTGGACCTGCCATCGTATTTGAATGTGTAAGAAATTCCTAATTCTTTTCTTACTCCTATTGTTATGACTGTAAATTGATCTAGAGCATTTTGCTTTAAATGGACTAGTGCGAGCTCACACAAGCAGTTTAAATGGCAGATTGGAAGAGGTGATAGCATTCAGTGAGACAAGCAGAAGGAGATGACCCGCCTTTAACCTCCTCTTGTGACTTATTTGCAACCAAAAGAGCGGTAGTGTACACAGATTTCACAAAAGTTTGTACTCTTCCCTCTGAGTCAATAGTTAGGCATTCAGCAGCAGTGCCACTACATTAGCATAGTCAGCCCCCTGTCCTGGGACACAGATGTTTAGCTGGAGTGAAAAAAACAGTCCTGAATACCTGCATAAAACCCAGTTGTCCAGGGGGTTGTTTTGTTTGTGGGTTTTTTTTATGTCACCATCCTCAGCTTTTTAGCTTACATCACCATACGATCACATGGAGAAATAGGTCTCCAGTCCCAAGTGGCATTGCTTATGGGGCTGTGGGGTGAGAAGGTCTTTGCTGTGCTTCAGGGTGATTCAAACACTTGTTATAAAACTGCTCCAAATTGTATTCCATGTTTTTAAAAGTAAATTTTCTGTCCTTGTAAAAATATAACTAATAAATAAATAAACCCCAAACAAGCCAACAAATAAGCCTCATCCCCCCCAAAAAAAACAACCCAAAACCTTTGAAGTTCTCAGCATTTTGTGGAAACACCTCTTAAGGATAATTTTGTGGTATTTACTGCTTAAAATTTCTCATCACTTACTTTGTACTGGAATCTTTGTGTTCAAACGTTGTTCACACATTATGTGTAAGAATTCCTCTAGCACATGAATATAGATGCAGCCTCCATTTTTACTTTTGTAACTAACAGATTTTCTTAGTTTCCAAGTTAGTTTCTTGTTCTTTTCTTTTCTTTTTTCTTGTTTTCTCCTTCTTTCCTGACAGGCTGCAAGTTTTAGTCCAGTGAACTCATTCATCGAATTGAGTCTAGAGGCCTTGAAATTTGACAGTTTGTGATGAGCCTGTGAAAACATTTTGTTTAGCAGAGTAAGTCATGCAAGTCTTAACAGCATTAGAACAACCTTTCAGACACACAGGCCTGAGTCTTATTAAAGCAACATCCTCATATGACTTTAAAGGAGCTTTTAATTTCCATTATAAAGATCTGATTCCTATACTCTTACTTAGCAAACTGGTTTAGTTCAAAATTTACTAGTACTCGTCACAATTAGAAATTCTCCTGATTTTATATTGTAGCTAAAAGAATTTCATTTATATATATATTGTGCTGTTTTGACAGAACGTTAAATGTTAGTTCTATCTGGAGAGGTCTGAAGATAGGTTAATATTCCTTGTTTCTTGTGAATTAATGGCAACCTAGTGTTTAAATAAAACAACTTCCTGGGCTTGTCTCTGACTCCAACCTTGGGACACGTCCCTTAAAAACCAGTCAAACAGATCTGTGGATCTTGTTGTTTGGGAGTATTATTTTTCACTGGCTTCAGCTGTGAATAAAGTAGATATCACAGTATCACAGTATCACAGTTTAACCAAGGTTGGAAGAGACCCCAAGGATCATCAAGTCCAACCTGTCCCAACAGACCCCACAACTAGACCATGGCACCAAGTACGTTACTTTTGTAAGCATCTGTTAGAATGTGGAACAGAAGAAGCATATAGCTTTTTAATGCAGTTTGACTAATTCTTTCTTAACTCTGACAGATCTATCAGCTTATTTCCTCCATTGTCTAGTGTTAATTCTGTCACTTTAGATATTTTCATCATTCTTTCTTCCTTGGCTATGTATGTAGGAAAATATTTCGCTCCAGAATGTGCATGGATACATTTATCCTAGCAGTGAGCAGTCTGAGTGGAAAGGAATACTTTAAAGGCTGTGACTATGCTAGTAATACAATCTCTCAAATTGCTAGAATCTCTAGGGTACCTGCCATGGCTCCTAGTGCTGCTGCAGCCAAGTATGGTGTAGCTCTCCTGTAAGATGGGGGACACTGTGATGTCCTATGAAAACAAGGACATATAGTGTAAAAGCAGTAGGGAATGCCAGCACTCCTCTGGTTTGGTGTTGCCTCTCAGAAAAAGTACAATAGGAAGGAAATAAGGAAGGATGGAAGGAAGGATAGATGACTTTTTTTACTCTCCTCTGAATCTTCTGAAGTCACTGATGTTGCATTTCTAGTGGAATGATGCAGTTAATCAAACTATTTGAAATCATGGTGTTAAAACATTTTTACTTCATTGAAGTGAGTTTTGGCAATCTTAAAGGCATTTTCCTTTTCAAAATATAAAGGAAATCAGCATCATCTATTAAAAAAATTAAATTCTGACCCTTTGTTTGTTTTGTTTTGTTTGTAAATAACTCTTCAGTGGGGTTTCCAGGGATTTCAATTCTCCATTCCTTTTGGTCTGCTAGTAAGGCATCTGCTTCAGAGAAGATGCTATGCAAAATAACCTGGAGCTGCCTTGTAGTTCTAGGATCAGTGTTTACCTGATGGATTTGGTTAATGAAAGCTCTTAATGCTACGTGCTTAGCTTCCTAAATTAGTGAAGATGCATGGATCCTGTTATGTGAAGCAATCTCCCTGGACCACATTGAATTGTTTGGGTCCATTAATAACGAGAAGCTGAGGGTCATTGGTTTAATGAATCACTTCTGCGGACTTCAAGTCGCAACAAGAAAAGAGAGGAGAAAATAGTAATTGATGGCATAGGGAGCTTAGAGACAAGGAATCCCTCAGTGTGAAGGAGAAGGGAAAGCTATGTTTGCATTTAATAGAGAACCTTAGAGGAACAGACTTCTGGTCACCTACTAAACAGACAAGGACAGGCAGACAACAGACAGGCAGATTATGTGATGTTGGAGGAGGGAGGTTAAGAAAACAAGGCTGGAGGAAATGGAACATGAATCTGTGGGTGTTTAAGAGATGTGCAAATTCAGGAAGATCCTTCTTTGTTATGCTGATGATGCAAAGAGAAGAAATTTTGTTAGCATAATAAGATTTCTCAAAGAAAATCAGAGTGATTTAAATAATTGTCAGTCCACTGAGTTCCTATTAATATTCAAAAGAAATAATCTAATTTGACTTTATTTCTAAACAGAATGCTTCAGACTTCTTAAATATTTGTGAATTTTAAAGAACTCATGTCCCACTTCCTCTGTAAAATGCCCAACACAAGTGTGTCCCAAGAGAATGAACAGCAGCACTCTGACTGGACTTCTACCAATCCTTGCTAAAGCACCATTCTTTCTGTGAAGATGTTTTCCCTTACCAGTTGAATGTCTGTTTTGCAAGCAGGGAGTTTAAATTAATGACCTGTCAATTTAGAAGTCACAAATAATGTAGTCAAATACATAAAATTTCAATCCAGTAATGTGAATCTTGGAATGGCTTAAAGGAAAGCAGTATTAGAATGGTGGAAGACAGTGGCTAGGAATCCTAATTAGTGGAAATGGGTTTTCTACCAGCACTTTAACCAAGTTGACAATCTGTGACGACAGAAATCCATCACAGAATGCAACCAGATCATCATGGGAAAAAGAATGACAGGGTGCTAGAAACAACTTGGGACCAAGGTGTCACAGAGCATCAAGGGTGAACAATCACAGAAAAAATAGTGATACATTTTCATCTGATATGCTGCCCAGTGTTAATTAAATAAATGTAATAATTAAATTTAATAAATTAAATTAATAAAATTTCACATTACATAAATGATTTGTGTATCTTGTCTCTTTCATGCATGTCTGAGATGGTACATTTCTCTTAGAATAGAATAGAATTACCCGGATTGGAAAAGACCTTCCAGATCATCGTGTCCAACCTAACATCCAACACCATCCAATCAACTAAACCACGGCACCAAGCACCCCATCCAGTCTCCTCTTAAACACCTCCAGTGATGGTGACTTCACCACCTCCCCAGGCAACACATTCCAATTGGAAATCTCTCTATGAAGAATTTCTTCCTAACATCCAGCCTAAACCTCCCCTGGAGCAGCTTGAGACTGTGCTGTCTTGTTCTGGTGCTGGTTGTCTGGGAGAAGACACCAACCCCAACCTGGCTACAACCTCCCTTCAGGTAGTTGTAGACAGCAATAAGGTCTCCTCTGAGCCTCCTCTTCCTCCAGGCTAATCCACTAACAATTATATCCTAGTACAATTCAGATAATGGAAGAAAATTAGGAGTGATTGTAATAGATGTGAATGATCACACCATTTCCCCAGCTTGTAAATCAGATGTATCGAGGTAATTGTAGTCCAGGGAAGTTGTGAGCTCTATAGTCATAGAAGTTTATTAATGTCTAGAATTTGTGAAGAAGGATCAGCAAGTCCATATTGTCATACATCTCTCAAGATTTGACACTATTTAAAAAATACTACCTGCTCAGCAGCTTGCTGCAGGCAACCTTCTCTGTCCCCCCTCCTCCAGACTGGAAACAATCACTGTTCTGCTGCACAGAGTATAGGTTTTGTGAATTAGAAATAAGTTCTTCTCTGAGATAAAGACTAAGTTCCTTTGCTTAATCGACTTCTGCCTTTCCAAGCAGGTCTGATCTGATTTTCATGGATATCTGAATTTGCAATTCACCTTGTCCTTATACTCACATGGTGACCCTAAACAGAAATGGAGCTTTGTGGTCAAGTAGTCGCTTAGCTCCAAATATTCCAAACCCCACCACTGTTGTATTTTTCTTATTCCTCTCTTGTGGGTTTCTGAGTCATCAAGCATTAAAACAGGTTATGCTGTGAGGTATACCCTGGAGGTATTTAAAAGTTACATAGATGTCTTACTTAGGGACATGGCTTAGTGGTGGACTTGTTAATGTTAGGTTAATGTTTGGACTCAGTGATCTTTAGGGTCTTTCCTAACATAAATGATTTTATGAAATCCTCTTTATTAACTTTTGATTGACTCTGCCTGATTTTTTTTCTATTTCCTTCAGAGTGTTTGCATGCTTTAGGCTGATACACCTGCCTGACAAGGGACTGAATAAGCATAGTCATGGCAGTGCCTTTAGTCTAAGCTCTGAGGATGAGTAAACTTTGAATATCTACAGGCTGTGCAGAGCCATGAATTCAGAGGAGGTGACTGCTATGGTACAGTATTTTTAAAGAATACATAGTTTGGAAATATTATTTGTGCAGGGATATGGAACACATTTTAATTAAGGAACTGGGGAAATGTAATATAAGGAGTGTCAGGCCCTGACTAAACAAAAGCAATTCTAGCAGCCTAATTGGAAAGTAATTGTATTCTAGAAACATGACTAATTTGAAGGTTTGTTAATTGCTATAATAGAAATGGGAAATCAGAAATAAATTGCCTTTGGTGGAGTGGAAGATGTTTCATTCATGAGACAATAATTTGTTTTATAACAAATTACCCTGGGTCAGGCAGATGCTCTATGAGGAACCTTTGGTATATTGGGCTGTTCTGAGGATAATCACTGATATTATAAAGGACACTAATGATGTTGTCAATAGTACATAGTGTAAACATAAACAAGTAGTATTTAAGCAGTGCAAAAATGTATCCTAAATACATTGTGGACCATATCAGATTTAAAGGAGTATGCAAGCTAAATAGTTTAGATTATAGCAAGACAAGTCTGAAGAGTGCTTTTGGGGCCATTCTCAAAGACAAGACACAAATCAACAAGTTGCCATAACCTTTCAGGCCTAGAGGTGTTAAGCAGAACAAGGTGAACAAATTATTGATAAGCTTTTTTTGTTCTAAGAATGCATCTTCAAGTCTAGCAATAAAGCAGAGCAACTTTCCATGTCTGATTTCTCCCTGAATAAAACCATTACTTCCTAGAATATTTTTAGCATGACTAATCACAAGCAACTTCAGGAAAAGTAGCAAATCCTAATTAGAATTGATCTAATCTGACACCCAAATAATGCTAAATTGGACAGGAGAAGGGAGCTTTTGCACAGTTTACTGACCAAAATTAACTTGGCATCCCACAGCAAGACTTCTCTTTCTCTTCATTGACTTATTTAAATACTTTTGACTTTCTTTTCTAACAGAGCATGTCTGTTTTTTTCATTGTTAAATAGGAGAATTATTTCTGTGATATATCCTCGCACTATTTAAGTGCATGATGTCTCAGTCACCAAGTAAAGCAACAGATTTGGTGCCAGGGTGATGCTTACTCTATGAATTAAAAAAAAACCCAGCCACCTATTTTCATAGCTGTCAGAATAAGCAGATAAACATGTAATGACATTATGCTGTTGCATGAGACTGTCATGCTCTAATTTGTCAACAAATAACTGGTTATATGCAATTGTGCTTTGCTGGCCATCTCAACCAAAGGTACTCTGGCTACACCTTCTGGCGGTCAGATTGTTGCAGTCTCTTAGTGATTACTTAATTTTGTTAATGGCTCCTCTGAGAATCAAAGAACAGTCCTGATTTCCTTTACCCTAAGAGTCCCTGTCTGTGCTACTGTGGATTAGAAGGAAATAGTGAGAATTAGAGCTTTCTGTATTTGTTTTTCTCTTTCTTTCTTTCTTTTTCTTTTTCTTTTTCTTTTTCTTTTTCTTTTTCTTTCTTCCTTCTTTTCTTCCTTCCTTCCTTCCTTCCTTCCTTCCTTCCTTCCTTCCTTCCTTCCTTCCTTCCTTCCTTCCTTCCTTCCTTTCTCTTTCTTTCTTTCTCTCTTTCTCTCTTTCTTTCTTTCTTTCTCTCTTTCTTTCTTTCTTTCTTTCTTTCTTTCTTTCTTTCTTTCTTTCTTTCTTTCTTTCTTTCTTTCTTTCTTTCTTTCTTTCTTTCTTTCTTTCTTTCTTTTTCTTTCTTTCTTTCTTTCTTTCTTTCTTTCTTTCTTTCTTTCTTTCTTTCTTTCTTTCTTCTGTTGTTGCTTTGTTTTCTCTTTTGCTTGCTGTGTGATGTTGCAATTACAAAAGAGGCACTCTTTATTAGAGAATTAAGCAAAGCATTAAAAAGCTTTATACTTACAGTAGAAGAGTGAGATTGTGATATTAGGGTTATGGGGGAGATGTGAGTAACTGTCCTAACTTTGAATCAAGGAAGTTATATCCTGAGTTTGAGCTAATCTGTGGAGTCTTATGGAAAATCAAATAAAGCTTCAAGTTTTTTCTTGTGCTTCTCAAAGTCAGTTCAGCTGCCCAGTGGATTGGTTCCATGGGCTGTAGCTGAGAGAAGCTTAGCCCAAGATGTAGATACCTAACAATTAACAGCTTAGTTTGCTTACCAAGACACAGTCATCAAGTGCCATTTGAAATCTCCTAAGGTGCTAGGGGTATCACCACAGATATGATATGAAGCTTATGGGGTGCATGTGCTTTTATGTAGTGGCAGCTGAGGATCTCAGAGGGGTCAGGTCGACTGTGTGTGTGGGAATCAGTCCTATACTCAGCCTGCTGATGGCTTCTCCGTGTTTAAAATTAATACATTCAGGAATACTGCGTTAATAGGACAGTTGTGCATGCAGCTTTTACCTTTATTATGGTATTCATGCAGCCTTAATGCAGGGGTTGGTCTCTTCTCCCAGGCAACCAGCACCAGAACAAGGGGACACAGTCTCAAGTTGTGCCAGGGGAGGTTTAGACTCGAGGTGAGGAAAAAGTTCTTCACTGAGCGAGTCATTCGTCATTGGAATGGGCTGCCCAGGGAGGTGGTGGAGTCGCCGTCCCTGGAGGTGTTCAAGGGGAGATTGGACGTGGCACTTGGTGCCATGATCTAGTTGTGAGGTCTGTTGGAACAGGTTGGACTTCATGATCCTTGGGGTCTCTTCCAACCTTAGTTACTGTGATACTGTGATACTGTGATACTGTGATACTGTATACACATGACAATTTGCTTAATTGGAAAGCTTTCATATTTTTTTCCCCTTAGGGAATTCCACAATGTAAGATATGAATACTTAAAATACTGTTTGTAAGCAGCACGGAGAAAGCTAAATGTATGCAATATGTATATACGTATTATTCTCTATTCTTAATAAATCTTTTTTCCAAAGTTCAAAGGATGTATCACACTTCAGAATTTGGGTTAATCTTGCATTTCCTCACAAAGTAAAAATCTTTAGCATATATACAAAAAATATATACACATATAAAACAAGTAATTTCATGTATTTCCTTCATCCTGCTTTATTCATCATACTGAGTTAAATATCTGGAGTTACTGCTATCAACTTCCATGTATGAAAGGCCACAGCATAATTTTATCTGCTTTCTAGGTATCTGCTTGTCTTCAAAAATAAAAGTGTTTTCATTTTTAGTCACAACCACACTGAAAGAACCCAAAAGAAATATTTATCTATGTATCTTTTCTTAGGTTAAGTTTAACTACAGTTGCCTATAGTGATCATCTAAGTACTGAGTGGCCCAAACCAGAAACTTTCTGTTGTTGCTTTGTGTGGGAATAGCATACATTCCATGTAGCATACATTGCTGGGAATTCCTAAGGAGTCTGTGAGGAATAAGCACAGAGATTGTGTTGTTTAGAATTCATCAGTACTGGATCCATTTTTATAGCAGCCTTCTTGTAATGGTGAGAACTGCAGCTTTCTAAGGAAGCAACAGATACGCCTTTTCATAGTATCATAGAATGGTCCTGGCTGGAAGGAACCTCCAAAAGTCATTTAGTCTGACCTTCCTGCAGTCAGCAGGAACATCCCTAACTAAACCTGGCTGCCCAGGGGCTCATTGAGTCTTACCTTGAGTATCTCCAGGGAATGGGCCTCAACCACCTCCCTGGGCAACCTGTTCCTGTCTTCCACCACACTCACAGTGAGGAAGTTCTTCCTGATACCGAATCTAAATCTGCCCTCCTCTAGTTTGAAGCCATTGCCCCTTGTCCTGTCACTGCAGGCCCTTGTAAACAGTCTCTCTCCATCCTTCCTGTAGGCCCCCTTCAAGTACTGGGAGGCTGTGGTGAAGAGGTTATTAAATTTATGAATATGAAATATGAATTATGAAAATATTATTTTTATTAATTATAAAATTATGAATAACCAATGAATCACCAACTTACATACATGTTCTAGTGCACGTTCAGGAAATAGATTCCACAAGTGGCTTAGTGTTATGATTAGAACTTAATTGAAGTAGTTACAGACTATTTCCATATTTATATAACGAGGGTGCAGTTCCACCGCTTGGCCACTAGATGGTGCCTCGGCGGGACGTGGGTAGCTTCTGGCCACAGGCAGCAGTATTATAATCTTTCTATACGTCAGCGATTACTCTGCTAGACGCGGATACTTTGAGCTGAGTGCTAGCAGATGGAAAGCACGTGGAAGATACTCTATAGCTGTTGTTTGTAGCGAAGTGGGGGTCCGGCAGACAACTGTCACTGGTCTGGTTCCTAGACGAGTTAGATGGTGATGTTGGGTTATTGGCTTCTCTCTCAGCAGCAGTGGAGAGAGTATAATGGAACATGGGCTTAGCTCAGAAGCAGGTTCCCTTCAGGACTCGGTCGATTCCCTCCAGACGACAGGGATCGGTCCTGGTCGGGGTCGGCCCGTAGGGTCGGCCCTCGGGAGTAGGCTCACACAACAGGGCGGGGCAATGGTTGCTGGTGCGTTAAGTGGCGGCTTCTCGTTTGCTGAGCTTAAAGGAACAGCAGGACTCTCGGAGTGATCCTGGGTTCGGTGCAGTATAGGCATGAACAATGCTTTGGTTTTCCCTGAGGTTCACAGGGCAGGGCTCAGAGCGGCACACGTGGCAGCTCCTCTCCCGCTACGGCGGGGCTAGGCATATGTGGACTCGGTCTTGATCAAGTCCCTTCTCCCCGGCAACTGGGCAGGTCTTACCCTCGGGGGTTGGTCCAGTCCTCCGGTGGCACGGTGGGCTCTCCTGGTCAGTACGACTGGCTGTGGCGACACTGGGCTCCCCAGGCTCAGCGAAGGTCCTCCTCTGTGGAGATGATCCTCCAACTGCTTCTCACGATGCAAAGGCTTTCAGTATGCATGTATGTATAATAGAAGCTAACAACAATAATCTCAATGGCAGAGGCTGCAGCTCGAAAGTTACTCCCTCGAGCAAGCACAAAGTGGAAGAGGGGTCAATTTGTTTACCAACTGGGGTAATACTTATAGATTTCTCGAGGCTGGGTTTGACCAATGGGCACTCTCATAAACAATTAGCTTCAGCCTATAGAAAGCGTGAAGATAGAATTCTGCCATATTTGGAGTTTGCACGAGCACTACATGCGCTGGGTACGTGCTGGCCTGGCTAATGCCTTGGCTTTTGTCTTCGTCCTGAAGGAGGGGAACTCACCCACATGCTTAGACAAGATTCAGTATCTGGGCATAATGTGCCTTCACCACAGAGGCTGCTATTAGGTCTCCCTGGAGCATCCTCTTCTCCAGGCTGAACAACCACAGCTCCCTCAGCCTGTCCTCATAGCAGAGGTGTTCCAACCCCCTGATCATTTTCATGGCCCTTCTCTAGACCTTCTCCATCAGGGCTGTGTCCTTCCTACATTGAGGGCTTCAGACCTTTTCATTAAGACTTTCTTCTTTTCTCCCCCACAATGAGATGTATTCACATTTTTTTCATAGCTATGATGTTAATACGGCTACATTTGAAATCTGGATAATTATGTATGTGAGAAGCAGTGGAGTAAAACTGTGTATCTTATCTCATGCTTCTATTGTCACAGATAATCTAAGAAAAATTTTGACTCAGCAGTAACTGGCTGTGTTATCAGCTTTCTGAATAGAAGGATGCTCAAGGAAAATGAAGCAAATGTTGAAATTAACATATATATATATAAAAAAATCAATACTATGTGCACTTCCAGTATATTGATTCAACTGTACACTGTCAGGAGGTGGTTAATCTTTCATTTTGAGTGTCTATATAGAGATTACTTTACTAAAAAATCTTTCATTGTGAGGTCTTCCAGATGTTGCTGATTCTTGCAGTATTTTGAAATACTGCAAATACAAAGCAGTGATTGTCTCTTGGCATCTTTCCTCATCTTCTTTGAAATGGAAGGATTTTAAATGAATAAAAAATAAATAATTTTTAATGTGAGTTTGCTAATTTATTATTTTATGCTCCATTCTCTGTGGCAGCCATAATTTCATACTTGTGTCACAGCAAGGCTGCTGCAGTCTCAGCTAGCTTCTTATTTTCCTCAAAAACGTTTGAGATTAACACAGATCAAAACTGGTCCTCTCTCTTGCATTCTTCACTTTCAAGATAAGCACTTTCTTCCTTGGCTCAAGCACCATTTATGTCCATTATACTATCTCTATTGAGCAGACAGCATTGAATGAAACCAGCAAGAGGCAGGAAAATAGGAGCTGCTTTCTCACACAGTCTTTTTAACAATCTTTTCCTGAAGGTGCTGTAGATGTTAAAAATTTGCAAGGGTTGCAAAAGTGGTTACATGAAAGAAAAGTCCATCAAGGACAACACCTCTGGCTTAAAAATCATGACTGAGAAATTGCTGCTCATTGTGAATGTATCCGGGGGAGAAATTTATGGGAGCCATTGTCACCTGGGATAGATAACTTTAAGTTTAAGCCATTACAGTCTCTTCTCCCAGGCAGCCATCACCAGAACAAGAGGACACAGTCTCAAGCTGCAGCAGAGGAGATTTAGGCTGGATGTTAAGAAGAAATTCTTCATAGAGAGAGTGATTGCCCATTGGGATGGGCTGCCCAGGGAGTTGGTGGAGTCACCATCATTGCAGGTGTTTAGAAGGAGACTTGATAGGGTGCTTGGTGCCATGGTTTAGTTGATTAGATGGTGTTGGATGCTGGGTTGGACGCAATGATCTTGAAGATCTCTTCCAACCTGGTCTATTCTATTCTATTCTATTCTATCCTCTGCTATTGTACAAGTGTGGGTACTACTGCAACCAACAGGTGTATTTCAAAGTATATATCCTGTTCACTCAGGTGCCTGTGCTATGAAGAGAATTTTTGACAGAAATATCTGGAGAACCAGAGAGGTCAACCCAAGAGATTAACCACTTGTTCAGATCTTCTTAAAAGGAAGCCATTGTCCCAGCTGGACATACAGATGTTGTCAGCTATCCTCAGTGGCCATACAGAGAGCACCTAACTCCCTTCTCTGACTAATCTTCCACCAGCCTGGTGCCTTGTTTTTATACTAGATGAAGTTTAAATTGGAAATTCACAGATTGCATAGGGTTAGAAGGGACCCTCAAAGGTCACCTTGTCCAACCCCCTTGTAATGACTGAATGAACTTTCTTTACCGTACTCTGAGCACCAAAAAGATACATGTTCTTCAGAAAGCAGCATGTTTACCTTCAGCACAGCTCCTTGACACAGAGAAATGACAGTCCTCATTTTGGTAGCCAGGAACTTGAGGGCAAGCATTTGGGCAGCATGCCCAGGGTCCTACACAAAGCCTGCATCAGAGCCAGGATACTTTGTACTGAAGTTTCTATAATTTACGGGTTTAGTGAATAGTGATAATGTTCTTGAGAGTTAATACAAATGCATAACCTGGGAGTTAGGTCTGAGTTTGAGCTGATAAGAGTATGAAGCACCAGCCCATGTGCTCTGTATTTTGGGAAGACTGTTCCTGAAACTGCTGAAGTGATTATTCTGAACAATGCTCTGCCATCCATTACTATCCTTATCTCATCTACCACTTATGCTAACCGGAGTCATCTATTGTATCTCAAGTGGGTTTTACAAAGAATTCCATATTTTATATCCTATGCAATGGTATTGGCCCTCTTTCTATAATAATTGTTGGAGTTTCCTGGACTGTAAACCACAACAAAAAACTTCTCGGGATGGCAAATAAAAAAATCATCAAGATATAAGAAAAAAGCAATTACATTTCTTTGGCTTCCTTAAAATGGTACAATTTTTCCTTATTTGTGAGTGGCTCTATTTTAATGTAATTAAAAAATGCTCAAGTGTTTCAAATGCCACAATAGACTTGATCCACACATTTTTAGTATGGTCAGACCATTCAACATTCCATAAAATTAGAGAGATTAGAAAGTGGTCAATCTGAACATGTTGGTTTTGCTCCTTGATTTCTGCAGGGATGGGGACATGCACCGTTGGAAAGTCAATGTGGCCCAATATGGTGGCAGGCAGGGAGTTAGTGTAACCAGATTTCTTTGTTATCACTAAAATAGTGAATCAAAATTACACTTATTAACAACACAGCATTTTCAGAGCCAAAATGGCTATATACACATCTTCCCATATATAGCTATCCTGCTGGATTTCTGAAAGGAATGACTGGAAATGAGATGTTCTCTGTCTTATTCTAATACGCCCTTAGAGGAGCTAGGGTAGGAGGTTTAGAGTACATCAAAGACTAAAATTCCAGCTTGTTTGAATCCTTGAAACTGTAACTATAACAGTATTTCTGAAGGATAAGCATAGTTTCCATCCTTCCCCCGAAAAGCACTAAACCCATCTCTAATTGCAAAAGTCATTACAAATAACCTGCAAATATACAGCTTGCGGGGAAAGTGATGTTTATCTCAATATTAAATTCAGGAACAAGAATTCTAATTGCTATACATGTAGGAGATTAAATGACAGAAGAAAAACAGGAATTATGCAATAATTATCAATCTGCATGTTTTATGTTCAGTTATTTCTTTTGTGGTGGGTGCTATTTGTTAAATGATTATTTCCTTCACCAGACTTTTTCATCTCAGTTTTAAAAACCTACCTTCATTTCTTAGCTCCTCTATACACTAGGGACCAAGCAGTTGTCTTTTAGAAAGGGAAAAAATGTGTCCAGGTGGAGAAGAAATTTAATAAGTATTGGTATTACTTTCAGTTCCAGGGCCCAAGAAATGTAAAAATAGTTTCTCCCATTCTTCTGCCACTAAATTTAGGCTGTTAGAGATGAAAAATTATGAGGAAACTGACTCCTAACTTCAGATTGAAGCATAATTGCTGGGGTTTTTTTCCTATCAGACATTTAGGGAAAAATGAGAGGATAAAATTCAGATTTGGCTGGTTTGTGCCTACAGATGTTGTTTTTATTTAATGAAAATTTAAAGCAAAATTACTTATGCTTCACATATTTAGTATGAAAGTACAGCATTAAAAAGTCCGAGGCTGGAAGACTCAGCTGGTGTAAACTGGTGTGGGCCTGGGGAGTAATACTGGCCCAGTTCTGTTCTTTGAGATCTTGCATCACTCACAAAGGACTGGCAATTTTAAAACATGGTAACTGCAAAACTTACCCGAGTTCATGTGAAAGGTAATGAATTTTGAAGCAAAACAATGGGGAAAGTTGCTTTTCAACTGAATAAGCAATCAGAAGTCTGTTCCAATAAAAACAAGCAAACAAAAAGCAAATCATAAACTGAAATTTCAATTTCTTTCTAAAAATGGGAACAGAAAATTGCTCCCTAGATGTAAAGTTCTGGAAAGAGGAAAAGGCATATGTGTGTGAAGAAAACAGTGGCATCATTGATCAAGTATGTTGATGCTTTAGGAAAAAACTTGCTGCTTCTGCAAATGCTCTCAAAGAAGTGATTCACACACACAAAAACAACCAAAAACACTATAGCTTGATAGTAATAGTGTAATACAGAGTGGCACTCCTGTGCAGACCTGGAACCCTCATCTCATTTTGTAGGGCTGAGTTCCAGCCTCTGAGAAGATGTTGGGCAGAGGGAGATCAGCAAGACATAGTTCTTTTTGCTTCATGAAATGAGAGCTGAGAGGAGATGGTATTTCTGATAGTAAATGTGAAAGAAATATTTACATGTCTGATGTACGCACTCAATAAATTAATACAAGCTGTCAGTGAGTAAATTAGAACTAGAAATTAGAAGGAAATCCAGGTGTTTTGAAGATGGAAGATGCTGCATATACAGAAAGTAAATAACAATCTTGCTCCCCATGGCAGGAAGAGGAAAAGACTTTATAATCTAAGAATAATTTCATCCTCACATTCCCCATCATGAATTTTAATTATTATTTTTAATACTTTAAATTCCACATTATTTCACTGGACAGATATTTTCCACAGCCTAGCAAATCACAGAAGCGAGTTTTGCTTAATTTGATGCATGATCTCCATGATGCATGTACTCCCTTATCTGAATATGTCCTTTTACTTAAACTGGATAATAAGAACACAGTAGTTGCATTCTTGGCCATAGTTAAGTAACAACCTGTGATATTTCATTGTGGTATATTACTTTTGCTGATTTAATTTTTCCCTCATGTGATGGAAGGAAGGACAGAATCTAAACATTTTCATTCACCTCTATGCACAAAATCCTGTTTCTACTGAAGACAACTTTGTCTTCAGTTGGTTCAGTTGATTTAAATGAGGCCAAAGTCTTATCAGATGCTTTTGAAGTGTGTTTCCCCTGAAGATGAAATGTATTCACTTGATTTCAGTGATACATATGTAGTTCAGAATCGACATTCAAGGGTGATTTGTGTACTGCCTTGTGCTATACTATTACTGCTGAAGGTCAGAAACAATCAGGCCAGTCACCCTCACCTCCATCCTTGGAAAGATGATGGAACAGCTTGTTCTGGGCACCATCTCAAAGCATGTGTAGGAAATTAATGTTATCAGAAATAGTTAACATGGATTCACCAAGGGGAAGTCATGCCTGACTAATCTGATAACCTTCTATGAGCACATGACTGAATGGATAGATAAGGGGAGGGCAGTGGACCTTGTCTACCTTGACTTCAGCAAGGCTTTTGACACTGTTTCCCATAGCAGCCTCATAGGCAAACTTAGGAAGTGGGGGTTATATGAATGGACAGTGGGGTGGATTGAAAACTGGATGAATGATAGAGCATGGGTTGTGGTCAGTGGCACAGAGTATAGTTGGAGGTCCATAAAAACTGGTGTTCGCCAGGGATCAGTACTGGGTCCAGTCCTGTTCAATATATTTATCAATGACCTGGATGAAGGGACAGAGGGTACCCTCAGCAAGTTTGCTGATGATGCACAACTGGGAAGGGTGGCTGACACACCAGAAATCTGTGCTGCCATCCAGCATGGCCTGGACAGGCTGGAGATTTGGACAGAAAGTAACCTTATGAAATTCAACAAGGGCAAGTGTAGGGTACTGCACATAGGGAGGAATAACCTGGTGTATCATTACAGGTTAGGGGCTCACCTGCTACAAATCAGCTCTTTGGAAAAAGACCTGGGAGTCCTGGTGGACAACAGAATGACCATGAGCCAGCAGTTTGCCCTTGTGGCCAAGAAGGACAATGGTATCCTGAGATGTATCAAGAAAAGTGAGGAAAGGTTATCCTCCTACCCTCTATGCTGCCCTGGTGAGGCTTAGTCAACATCCTTAGGAAGGATGTTGACTTGCTGGAGCGTGTCCAGAAAAGGGCAACAAGGTTGGTGAGGGGCTTGGAGCACAAGCCCTATGAGGAGAGATTGAGGGAGCTGGGGTTTCTTAGTCTGGAGAGGAGGAGATTCAGGGGTGACCTTATTGCTGTCTACAACTACCTGAAGGGGGGTTGTAGTGAGGCGGAGGTTGGTCTCTTCTCCCAGGCAACCAGTACCAGAACAAGAGGACACAGTCTCAGGCTGCATCAGGGGAGGTTTAGGCTGGAGGTTAGGAGGAAGTTTTACACAGAGAGAGTGATTTCCCACTGGAATGGGCTGCCTGAGGAGGTGGTGGGGTCGCCATCGCTGGGGGTGTTCAGGGCGAGGCTTGACAGGATGCTTGGTTGTATGGTTTAGTTGCTTGGGTAGTGTTGGATGATAGGTTGGACACGATGATCTCGAAGGTCTCTTCCAACCTGGTTAATTCTATTCTATTCTATTCTATTGTAGTCTGGAGTGATGTCTCTGGTTCTGGGCTACCCAGTTCAAGAAGGACAAGGAACTGCTTCAGAAGGTACCGTAAAGGGCTACAAAGATTATTAGGGAACTGGAAAATATTTCTTAAGAAGAAAGGCTGAAGGACTAGTGGCTTTTTAATCTGGAGGAGAGTGAGGGTGAATTTTATCAATACTTAAAGGGTGGGTATCAGGAGAATGGGGTCAGTCTTTTTTTCAGTGTGTCCAGTCCTTTTACCTTACAAGAGGTAAAAGGCGCAAACATGAACACAGAAAGTTCCATCTAAACATGAGCAGGAAATTCTTTATTTTGAGCATGATAGAACACAGGACAAGCTGCCCAGACAGGTGGCAAAGTCTCCATCTCTGGAGTCATTCAAAACCTGCCTGGATGCCATCCTGTGCAACTTGCTTTAGGTGAAATAGTGCTGGCAGAGGGTTTGGGCTAGATAATCTCCAGAGTTCCTTTCCAGCCCTTATAGTCCATTGATTCTGTGATTTTGTAATACAGTTCTTACCTGGCTGATATATAAATGCAGAGATTTTATGGGAAGCTGATAAACCCCATATCTGCTTACTTAGGGTGGGGGACCTTTCTCAGAGACTTATATCTCTTCAAAAGGGCTGTTTCTTCCTCTAAAAGATTTTCATATCAGCAGAGGCCACTAACCCCTAGATCACATTATGATTTAAAGGATGTAAGCATGTTTGGTATTTCTGGAAATTGCACTGCACGCTACTGCCTTTTGGTTTCATGAAGTCTAGGTTCCTGTTTTTTCTAAAGATTGTGCTGCCCCAGAGTCACACTGTACTTTTTCTCTTGATGGAATATGGTGAGAAATAGAAGAGGTGAATATATCTAGCAACTTGGGGTAAGGGAAAAAAACAAAAGTTTTCTTGAAGCATTTGTGGCATGCACAAGAACATATTTTTTCAAGATTAGCCATGAAATAACTGAGGTATTGCTTTGCAGAAAGCAGACCACGTCTTTACTCTTCATCGCAGTTCTTCATAGGGGAGATGTTCAAGTGCCACAGCCATCCTTGTAGCTCTCTGTTGGACTCTGTCCAGCAGGTCTTTGTCTCTCTTCAACTGGGAAGCCCAAAGCTGGACACAGTATTCCAGGTGTGGCCTCGCTAGGGTGGAGGGCAAGGAGAAGCTCCCTAGACCTGCTGGACACACTTTTCTTAATGCATCCCAGAATGTGGCTGGCACTCGTAGCCACAAGGGCACATTGCTGTCCCACTGATAACTTGCTGTCGACTGGTACTCCAAGGTCTTTCTCCATGCAGCTGCTTTCCAGATTCAGCCCGGTAGCAACACACATTCTTTTAGTCATGATGACTCCAAATGTGTCTGTTGTGGCATCTAATCATTATTCATCAGCAGTTCCTACAAGTAAGAAGAAAAATCCCATCTGGATTTTTTACATGGTTTTATGAAGCAGCTCTGGGGCAGTAGTCACTGTTTTGCCATCCAGCCCCTGGCATCTAACTTGAACCACAAGTACATGAATTACAATCACTTTACCCATGTTTCAGACTTGTGTAGATCTTTTGCAGCTATGTTGCCATTTGATAACATGAACTATGCTGATTCATCTTCCCATATTACTTTTCACATATTTGTTTCTGTCATGCAAATGTAGTCCCTCTATTGTAGGTATTTTACAGAATGAACAAAGATTTTCAGTGTGTTTTTGTAATGCTCAGTTACACTTACAACACATGGTGAATAAATACTAGATCATCTGGAATGTTATTAATACCTGTCAGCAGATAGCATTACACAGCAAAGTTTATTTTCCCTTAATCTTGGCAGTGGTAAGACAGTTCAAGTTAAAGAGATGAGTGAACAGAGGAAAGTAACACCTTCACTTTTTATAGCCACCCACTGCTTTTTTCCTGTCTTTTAGAATACCTTTGGTGTGTTAAAAAGGAACTTTGTGCTCTTTACTACATTTGAGTGTACAGTGATATACAGTAATGATTTGAGTGTACAGATGAAAGACCAAAAAGAACATTTCATGAATTTCCATGGAACTGATGTGTCACAATTGGGCTTTGTAGTTATCTTTTGAAGGAAGAATGATTTTTGAAAGAAGAATGATGTTATTACTGTGGAGCAGAAGATCAGTTTGTCAGTCAGCCACAATGCAAATGTATCACAAAAACATGACAACAAAGACCTAGTCAAAATGTGATATCTACAAGGAGTTCTTAAACTTCATTTTATGCAGTCATTACTGCTAGGTGACTGAAAGTGAGATCATTTTCACAAAGAGGTTGTGACTTTATGAATGATGAGCACAAACATTGTGGAATGAACAGTATTGGAAAGAAAAAGGAAACAATTTAAAAACAAAAAGGAAATGAAAACATAAAAATAAGAATAAGAATAAAAGAGAAAGAAAAAGAGAAAGGAAAAAAAAGAAAGAAAAAGAAAAAGAAAAAGAAAAAGAAAAAGAAAAAGAAAAAAAAGAAAAAGAAAAAAAAAGAAAAAGAAAAAGAAGAAAGAGAAAGAAAAAAAATAAAAAGAAGAAAAATAAAAATAAAAATAAAAAGAGAAAAAGAGAAAGAAAAAAAGGAGAAAAGACACTCCTTTACCCCTACCAATTTTATGTATAAACAACAGAAGAAACACAGGCAGTAAAGAATTTAATTGGACATATTCTTTGAGGTGATAATATTCAAGCTCCTGTTTACCTTTAGTCGTTGGGAAGTAGAGGTTTGGAAGGCTTAACAGCTCCCTTTGCTGGTAGCAATCAAGAAGTGCAATTTGTGCGCACGTTGCCTATGTTCTGTTTGCTCTATCAGGTTTTAATTCGCTTCACAAGAAGCATCTCCTGACTCCTGCTTTCAGTGACAATATAGTAGTTCTTTTCAGTAATTCATCAACCCTACTGAAAACTATAAAATGAGCATCAAGAGAAACAAATAAATCTAGTATAAATGCACTAAATTAAATGAAGGTCAGACTAAAACACCATCTGATATAAGCTTTCATTAGAAGTGTATGACAAATAGAAAATCAACTAATTATTCTGTATAACATAGCCAAAATAAGATGTACAGAGAAAGGTAATTTTCCTAACACATGCTACAATGCAAAAAGCTCACCCGTAGTCCCTTGCCTAACTGCAGACTCCTAAACAGAAATTATTTCATTCAGAAATTCAGCTTCAGAGATGCCTGAAGCCTTAGCCACCCTAACCCAAGCCCTGCCCCCCCCT
Source organism: Dryobates pubescens (assembly GCF_014839835.1). Lineage (NCBI taxonomy): Eukaryota > Metazoa > Chordata > Aves > Piciformes > Picidae > Dryobates > Dryobates pubescens. The sequence goes on along the minus strand of NC_071618.1, from coordinate 25,805,671 downwards.
ACTCAAAGCCTCAAGTACCAGAGCCTCTCCCTCACACTAGCTCACATGTGTTACACCCCAAGAAGCAGAAGAGCAGAGATTGTGGGGTTGTGAAATGAAAGCCCAAGGAGAGGATTGTAATGGGCAGGAAAAAACCTGTTTGTATCAGGGAATTTGAATCAATGTAATTTATTGCCAATTAACAAAACTTTTAATAACTGGTATTGAAAACAACCCAAACCAACCCAAACCCAAACAATGGGGAAAACACCTCAGCTTCCCTCTGAGCATCTCTGCTCTCCCCTTTCATGCCTCTAATCCATCTGCTGTATCCTATGCTTAGTCCCTTTGGTGACACAACGAATGTTTCAGAAAGTTGGGGTTGATGCATAACAGTTCCTTTTCTTTTACTGCTGCATGTTTTTCACTTAGCTATTCCAACATGGTTTTCTTCACCAGCCACAGTTTCTTTAGAGTCATATCTCCTCCTGCGTTTCCTCTCTGTTCCTGTCCAGTCTGATATTTGTCTCTAGCTCTTCATCTCAGAATCACAGAAATCACAGAAACATTCAGGTTGGAAAAGACCCTCAGGATCACCAAGCCCAACCAAGGACCCTGCTCTACCAAGCTCCCCCCTAAACCATAGCCCCAAGCACCAACTCTAAAGGCCCTTTAAAGACATCCAGGGTGGGTGACTCAACCACCTCCCTGGGCAGCACATTCTGTAAAGATTGTTTTCCTAATGTCCCCTGTCAAAATCCCACAGCACCTGGGCTCTGCTGGAGTCTCCTCCCAGCCCAGGTGTGGCCACTTTGCCCTCCCCACCCACTGCCCTATTTAATCCCCCCCAGGAAGGGCAGCAGCCCCAAGCTGAGCCCATCTGGGCTGAAGATCCTCCTCTCCTCACTGGTGAGTGCCCCTGGTGCACACTGGGTGATGGTGGTGGTGACAACAAAGGCCGGGGGGCCTGGTGGCCCCCCGGTTGTTAGGGCAATACATATATCTCCTCTGGCATTATCTCTTGGGTCTTCTGCTCTTGTATCATTGATTCATTCCTTGCCTCTTCATCTTAGTATTTGCCACCTAATATATTTTTGCAGAGTGACTTTTTCTAATCCATAACCTCAAAGCACATATCCAAATTCTACATCTCCCTCTATTCCTCACCTTAGGTTGTGTGTATCATGCACAACTAGTCACCATCATCGGAGGTGTTCAAGAGGAGACTTGATAGGGTGCTAGGTTGCATGGTTTAGTTGATTAGGTGGTGTTGGATGATAGGTTGGACACGACGATCTTGAAGGTCTCTTCCAACCTGGTCTGGTCTATTCTATTCTATTCTAATCCTGAACTACTAACACAGAATTTTGCCTATAGATTATTCTTATTATTTTGGGGAGCTTTTCTTCTCAGGAAAAAAAACAAACCAAAAATCTTTCTGAGCATAGATATAGAAGTGAGAAATGGTTCAAGTGATACCACAAGTATCTTGCATACAGGTCTAAGTCAGGAGAAACTGCTTCATATAAAATCTTCCTCAGTATGTAGGAAGTTTTTAAAATCCATGCAATGAAATCTAACACACATTTTAACAAAGTTTTTGACTGGAAAAATAATAGCATTCCCAAAGATCTTAGAGGACAGGAAAATCAAAACACTGGTTTTGTGTGAATCTTTCATACTGTTCATAGAATCACAGAATGTTAGGGGCTGGAAGGGACCTTGAAAGATCATCTAGTCCAACCCCACTGCCAGAGCAGAATCACCTACACCAGATCATACAGGAACGCATCCAGGCAGGTTTTGAATATCTCCAGAGAGGGAGACTCCACAACCTCACTGAGCAGCCTGTTCCAGTGTAACTGACTAAGAAGTAATAGAGGTATAAAAAAGCACAAGTATAGTGAAAAGCTTTGATTGTCCAGTTATATCAAGTTCTATGGATACAGAACACTCATTATTTCACTGAACTGTCATTTTACAAGCAGATTAATTTGGATTTGTGGTGGGAGTTCTGTGTCACAAGGTCTGCTGTAACATCAGGCTGACACCTTTTCATCCTGCTCTTCTACTCATGGAAGAGCAATCCAGACAGGGTGATCAAATACCTGCTATTCAAGACAGCCTAAAGCTACAGGACTCAAATATGGTTGAATACTCTGGAGGAGGTATTGCTGCCCCCCTCTTAACTCTTTGCCATATATTAACTCTTCTTCCTGTTACTGGTCTAGCGGGACCTTTACAATGAACTATTACAAACATTTATCTTCTCTTGTGATCTTTTGAAGTGGATACATAAGGGATTGTGCACTCTTTCTGCCAGATTCCAAGTACTTTGTGGTGTGGTGAGCACCCTTTCTACCCCCAGACTTAGTTCCAGGGCTGATAAAAATCTTTCAGGATCATATTACTGTTTGAAAATAAGTCTGAGAGATTCTGATTGAAAAGAGACTTGAAATATAAAATACTGGTTAATAATCAATTTGTAATAAGCCTTACTAGCTGATATTTTAAATTATGGAATACATATGTACTCAGAACCTAAAGCTACAAAAATATTTTGAAACTGTCAACCTATTACATCTCCTCACCACTTCCCTTACTTAAGCCACATTAGACTCTTTTCCTTTTCCTTAGTGAGCTCGCCTCAGACTCTTCATATCTTCCAGTATGACCACTAACCACAATTCTTTGTTTCTTTGTTCCCTCCCTCTATGATGTTATCATGAGCTCTTTTGGTAGCAAAAAGTTACACCTTCTAATGTATAGCTCATCATTTAAACTTGTCTTTTGTAGCCCTCTCAGTGTGAATGCATTGTCTGTACCTCTGCTTGCTTAATACAGCCCATTCTTCATAATGTTCTTGTCTGAATCTCACTGGTAAATGCATAGGATGGGACACATCCTGCTTGGGCAGGGAGACGATTCAGTTCTGGACTTTAGTTTCTTCTGGTCAAAACATAAATATCTAAAGCCATTTGAGACACCTTCTTGTATTCCTTCCATAGCAATATATTCCTTCTGTATACTTTCTGCATCTAGAAGAGTGTGGATTTACTATAAACTGTGTTCTATTTTTCGGTTTATCAGATTCAATTGGAGATCTGTGGTGGCTTGAGACTCAACTGGGATTTAAGAGCTTAGATGGGGGGAAAGGACAAGAATCTTTTCCCCCGCTCCCCTTTCCTCTTTCCTGATATAAAGAAAAAAAAAAGGAAGGAAGAAGCAAGTCTAACAAGAAATAATTTGGAGTCTGTTTGAAAGTAGAGAGGTAAAAATTTTCTTTAAACTATATATATACACACACACAGATATAGATATATATATACACACTATATATATTTATTAAAAAATCAGTAACAGGAAGGGTTCACAAGGGTAAGGAACAAGGATGGATGGGGAAGATATATATATAACGCCAGTCCTTTGAAGAGGTGTGGATGTAGCAGGGAGGAGGAGGACCAGGCCCGACCACATGGAACCAGGAAGCCAGCAGCAACTCCTTTAGTCCCTGTGAGACAGAAGTAAAAGAGGGCAAATGGCTGCAGTGTCTTCCTTTTTATAGGCTTGCTGGAAAGGAAAGGGGAGTGGAACAGACTAACTCAGTTTCCCAGGGGGAAAACCCCTTCTGGAGGAGAGCAAGGCTCTCACAAGCCCCTCCCCCCTGCTTTCAGGATGGGCATAACCCATCACAACCTCTCAAAGGTCTCATGACATCTACTTTTAAGCAATCAAATCAAGGCTGGTAGTTCAAGACCCCTTGGCAGCAATACAAGCTGGGATCTGATGGTGTAGGGAGCAGCTCTGCAGAAAAGACCTTGGAAGCTCTGGAGGATGAGTTGAATATGAGTCAGCAATGCCCAGGGACAGCCATCAGAGCCCAGGGATAAATCAACAGAAACACAGATAGCAGATCCAGGAGCACAAGCCCTGTGAGGAAAACATGAGGAAGATGAGATTATTTAGCCTGGAGAAGAGGAGGCTCAGAGAAGACCTTATTGCTTTCTACAGCTACCTGAATGGAGGTTGCAGATGGGTGGGGGTTGGTCTCTTCTCCCAGGCAAACAGAGACAGAACAAGAGGACACAATCTCAAGCTGCACCAGGGGAAGTTTAGGCTTGAGGTGAGGAGAAAGTTTTTCACAGGAAGAGATAGTGGCCATTGGAATGGGCTGCCCAGGGAGGTGGTGAAGTCACTGTCCCTGGAGGTGTTCAAAAGACGATTGGATGTGGCACTTGGAGCCATGGTTTAGCTGTCATGAGGTGTTAGGTTATAGGTTGGACTTGATGATCTCTGAGGTCTTTCCAACCTTGTAGATTCTGTGATTCTGTGACTTTTCACCTGAATTCTCCTGTGATTCTATGATTCTGCCTGAGACTAAAATGGAGACTGGGTTTAATTATTTTAATCTGAATTTGGTAGTTCAGCCTAGTATTACCTGAGCTGCTCTGGGGAGTCTCATCGGGCCTTCAGCTTCTTGTTCAGAAGGTAGTGGATTCCCTTTAATCTGGGCTAGCTCCCTGTTGCATTAGATCCAGCAGGGCATCTAAATTGACATTAAATGCTGTTTGCAGCTCAATCAGGTCCCTGATCACCCATTGCTACATTTGGAGCTTAGACATCATCCCACACATAAATCATGTCTGCATAGACATGCATGTCTATTTAACATCTGAAAAACTCAAACTGAAATCCATCTGTAAATTTAAATCCTAAATGCATTGCATGAGCTAGGTGTTTAAACTCATAGCATAGCCAGCTGCCTAAACTTAGTTGAGCAGTGTGCTTTTAGATACATTCAAGTATTTGTGACATTTATATTGGACTGTCAGGGACCTTGCAGGTCCCCACAAGATTTTTTTAGAAGATCCTGGTGTTTCTGGAGTAGAAGCTGGAGGCAAACAAGAATACTCAAGGATGTCCAGGGGTACTGAATGATATCCAGCTCTAGCATACCCCCAAAGTATTCTCTCTCTACTTAGTGAAGTGAAATGAGGACAAGAAATAACAGGTATGAGCTAGAATGCAGGAGATTCCACCTAAACATGACTAGACACTTTTTCTTTTTCTTTTTTTTTTATGGTGAGGGTGATGGAGCACTGGAACAGGCTGCCCAGAGAGGATGTGGATTCTCCTCTGGAGACTTTCACAACCCACCTGGATGCATTCCTGGGCAGACTACTCTAAGTGATCCTGCTTTGACAGGGGGGTTGGAGGTCCTTTCCAATGCCCAATGTTCTGTGGTTCTGTGAGTACCTGCTGTGAGTGATGCAGTTCATTTTAGCTCATATGTTGTATTCAAGGTCATGAAATTTTTTGTCTTCCTTGCTTATGACCAGTCCTGTGCATCCATCAACTGTATGAAAGTCAGAGTTTATTTTCACACCTACCAGATGTCATTTGCATAAGGAGCTCCATACCATGTCCTATATCCCCTGTGACTGCCTAACAGGGAAATAATTCACCATCTTTTGATTTCCTTTATGTTGTTGAGTCACCTTTATGTTAAAAAGTACATTTGATTTTTGCAAAATGAGAAGATCCAGAAAGAGACTTTAAATATCAAGAGCAAAGTAATAAGTTCAGTGTTTGTGAATTAAGGCTGTGCATTTAGGCAACTAACTTTTGATATCTGTTAGTAAATTTTGCCCTTGAGCTTATCCTGAGCTGGTCCATGACAACCTGCAGTGAGATCAGCTTAGGCTGGGGATAATATAAGCTGATTTGCTTACAATTCCTCCATAGTCTCTGAAAACAAATAGGTGTCTGTGACCGTTTGAGGCTGTGCCTTTAAGGAAGGGGCACTCTGGCTAAATGGTTATAAAATATTTTGTATTCTAAACAAATTTCATTGGCGAATTAAGGGGGAGGTGAGGTCTTAGACCCAGAGCGGCTGGAACTTTCGGTTCAGTTTCCTCCTTTCACTCTCCCTTTCAGCTGGACTGCTTCTGGACTTCTGGCCAACTAACAGATAAGAGATACTAACTCCTTGTACCTAGGCCTCCGTCTGTCTTGCTAACTACCCTTTTTTCTTTTCTAACCCTCTTTGGGGGAGAAGGGAGGTAGGGGGGTGAAGGGGGCACAGGGGGAAGCTCCCTCTGTTGGGGGTATGGTTTCTGATTGTGTTTATTTGCTGTATATTTCTATATATATTGTGTTATATATAACCTGCTTTCCATATATGCTTGTAAATACAGTCTGCTTTCTCCGACTGAGTTTAGCTGTGGTTTCTTACTCTGTGAGGGAGGGAGAGCTAGGCCCTCTCTCAGCAGTACCACAATGTCTTTTACCTTGGATGCCCATTAAGGGTGGGGTATTTATATTTCTTTAGGGGGGCAGTATTTATTTTCCTTTAATGACTGAAAAGGGACTAAAGGATAATAAAGTCAGACTAACTGTGAGACATTTAAGAAAGATCCAAGGTACAGTTATATTGCTTTTATACTTTCCCTGCTTAAGATGTTTATCAGACTAAGGGACAAATGTTTCTGATGGGGCTTTCTTACCACGAAGGGAGTTGTGTGTTCTGTGGCATTCTTTAGGGGAGGTGGAGATTCATATTGTTAGATCTTATTATCATTAGTAGGCCATTTATTATTTCCCTTGTTCTAAATAAGCTATGGCACTGGCATGCCCTGTCTGACTTTTTTCAATACTTCATCGTTCTGCTGGTTTGTGTTCTTGCACCCACAGTTAACTGCTAATTTAGGGCATGTAGTCTCCTACAAACTGTGCTGTATTTTCTTGTGTGTTGCTGTTAACAATATATTGGGTTAACTTTTATTTATTTATTTATAGATTAGCGTATAAATCATAGAAGAGCTTCCTTTCAAAGATTGAACAGAGTTAAACTTTTTACCACTAGATGGCAGTATTAGGTAAACTATACATAAGCTCTGCCCTAAATGCACCTCAGTATCAAGACAAAGAGAAACACGTTTCAAGAGAAATATTGTTTTATTTTCACGCAGCATGTAGTGCTGCAGATCTGTCATGTTCTAGGATGGGGTCTAAGCATAAGAAATTCACTTTTCCTTGTGGAAGTGGGATTCCTTGTGATCATGTTTTATTAGGTGCAAATTGCCTTTCTATGCTTTGTCTTTTCTTTCTTGGTTGTCAGTTATGGTTTTGTGTGTAACTCTTTGCAGCATCTTCATATGTGGAACCTCTTAAATTATTGCTTTTTTATTTGTTCTGGTTTTGATCTGGTTATGCTTTATGTATTTATTAAAACAACAGAATCGTAGAATCATAGAACAGTTTGGGTTAGAAGGAACCTTGAAGATCATCTAGTTCCAATCCCTCTGCAGAGACACCTTCCACTAAACCATATTGCTCAAGGCCTCATTCATTCTGGCCTTGAACACCTCCAGGGAGGAGGCATTCACAACCTCTCTGGGAAACCTGTTCCTGTGTCTCATCACCCTGAATGTAATTAATTTCTTCCCAATATCCAGTCCAAATATACCCTTTTGCAGCCTGAAGCCATCCTCCCTCTTCCTAGCACTACAAGCCCTTGTAAAAAGTCCCTTTTCAGCTTTCTTGAAGCCCCCTTTAAGGAGAAGGCCACTATAAAGTCTCCCCAGAGCCTTCTCTGAGGGTGCACTCAGTTCCTCTGTCTGTATCACCAACAGATGTTAAACAGTTCTGGTCCCAGTACTGCACGCACTGCAATGGAAAGCCAGTTTCCCAGTGTGCCTTTGCCAAAGGTCTATGCTGTCCTGTAGAAAGTAGCTCAACAGCATTATCCATCTTGTTCTATTTCAGTAAGGAGGTTCCATTTTTTGCTTTATTTTCCCTCCCTGTTGTGCATCTCAATCTGGTTTTTGTTTGTTTGTTTTTTTCAGAAATATATATAACTACTTTGTTTGTTTTAAAATTACATTCTCCAGCTGGTTGTTCCACCTGTTCTTTCTCCTGGGCACCTGCCTACCAAAACTCTGACTCCTGAATGATAGCCAGCTTACCTAAAATTCCCTCGGTCTTCCCACCTCTTTATAGCTATCTTCTCCTGTATGTATATATACAGACAGAAGGAAGGTAAAAGATAAGCAGGGAGACAACTCTGTAAAGAATCAAAGGACTGAGCTGAAGAGAGCTTTAAAGCATACAGGCTTGGGCTGGTAGCAGTTAGGGGACATTTAAGAAAGCTGGAGAGCTATCAGGAAGTAATGATCAGGTACTAAGATGAATCACAGAATGTCACCAGCCCTCAGGGCAGAATTCGAGAGATCAACAAAGACTAAAGTACATCAAAGAGGGTAATAAAGTGAAGGGAAGAAACAGAAATGCAGGAGGCTAACTGAGAAAGTAGGCTCTGGCTAGGTAGCACATTGTAAAGCTTGTCAAAAGCCCTAGACTATTCAAGCATCAGGTTCTACCTCTACAGTGTTTATAAAATCAATCAGATCAGTGTGAAAAATGAAAGTGTATCTATCATACTGAAGCATGAAAGGAAAAAAAAATGCAAACAAACCACAAACAAACAAAACCCCAAACCCCACAACAACAATAAAACAAAACTGTTTTTTTCTCTGGAATACTAAATAAAGGCTCCTGGGTAAGGGAATCAGTGTGCATTTAAGCTAAGGGTGATACACGGAGGAAAAATCATGTCTCCTGCACTGCATGTTGTCTCTTGCTTCTGTCTCCACTACTGAAGTGCCATATGATCTTCATCTTTACTGCTCTGGACTTCTGCATCATTTCTTATGCCTTCTATGCGTGTGTTCTTAGTGCAATTCTTACATACAAATGCTTCCCCCAAAATGGGTCAAAGGGTGTGTTCTTCAGAGGAGACTTGTAAAATAAAACCCCAAGCCATAAATTTGCTTTTAGCAACATATTTTTGCTGCAGTCAAAATATTGCATTAAAAATGTCACTTGATGACATTTCTAAAGGGTAAAGAACAAATGAATTATTTCCCTTCTCACTTTGTTTCAATAGTATAAAAGTCTTTTACTGTCCTCTTGGTTGGATATTGTAATATTACATTTTCATATGATCTGATTAGTATTTCAGCTGACAGCTTTTGCAATTTAGTAAAAATAAAATCCTGATATACTAATAATAGTAAAAATTAAGAAGAATCTCAATGTTTCTAATTAAAAAAAAAAAAATACTGTATTTTTAATCTGAAACAAACAAAGCAAAACCCCAGACCATAACATTTCATTTTAAATAAAACAACAGCAAACAAACTTCAGTTCTACCTAGAAGCCGGTTTGGAACATTCCATTTGAATGGATTAACTTATATGCATAGTATATTCTTCTGTTTCAAAGTATTCCCTGGGTCTACAATGTATTTAAACTTTCCATGACTGCCCCTTATATAACATGAAATAATCACCAGCCTTGATAAGAATGTAAAATGTCAGCTGTGGATAGGACTGCAAAATTAGGCGATGGACTAATGATGGTGGAAAGGTTGATGCAAATCACTGTTATCCTACTGGACTAAATGGGTCGCTATTGAAATAAGGTATAATACCACATCATAAATTTCTAGAGCACACAAAGATTGTGATTCTACCTATTCTGCAGTAAAAAAATCCCTTCATTGAGGGGTGAAACCAGATTAGATCTGCTGCTAAGAGCACCACACGTCAGCTCTCTCAGCAAAGATGAAGGGGTAGAAAAGTGCAGTACAAGTCAGAGTTGGTCACTGACACGAGAAACCTTTTGTCATTGCCATACTCGGGTGTGGACCTGCAGCCTGGGTTGTCTGATTCTGCAAGGCTTTGTGCTCTGCTGTTTCTGCATTAGTTGCAAACAGGAGAAATCACCACAGCCACAGGTTTAGAAGACATATGCAAGGTACAAAGAAAACTTTGACAATAGGTTTGGCTGTTTCTCTAACTTTTTGGTCTGGTCAAACCCCCCCAAAAAAAGAATTCCTAGACTTCTTTTTTTTTCATTTTATTTTTGTGGGTTTTTTGTTCATTTTTGTTTTACATAGAATACATAGAATAAACCAGGTTGGAAGAGACCTTCAAGATCATCGCATCCAACCCATCAACCAATCCAACACCACCCAAGCAACTAACCCACGGCACCAAGCACCCCATCAAGTCTCCTCCTGAAAACCTCCAGTGATGGCGACTCTACCACCTCCTCAGGCAGCCCATTCCAATGGGCAATCACTCTTTCTGTATAGAACTTTTTCCTAATATCCAACCTGAACCTCCCCTGGCACAGCCTGAGACTGTGTCCTCTTGTCCTGGTACTGGCTGCCTGGGAGAAGAGACCAACATCCGTCTGTCTACAACCTCCCTTCAGGTAGTTGTAGAGAGCAATAAGGTCACCCCTGAGTCTCCTCTTCTCCAGGCTAAGCAACCCCAGCTCCCTCAGCCTCTCCTCGTAGGGCTTGTGTTCCAAACCCCTCACCAACTTTGTTGCTCTTCTCTGGACTCGTTCCAGCAAGTCAACATCCTTCCTAAACTGAGGGGCCCAGAACTGGACACAGTACTCGAGGTGCGGCCTAACCAGTGCAGTGTACAGGGGCAGAATGACCTCCCTGCTCCTGCTGGCCACACTGTTCCTGATGCAGGCCAGGATGCCATTGGCCCTCTTAGCTGCCTGGGCACACTGCAGGCTCATGTTCAGCCTACCGTCAACCAGCACCCCCAGGTCCCTCTCAGCCTGACTGCTCTCCAGCCACTCTGACCCCAGCTTGTAGCTCTGCATGGGGTTGTTGTGGCCAATGTGCAGAACCTGGCACTTGGATGTGTTAAATCTCATGCCCTTGGACTCTGCCCATCTGCCCAGCCTGTTGAGGTCCCTCTGCAGAGCCTCTCAACCCTCCAGCAGATCAACTCCTGTTTGGGTTATTTTATAAGCCTAGACAAAACAACGTCCTGCATCTCTCAGTTGTCTATGATTAGGAATGTAAATTGATGTAAATATCCTTACCTCTCCCCTACAAGGCCCAGGAGCAAAGGGAGTGTTTTCCGGCAAGTAACAAGTGAGTAAGTGGTGGGTATGGTTGTGGACCTCTGAACTTTGGGCCATAAGGTCATCTGCAAGGCTGTGACTGGGCTCTAGAGAACATCCATAAGGTAATAATAAGGTAGGTGGCTCAGAGTTTTGTCAATTTCTGGTGAAAACCATCTCTACCAGGAAGCTCTTTTTTTTTTCTTTTTTGAGCTGAATCCTCCAAGCAGGAGTGAAAGAGTAAAATTTCATTGAGGGTTGAGTTTCATCTCCCAATTAAAAAAAAAAAAAAAAAAGAAAGAAAGAAGGAAAGAAGGAAGGAGAGAAAGAAAGAAAGGAAGAAAGAACTACCTGAAGGGAGGCTGTAGACAGCAGATGTTGGTCTCTTCTCCCAGGCAGCCAGTACCAGAACAAGAGGACACAGTCTCAGGCTGCACCAGGGGAGGTTTAGGCTGGATGTTAGGAGGAAGTTCTATACAGAGAGAGTGATTGCCCATTGGAATGGGTTGCCTGGGGAAGTGGTAGGGTCGCCATCATTGAGGGTGTTCAGGAGGAGCCTTGATGGGGTGCTTGGTGCCATGGTTTTGTTGATTAGGTGGGTTGGATTGGTTGATGGGGTTGGATGCGATGATCTTGAAGGTCTCTTCCAACCTGGTCTATTCTATGTAATCCTATGTAAAGGAAGGAAGGAAGGAAAGAAAGAATTGTTGTCTCATTCTTAAGAGAACTCATAAATGAAATAATTTTTGCTGTTTCCAACACATTTAAGCACAAACCCCATAAGCATGCAATTGAGCAAACAGAGGGTATAGGAAGGGATGTTATCTGCAACATGATATTTTATTACTGCTAATCCACCAGCACATCATATTCTGCCTGCAAGCAGTCCATTAAGGAAGATGCTTGAAAAAATTAAGTACATTTTGGTGTGAGACAAATGTATGTGTAAAAATATACATATGGAAAGAAATCTATAAATGTTGGGATAATCAGGTGCATTTGATGTAGTTCCTGTGTGAGTACAAATAATCACTTCATTTTAACCCTGTGTATTTTTTTAATCAGCCTGAGGCACAGTGGGGGGTATTGCTTCAGCTTTCCAATAAGCATTAAGGGGGGAGGTGGACTGCCTTCAAAGCCATGCTAGGTCCAGAGGGATTCTCCTCCTGGGGTTTTGGCGTTGGAAGGTCTTTGAAGTTTTTTGGATTTTTAGTTACCAGGTGGTCTGAACTCGTAACAGTGCCGCCTTTTGAGCTGTAGTCACCCAGCACAAGAGGGAAGCTACCTGCTTCAATTGCTGGACTAAAGAAGCCAAGGGAAAAAAATACATTTGCAGGATGGTTATATATTGGAGCGCAACAACCGCTTCTTCAGAGTCTGATATGGAATAGAAATATCTGATGGCAGAAAATACGATCCAGTTAAAAACGATCATTGAACAGCAGTGGAAAGAACTGTCTGAATCCAGCCGTTAGATGGCAGAATTGATCAAGCAATAAGCTGGTTTTAGTGCTGTGTCGGGTCTGCCCCAAACCAGATGGTTTAAAGAATAGACACCAAGTAGCAGCTGGTGCTTGTATACATTCCTGAAATACCATACCTGGCGTACCTGCAGGCACTTTGAGCTAACAGAGGCCATGGTATTTGTATATCATTTCCAGAAGCAGCACTTTGGGGACTGGGGATCAAAGCATCAATCGATGAGCATTGTTAGATCTTTTCTAGGCGTGTGCCTTTGAAGACCTGTACCTGTGTAAATATTGACCATCGTGATGCTGTCTGGCTGTACATTTTTGGCAATAGCACAGGTACAATCCACCTGTGTGTTTCCCAAATACCAATGCTTTTAGAGGTATCTGTTGTGAAGTGAATCTGCTCAGCCAGCTTTTAGCTGTGGTTAGTTTCTTTGGGCATTGGGCTACTTCATTAGATTACTTACCATTAGCAGCTTATTAATGCAGTTAAGTGTTCTGGAAGGTGATTTCTAAAATTTAAGCCATTCTTCTGCCACATAACTGCAATGTCTTCTGAAAAATAAGCATAATGATACCAAATCTAACAGCCTCCAAATTCACATAATTTCATTACATATAAACATTAAAATCTAAATATTAAAAAAAAAAAAAGGAAAGAAAATTAAAAATCAGCCTTCTAACTCAAATAAATTATCTCAGCATTAGCTTTCTTTATGTTCCTTTCCCCATTAAAATTCCCTGTAGTTTAATTGCTCTTCCCAAACTATACACACCTCTAGCTCTAAATTAAGATATAGAATCATCAAATTGTTAGGGTTGGAAGAGACCTCAAGGATCATCTAGTTCCAACCTCCCTATCCCCCACCATGGGCAGAGACACCTCACGCTAGTTCAGGTTGCTCATATTATCCTATTCTTCTTTAGTGCCTAAAGACAGTGTTTTATATTGGCTAGTTCTCACTAAAGAAAACTAAAGAAAGGAACTTAGACAGAATTTAGATCTACAGCTAGAATTATCAATTTTGTGTTTCAGAAATAACATTGGCAGGTATGCCTCTAAGTGGTTGTTTATACAGATGTTTAAGCGTAAGTGATATGAGCTCCAAAAGAAGTATTTCAGCTCTTTCTCCCAGGATTCAAGCTGGCATATCAATCTTTTTCATTCAAAATTTCAAGTCTAATATTTACTATCTTTCTTTTCTGTTTAGTTCTGGTTTTTCTTCACCTAGAAGTACCTACACGTTCTGATAATAAATTGGCCTGTAGTTCACAATTGACTTAAATTTCTTTATTCTTTACAAGGACATTAGGATTCATAACTCCTAACATTAAGTATCTATTTATGAACTTCTAGAGGCAATTAAACCTATCTACTTCTGCTGCCCAGGGGGGTGGTGGAGTCACCATCATTGGAGGTGTTTAGGAGGAGACTTAATAGAGTGCTTGGTTGCATGGTTTAGTTGATTAGGTGGTGTTGGAGGCAAAGATCTTGAAGGTCTCTTCCAACCTGGTGTGGTCTATTCTATTCTACTTTAGTTGTCTGCTTTGGGGTGTATCTGTTCTAGAAGTAATTATTTCTCTCCAGTGACTATAAGATACAAATTGCCAGTCTCAATATTTAGCCACTGAGAGTCTAAGGTCATGCAGTCAGGATTGCAATATTCTACTACCTCTTTGCATAAGAGCTGGATGTCAAGAAAGAGTGGTGGGGAGATCACATCAATTAGCTGAAGAATTCTCAGTAACCAAACGTAATTTAAAAATAATGAAGTTTTAAAATGAAAATTTAAAGAATAAGTGTGGTACAAAGGATTGTCTTGAACTGTTCAAACGGTTTTGTGTAATTTGCTTCTCATTTGACCATACAGTGATCTCATTTTCACTTCACTCAATAAATGATTCGACCAAATCTTCTAGGCCTAAATTTTAAGTTGAAACAAGCAATAAGATTAATAGATAAGTGCTTACTTAATTAGCTTTAGTGTATTTGAAGGACCACTCTCTTTCTTGATATTTACTTTGGTGTGGATGACAGTAACACTATAAATTCGATGAATGTGAGACTGGAACAGCCTCCCTAACAAATTCTTTTACAGCTTTAAAATCTTTCTTCACAGCTCTCGTTCCCAACACTTTTGAACAACTCACAAATGGACATATTTATCCTTTCTCTGCAGTTTTGTGGGTTTTGTTTTTATAACCACAAAGAAGCACTTTGCTGTTAAGAAAATACAAATGAATTTTTAAAGCTTACTTTGACAGTATTCCTTCTGCTGTAACTTTCTATACACAGGGAGTCAGTACATGATGAATTTCTAAAGACATCCTCTAAATCACCAACACTTCTTCAGTATGCTCACTGCAGGGAGGTTGGACTAGATCACCTTTGGAGGTCTCTTCCAGCTCAAACCATTCTATGTTTCTATGTGGAATGCTAGGTCTTCACATGGTTATTTCTTTCTAGTTTTCTCATCAATCAACAACTGTGAACAATGTGCATCCACCATGAGATACCTTGTCTTACAAACATATCTACTAGGTTGATGTAACAGGCAAGCTATGATGTATAAACTTGGAACAATCAGTTGCAAAGAGCATTAGAATATTTTTGACTGGCACTCTGCATGTATGATAGCGGCCTGTTCCAAAAAGAGCAGTGAATGTTCAGTGACTCTAAAATGTCTCTAAAACTACAGGTAGAAACATCCAGCAGATGTTTGTACTAATGTTCTATTGCTAATGAATGTAACAAAAGGTGAAGTTTTGCTTTGTTTTCAAATTCACAGCTGTGCAGTATTTATCTCTTTAAGAGCTTTTTCAGGTACAAGATAAAAAAAACAACACCCAAGACATTTATTTCAGTGGATATCTTATGGAGTTCTGTATTTATAAATGTATCCAGAGTATGTTTGTATTTTCAATATACATTCACTATGACAGCTATACTATAGTAATTTCAACAAGAAAAAGATGAGACACTTGTAACCTTCTATGAAGCTGAATACAAGCAGAAATTAATAAGAGTTCTGAAAATAGCATAGTCAAGACATGCTATATTCAATGTTCCCAAAACTAAATTTTACTTTTACAAAACAAGCATTTGGGTTCCACATAGTCAAAGTATTTATAGAAGATTGCTATATAATGCTGCTTTTGTTTGACACAAGGAGGCACAGCAGTTATATGACACTCATTGATAGCTCTGTATTTATTTAGGAATTACAGACAAACTGGTCCCCAAACCAGTGTGGCCAAAGCCCATCCTTCTGCACAAAAGAGCTTTATCAAAAATGTTATTAGAAAGGGTGACTAAATGGGATGTTGTCCAGTGTAACAAATATCTTGTCACATACTTCCCATTTCCAACACTAGCATGTGTTAAAGTCACAAGTCTGATAATTGTTCCCTAGGGTATGCTAGGTGCCAGTAAGCTGTAGCAGTGATAACTGTGGTATTTAAGCTTCCTAAAAGATACACTGACTATGCGTATATGTATAGGGTTATGAATACTGTGCCTTGGTATTCAGGTTAATAGCTGAATCCCATACGAAAAATCTCTGAAGGGTTCTCTTACTCATTTCTGAATACAATTGTTTTTTGTATTAGTATGCCATTTGTTCTCATGGTTGATTACAACCAAACAATACATTTCTGGCTAACTTATGCCATCAACTACCACTGCACAGTCCACAACACAAGTCTTAGGAATTTGATCCAATCTTTGCAGCTACATGCAATCTGCAATGCCAGGGATCCGCAAGAGCTTCAAGCAAGGGGTTTTATACCAACCCTGTAACTATTGCTCCTTCCCTATGCAGAAGTCTCGATAACACAGTCTGCTGCTCATGCTGGAACTGTTTGATTGTTATGGTCTGATACAGACTCCTACTTTTAAATGAATTTTCATTCTATTTTTCTTCCCTGCACTATCTTTAGTCTTGCCAAAATATGTGCTTGTTTTTTTGTTTTTCTGGACTGCCTTCTTAACATGGCTTTTATTTTTCCCCAAGCAAACTAAGAGTAAAGAGAAGGCTAATAACTCAGCATTTAATAGGCCTGTTGATGTTTAAGTCATAATAATCAAAAACCCACCAAATTAAAATATAATTGGGCTGGCAACATGTACATAAAATAAACCAGGTTGGAAGAGACCTTCAAGATCATCATGTCCAACCCATCAACCAATCCAACCCACCTAATCAACTAAACCATGGCACCAAACACCCCATGAAGTCCTCCAATGAACCCATGAACACCTCCAATGATGGTGACTCCACCACCTCCCCAGGCAGCCCATTCCAATGGGTAATCACCTCTCTGTATAGAACTTTATCCTAACATCCAGCCTAAACCTCCCCTGGCACAGCCTGAGGCTGTGTCCTCTTGTTCTGGTACTGGCTGCCTGGGAGAAGAGACCAACCCCCACCTGGCTACAACCTCCCTTCAGGTAGTTGTAGAGAGCAATAAGGTCACCCTTGAGTCTCCTCTTCTCCAGGCTAAGCAACCCCGACTCTCTCAGTCTCTCCTCATAGGGCTTGTGTTCCAAACCCCTCACCAACTTCATTACCTTTCTCTGGACTCGTTCCAGCAAGTCAACATCCTTCCTAAACTGAGGGGCCCAGAACTGGACACAGTACTCAAGGTGCAGCTTAACCAGTGCAGTGTACAGGGGCAGAATGACCTCCCTGCTCCTGCTGGCCACACTGTTCCTGATGCAGGCCAGGATGCCATTGGCTCTCTTGGCTGCCTGGGCACGCTGCAGGCTCATGTTCAGCCTACCGTCAACCAGCGCCTCCAGGTCACTCTCTGCCTGGCCGCTCTCCAGCCACTCTGACCCCAGCCTGTGGCACTGCATGGGGTTGTTGTGGCCAATGTGCAGAACCCGACACTTGGATGTGTTAAATCTCATGCCGTTGGACTCTGCCCATCTGTCCAGCCTGTCGAGGTTCCTCTGCAGAGCCTCTCAACCCTCCAGCAGATCAGCTCCTGCCCCCAGCTTGGTGTCGTCCACAAATTTACTGATGATGGACTCAATGCCCTCATCCAGATCATCAATAAAGATGTTAAAGAGCATGGGGCCCAGCACTGATCCTTGGGGCACACCACTAGTGACTGGCCGCCAGCTGGATGTGGCACCATTCACCACCACTCTCTGGGCTCCTTGCTTGTATTGAGGAAGAAGATATTGAATGCATGGATGTTAAGGCTTTTACTTTATGAAAAAAAAAAAAAAATCCCTTTTGAGTGTCATTTGGAATGTTCACACCTCATTAGGACAGCAAGGACAATATGGATTTGTAAAATCTGACTTCACAACGACTCAGATTCAAGCACACATTTTAAATGTTGACACTTTGTAATCAGTTGTCAACCACTCCCTCAACCAAAGCCCCACCCATCCTGACCGTGAACACTGTCAATGATGAGGCATCTACAACTTCTTGGAGCAGCCTGTTCCAGAATTTGACCACCCTCACTGTAAAAAGAGTCTTCCTTATGCTTAATCTAAATATAATGCTTTAAAAGCATTCCACCTTGTTCTGTTACCCCACACGCTGGCAAAAAGTGTTTCTGTCTTTCTTTTAAACTCTTTTTAAATATGGAAATGCTGCTACAAGTTCTCTATGAGTCCTTGTCTTCCTCATGCTGAACAAGCCCAACTCTTTCAGTCTTTCTTCATAGAGGAGGTGTTCCAGCCCTCTGATAATTTTTAGTGGCCCTTCTCTGGACCATCTCTGACAGATTCTTGCCTTTCTCGTACTGGGGACCCCTGGGGACTGTTTGATGTGATATTTTATAGGAGTGGTCTCAACAGGGTGGAGTAGCAGGGTAGAATGACCTCTCTTGACCTGCTGTCCATGCTTTTTTGGATGGAACCCAGGATATGGTTGGCTTTCTGGGTTGCAAGCACATATTGCCTGCTCATGTCCAACTCTTTATCCACCAGTATTCACAGGTCCTTGTCCACAGGGTTGCTCTCCATCACTTCATCCCTCAGTCTGTATTGATATTGGAGGTTGCCCCAACTTGGCCTTGTTCTTTTAATGCAGTTCACATGTGCTCAATTCTCAAGCCTGTCAAAGTCCCCCTGGCTGGCATTCCTTCTCTTCAGTGTGTCATTCATACCTTTTCCCTTTTCCATTGATGCAGTCACTCCATCTTAGAAGACCATTAAATTATTCAGGCATGACTTGCCATTGGTGAAGTAATGTTTTCTGTCTTCCTTATGTTTCAACATATCTTCCAGAAGGAACTTATCCATAATTTTACTGGCCATAGAATTGAGTCTGACTTGTCAGTAGTTCCCAGGTTCCTCTTTTTCACAATTTATAAAATTAGGCATGATGCTTTTACTGTGAGCATTTCACAAGTATTTCCCTGTTGACTCCTACTTCATCACCAGCCCCTGGATCCTCTCTAATGCTCAAAGCTGTGTCTCCTTCCCCTACTAAATCTAGTTTAAAACTGTCTGTATGAGTCTGGACAGCTTCTTGGTGAAGACCATCTTGCCCAGCTTGGTCAGGTGAATATCATCAGCTCCCAACAGACCCAGCGTCTCAAAGGTAGGTTCATGATCATGGAAACTAAAAGGCAAAGTCCATGAAGCCATTCACTTTTTCAATTAGTTTCCTCTTACTAGGAGTTGTGATCATCCTCATGATGGAGTTTCATGCTCTTTGGACACAGATTTAGTGTGTTGCATTGCCTCATCCTATCACTACAGGCCTTGGCAAAAGGTCTCTCTTTTTCTTGTAAGACCACTTTTAAGTATTTAAGAGTCACAACAAGATGACTCTTAAATACTTTCTTCTCACCAGAACCCTCTCCATGCTGAATCATCCCAATGCTTTCAGCATTTCCTCATAGGAGAGATTTTCTAGCCCTCTGATCATGTTTGTGGCCCTCCCTTGCACAACTTTAACAGATCCATGCCTTATACCAGGAACATGGTGCTGGGTGCAGTGCTCCAGGTGAGGTCTCCCGAGAGCAGAGAGGAAGCCATACTTCTTTTTATATAGCCCAAGATACAGCTGGCTTTCTGGTCTGCAAGTGCATATTGCTGTCTATTCTCACTGGCGTCATAGCTGTTTCATTCTACAAAGAATGACTGCTTGTTACTACTATTGATTGAAAAACTATCGTTGTGCCATACAAAGATAAGTAAAGGTAAGGCAGACTAGGCACAGCCATCTGGTTGTTAGAAAATTTGTTGTTGTAAATAAACCAATTAAAACCAAAGCTCCTAGTTGTTCAAACCAAGTTAATACAATAATAAACTGAGTAAACCTCAATGTTGAGACCTTGTGAATGCAGTACAAAGCCTGTGGCCTGACACTAACAATGAACACCATCTGTAAGACAGGAAGTTAGAGGGAGGTACCTGTACTGGTTTGAGTTAGAACTAATTCTGTTCATTGATTTTATTTTTCAACTCTTCTAAGGAACTGCAATTTCTGAAGTTAATGACATATTGTGTCTGCTTCTAGAAGTGATAACGCTTGAAGCTTGCAGTTACTACCAAGGACTGTTATGGAGAATGGCTCATGCTTATACTTGCTCCTATGGATACCCAGGCCACTGTTAAACCTTGTGTGCCACAGTGAGGGTGCAGAAAGTCAAAGGCCACACCTGCAGGGAGAAGTGGACAGTTCAGGTGACCCTAAACTGACTACTAGACATTCAATTCCACAGGCATCATATTCAGTATAAAGCTGAGGGATCACAAGCGTCAATCTCTGGCATCTGAGAAGGACTTTGTTTATTGTGCCTTCAATCCTGATATGTGCATTTTTGAATCCAGTTTCAGAATCTAGCTCCTGAATCTGGCTCCTGCTGAGTCCAGTCTGCCACAACCCCAGTGCCTCCCCAACAGCATCAGTAGTGATGATGATGTAATGGCTATCAGGGATGGTAGAGCTTGATACTGGATTTATATATATTTGTATATATTTCATTTTGTTGTAATTAAAGTTATTTTAGTTTTATTTTCCAATTCATAGGGGGGAAAAAAAGCTTAATTTTGAACAACTAACAAAAGAGAAAATAGCTTAGCAAAATAGCTTTATAATGCTATGTCAGTATTTTCAAACCTACTTATAGTGTTTAGATATCTAATATATAGATTGATTTTCAGAGTATCTAAGCTGCTTTGATTTGTAGTCTTACAATATTTTTTAAGCTAGTCAGGTATTTTTAATGTGGATCATTATGCCTAACTTTCATTATACCTAACTTTAAGCACTGATGTACAGCACTGTTTGGTACTATCTCTGCTGCATAAGAAAATTTGGTAGTAGGGCAGCACTTCTGAATATGAAATTCAGGATTTTTGTTGTTGTTGTTTGTTTTGGCAAGTGAAGCTATTAGGTGATTCTTCTACCAGTACATAAAATCTGAAGAGGCTTACCTTACCACTCAGGATCTGACTGTATTTGGTTTACATGGCAAGGGGACTGAAAAGGTGGCTTCTGTGACAAGACAGCAGAAGCTGCCCCCAGTGTCTAATAAAGCCAATGCCAGCTGACTCTAAGATGGACCCACTGCTGGCCAAGGACAAGCCCACTGGCAATGGTGATACCATATGTTATATATAAAAATTGATTAAGTGTATTTTTATCTCTGAACAGTCTCATTTGGCAAACAGAGAGAATTGACAAGTGGGGGTGGGAGGCATGTTAGAAATTTGATGAATGTAATTAGAGTCTGCAAGGAAATAAGAGTAAATAGAACTCAAGTAAAGGAACATAGAGAGAGGCCAGGGGAACACCCCAGTGACTACTGAGCAAGATTGTGAGAGGCTTTGTTGATATATGGGGGAATGAATATCCAGATATTTCAGAATTAATAATTAGCAAGTGTTTTTGTGATACAAACCATCTCTGATATCTCCAACTATTTTAAGGATCACACAAGGCAAGGAGGAAATCTGAACAATATTGTATTACTTGGAGAATCTATTCTTGCACAATGTATAGATCATTTTTACTTGACAATAAGACAAATGAAGTTTGCTTCAAAGGTGCTATTTTTCTGTGTATTGCTTTAGTGGAAGAGGTTTCTTCTTAAGCTTCAGATGTGTCACCAGGTTATTCTGTAATAATTGTGGGCCATGTCATCCTGGGTGGTTATTAATAACTGTTTTAAAGGTCATTAGGAAAACCACCCTGGAGGCCAAGGCTAGGGAAATATAACCTGAGAAGGTGCAGCCAGATGCATACACAGGTGCTGTGCATGGAGGTGATACCAATCACCCGGTGAAGAATTACCCATGAGACTCAATGTTTTATTTTCAGATTAAAGTTATCATCTGTACCTTTGTAAATTAGTAGAGGGAATCAACCCTTCTCTGCATAGGTGTTGTCATTCTCTTTTGTCTATACATTTGGCTGAAAACAGTGGGCAAATCATCACCAAAATGGGCTCAACCATGCATTGATAACCTCAGTCTGAGAAAGCTGCTCTCAAAATTGTAATATGCTTAGGAAATCTATACAAGGGTATCAAAGAGTCCTCATAAAAGACCAGTAGAGATGAGCATGTGCGCCAACAAAACAAAGGGAGGGCAGTTAGAGAAGAAATTTGATTAACTGTTTTCTTCTCTCAAGATAGCTTCATTTAGAATTAGTAGCTTAGCACTAGTAGTTCATAGAATCATAGAATCAATAAGGTTGGAAAAGACCTCAAAGACCATCAAGTCCAACCTGTCACACAAGACCTCATGACTACTAAACCATGGCACCAAATGCCACATCCAATCCCCTCTTGAACACCTCCAGGGATGGTGACTCCACCACCTCCCTGGGCAGCACATTCCAATGGCGAACAACTCTCTCTGTGAAGAACTTTCTCCTCACCTCGTGCCTAAACTTCCCCTGGTGCAGCTTGAGACTGTGTCCTCTTGTTCTGGGGCTGGTTTCCTGGGAGAAAAGACCACCCCCCTCCTGGCTCCAACCACCCTTCAGATAGTTGAAGTAGTTGAACCTTTAGGCTGCAATTGCTCACCAAGAGTAAACTTCTTTTAACAAAACTAATGCTGTATCACAGAATTAGCTGAAACCAGCAGATGCAAATGTAATGAAGGACCAAGGAAACAACTTCAAGAGAATGAGGTAACTTGTACCCTGTCCCTGCCAGACCAGAGGCAATAACCTGGCCAACAGCAGTAAGTGGGAGGTAAGTTCATGGCCGAGGCAACAGACAAACTGCTTCCTTGCCCACCTCACCCCTCCAGGTGCCACTGAAAAACTGTTATGAGGTTCTGTTTGACAGAGACCAGGTGTGGACAACCCACACCAGAAGTATGTCCACAGTCAAAAAGGCCTACCACACCTATTACAACATCACCCAGAAGGAAGAAAAGAAGGGTTATAGTCGTAGGTGGCTCCTCCTTGAAGGGAACAGAGAGTCCAATATGCTGGGTGCACCTTCCCAACGGGCAGGTATGCTGTCGTTCCGGAGCTCAGACAAAGGATATCACTAGAAATCTTCCTGGTTTAGTACAGCCCTCAGATTACTATCCCTTACTTATCTTCCACATGGGTGGGGAGCAGACTGTGACTGGTAGTCTAAAAACAATCGAGACTTCTGGTGAAGAATTCAGGGGTGCAGTTTATGTTTCCATCTCTTCTCCTGGTTGCAGGCAGTGACAGTGGAATAAACAGACAAATTTAGTCTGTTAATACAGAGCTCCATAAATGGAGCCACTGTAACAATTTTGGCTTCTTTGACAATGGGTTAATATATAGGACACCAGGCATGCTGGCAACAGGTGGGGAAAGCCTAACCCAAAATGGAAGAAGGATCCTCAGACAACAGTTAACAGAGCTTGTTAAAAGGGATTTAAACTAGGTTTGAAAGGGGTTGGGGAAACCACCATGGCTAGAATAGTGCCTGGGAGCAGCATGCTGGTGATTGTGGGTAAAAGTGCTAGCAAGAACCTGCAGTCTTTTGTCTTAGTGGAGGATGTTGACCCATTTGGTACGAAAGATATGACAGGTAGTGATAGGCTGATAACTACAGAAGTGTCTGTGCACAGTCAAGTGGGACTTTCTATGAAGGTCCATAATACAGCAGAACTCCACCCTGCAGCCCATAGAGACCCTACACCAGAGCAGGCTTCTGGCAGGAACTGCAGCCTCCAGAGGGAAGCCCATGCTGGAGGAGGTTTTCTGTCAGGATCTGTGGGAGACCCACACTGTAGTCCCTGAAGGACTACGTGACATGGAAAAGAATCATGCTGGTTCAGTGCTTGAAAAACTGCAGCCTGTGGGAAGGATCTATGTTGGTACAGAGGAAGAGTGTGAGAAGGAAGGCAGAGAGAACTGACTACAACCCCATCCCCTAACCTCCTTTGCTGCTCAGGGGAAGACACTAGAGGAGTCAGGAGTGAACTTGAGCCTGGGAAGGTGGTTTTAGATTTGTTTGCATTTCTCATTATGCTGTTCTGTTTGATTGACAATAAATTCAATTAATTTCCCCAAGCTGAATTCTGTTGTGCCCAGGGTGGTAATTGCAAATGATGTTTCTGTCCTTGTCTCAACTCATATGCTTGTGATTTTTTTTCCTGCCCCCCTGTCCTGTTGAGAAGAGAAAGTGATAGACTGGCTTGGTGGGCACCTAGTGCCTCACTAAGGTCAGCCCACCACGCTGCCAAAGCCACTCTGATCTAACTGGTGAGACAGATGTGGTGGATTTTGCATTTTTTTTGTTAGCTAGCAGTATTTCCAATCAACATCTGCTGTCAGAGAGACAATTCAGTTTTGACCTACAAAAGGAAGTCTGTGCAAGTAGGTGGCAGTGGAATTCTGAAAAAAAAATCTAGAACAACTTGAATAAAACTTAATACATGTGAAGAACTTTTCTGTGTGAGATGAAGTCTTGACTCGAGGATTAGTACAAAATGAGAATACAGATCAGACAGTGCCATCTGACTGCAATGTGGTCTTCTGGGAGATCACAGGTTATCTTTACGTGCTGCTTTTTCATCAATAACAGATGAGCTACTATTTCTTCTTACATGTCATTGCCCTTTCCTCAAAAACAAAAGGATGAAGTGGAGGACAGTGGGGAGAAAAAGGTGAAGGAGATCCATGAGTGGGAATAATTGGATCCATTTTTTGAACTACACTTAAACACACAAGGTTGGTGATTTAGCTACACATAGGCTTTTCTGGTATAAAATGAGTAAGAGGAATAAAATAAAATTAATTGGCTAAGCTTATTGGATTTAATTCATAGAATCATTAAATATAAAGAAAATCTACTGGCATTTATGGGTTAAGATTACTTTGTGTAACCCTCTGAAAGATAAATTGATGATGATCTCTTTCCACAATGTATTTACCATTAAGAAAGACTTTCTGTATTCATAGAGACATAACTGTATTTAGTATCATAGCATCATTTTGGTTGGAAAAGACCTTTCAGATAATTGAGTGCAACCATTATGTAAGTCAACCAAGTCTGGTGCTAAACTATGTCACTTAGAACTATATCTGCATCTTTTCCAGATTCCTAGGGGTGGTGATTCAACTACCTCCCTGAGGAGCATATTCCTCACTTTTAGTGAGGAAGTTTCTTAGACCACCTTCCCTGGTGCAACTTTAAGACCTTTCCTCTTGTCCTATCACTTGTTACTAGGGAGAAGAGACCAACATACTCCTTGCTGCAACCTCCTTTGAGGTAGTTGTAAAGAGTGACAAAGTCTATTTTCAGCCTCTTTATCTTCAGGCTAAA
Organism: Dryobates pubescens; assembly: GCF_014839835.1. Lineage (NCBI taxonomy): Eukaryota > Metazoa > Chordata > Aves > Piciformes > Picidae > Dryobates > Dryobates pubescens. Next base: position 25,780,547 of record NC_071618.1, on the reverse strand, counting down.
CATCCTCAGTTCCTTTTACCATCCATTTGGGCTTTGGACTAGATGACCTTTGGAGGTCCCTGTCCCTTCCAACCCAAACCATTCTATGATTCTTTGATTCTATGACTCTATCCATTATCCAGGCCCTCCACCAGCTTTGTTGCCCTTCTCTGGACCAATGTCCAGATGGAGACAGGTGATGAGTGGTGTTCCTCAAGGGTCTGTACTGGGACTAGTGCTGTTTAATATCTTCATCAATGATATAGATATTGGGATCAAGTGTACCCTCAGCAAATGACATCAAGCTGGGTTTGCAGTCAATATGTCCAGAGGGACCTGGACAAGCTGGAGGAGTATGTCTAGGTGAAGCTCATGAGATTCAAACAGACCAAATGCAAGGTCCTATACCTGGGCTGGAACAAATTTCATAATCAGTGCAGGCTGGAGGATGACAGGGTAGAGAGCATCTGTGTGGAAAATATCTTAAGTGTACTTGAGGACAAAAATCTGGACATGAGCCAATGATGCACACTGATGCCTAAGGAGTACTTTATCTGTCCCTTCATCCTGGTTGAGCAGTCTATAACAGAATCTCACCATGACACCTGCCTTATTTGCCTTCCTCCTGATTCATACTCATACATACTCAACCCTATCATCACCACTATTAAGTTCAAGACAATCAAAATGCTCCTTGATATACATAGCCACCCCACCTCCTCTCTTTCCTTGCCTTTATTATAGAACAAAGATTATGTCTTTGAAGAAAGATTACTTGAAGCCATGTTTTCCCTGATTAAAAAGTGCCCTTTTCATCCATGAAGAAACATTTTCCATGATACACCAGTGGATATAATTTATCATACTATTCAAATTTATCCTGTGTGGGAGATAAGACCATATGGAAAACAGCTGAAGCGCACTTTAAGAGCAAAGGAAAGGGAACTATAAATCTTGGGGTATGCTGTGCTGGGTGTTACACCAAATAGTCTGACATAAATTTTTTAGCCTCAGAAGAATAGTGGAAGAGCTTTGAGGAGAAGATTAAAAGAAAAAGAAAAAAAGAAAATGTAAAAGAATAGTTTAAGCTACTTTCCAATGCTTTTGATGCTCATTCTTTCCTAGCAGTCTCCGTATCACTTCAGTACACAGGGACAATTATTTGACAGGGTTGTCTATCTGTTTGTGTGATCTATAGCAGTGACTGCATCCGCTGAAATACTGATGTAATGACCCTGGGTGATAGTTCTGTGGGTTGAAGTACCTTGCTTTCTGTTACCAAGCTGACGCTTATGTTGTCATTCTCTCCAGGCTGTATAGTCAGCTCAGCTGGCAAGCAAAACAATCCATTTTTGCCCTTCTCAGTGACAGATATATACCTGAATTTGGTTTTGGCTAGCTAAATCTCTCTTGTAGTCATTTAAGGGATGACACAGTGTTATAATTCTCAGAGGAATTGCTGAATACCAGGATATCATGATGTGAAATAGAGAAGACGGGGGAATGGCATCATAGCCCTTTGGATGAGGTATCAAATCTACCACCTGCTGATATTTAACACATTCTGCAAGATCAGGCTCTTACTGTGGGTTGTTAGTGAATTGTCATATGGTCAGACAGGATATTAATTTACAGATAAGGAGAATATGGTTTGGCATGCCCAGAGACCTGGAGGTTTTGAACTATGTGCAACCCTTTGAAAACTGAAAATCTGACAAATGTATTTATAAAAGTGTTGTGTGGCAAATAAATAAATATTCATCTGGTGTCTGATTTTAGGTATTCATGCACTGCTTGCCCCCAGCAAATTAAACAGTGTCTGGGAGCACTCCTGGGCCTGAAAGTTGATTGTCTGTTCCGTTGAGTCATTGGAGGGATTCCAGAACACCTTTCACCTGGGCTGAGTACCATTTTCCCCTAGCAGTTTCCACTTTGACAGTTGGTGTGGCTCATGAGCCATTCCCAGCAGGCAAGTTTAACACAACTACACTGTTTTGAATGGAAAAAGAGGTTTATGTATATGAACTGAGGCAGCTCTGTGTCAGTTGGCTGGTTGCAGGCAGCTTCTGTAGTACAGACATAGCCTTGGTTACAAACTCACAGCATCATTTTTTTCTTTTCCCTACATTCAGCAAATGTTTATCATTTATCCATCTACTGTGCATGTAAGAGCTCCCCCAGAATATCAGCTGTTTGATCAAGCAAAATTTCTGGGCCTCTGGGAAAGGGAATTTGAATTTGGTTTCCTTCTGATTGGATGTTTTCAATATCATAGTCACCCATTCATGTGTAAGACATTGTGACACTGAATCAAAAACAGTGGCATCAACTGCCATGCTGCAAGGTTGTATGCCAATACAATAGAAGTACACCACTTCATGTCTGCCACAGCGTAAGAAATCCTTAAACTGAGTTGCTTAGCAGATGAGAATCATATATTAAAAAACACTGCCTGGCAGGGGAGACACCATGATCAGGCAGGTGGTTTTCCCAGGGTGAGGCTCATCCCTTGCACTCCAGGTGTGCTGACCTCTGTGATTTCCCCAAATGCGGGAAACTCAGCTGCATAATTTGTGGTAGTGGGGGACTGCCTTCGTGCTTCTTTTTTACTGGCTGGGGTCAGAGTGGCTGGAGAGCATCCAGGCAGATAGGGACATGGGGGTGCTGGTTGATGGTAGGCTAAACATCAGCCTGCAGTGTGCCCAGGTGGCCAAGAGGGCCAGTGGCATCCTGGCCTGCATCAGGAACAGTGTGGCCAGCAGGAACAGGGAGGTCATTGTGCCCCTGTACACTGCACTGGTTAGGCCACACCTTGAGTCCTGTGTCCAGTTCTGGGCCCCTCAGTTTAGGAAGGATGTTGACTTGCTGGAACATGTCCAGAGAAGGGCAACAAAGTTGGTGAGGGGTTTTGGAGCACAAACCTTATGAGGAGAGGATGAGGGAGCTGGGGTTGCTTAGCCTGGAGAAGAGGAGACTCAGGGGTGACCTTATTGCTCTCTACAATTACCTTAAGGGAGGTTGTAGACAGGCAGGGGCTGGTCTCTTCTCCCAGGCAACCAGCACCATAACAAGAGGACACAGACTCAAGCTGCACCAGGGAAGATTTAGACTGGATGTTAAGAAGAAATTCTTTATAGAGAGAGTGATTGCCCATTGGAATGGGCTGCCCGGGGAGGTGGTGGAGTCACCATCATTGGAGGTTTTTAGGAGGAGACTGGATGGGGTGCTTGGTTGCATGGTTTAGTTGATTAGATGGTGTTGGATGATGGGTTGGATGCAATGATCTTGAAGGTCTCTTCCAACTTGGTCTATTCTATTCTATTCTATTCTATTCTATTCTATTCTATTCTATTCTATTCTATTCTATTCTATTCTATTCTATTCTATTCTCTGTTTTGTACCACTTCTGGTATGCCTTAAATAAAGATGTCTGATTTTTCTGAAGGGGGATGGGGCAGGTTGAACAGGATTTCTGAAAACTGGTCTTTTCTGAGGTATCTCAGGTTGCAAGAAGAATGAAGCAAGCAAAATAAGAAGCTAAATTAAAAAAAAAAAAAAAGAACCATCCAACCAACCAAAATTATTATTAGAGGGTTAGACAGAATCGATACATGGGTATAACAGAGCCATCGTGATAGCTGGTGTTTCTGGTAGTTTGAAGTATAAAGGATAAAAAATGCTGTGTTCTAAGGACAATATGGAAAAGGCACAACATGTAATGAAACCCACAGGACAGCATAAAATCGGGATATAAAAGCAACATCGATACCATAGGCTGCTGTCTTAAAACACTCTCTAATACAGTTTCTGTTTAAAAGAAGCTTCAAAGACTTTTTTCTTTATAAATGGCATTTCCAAATTTCTTTCTAAATCATCCTGCTGCAATTTTGGATGCTCTTCAGAGGTAGGAACAAGTAGAGCACACATCAGCTTTATCTTAATCCTTAACCTTACACATGACAGTGAAGAGCAAGACTCTCTGATGTTCTGCCTCATATATTTAATTTCTAAGAACTTTAAATCTCCTGGAAATGACAAAAGTAACCGACACATCTATAAAATAGGGCATCAATCAGATTCTCCCTGCTTTTGAATCACAGTAATAGAGGGAGTATTTTCAAATAGGGAACTGTCTCTTTTATTTATAGATATTCAGCTGGAAATAAGGGAACAGTAAAATGTTTCCTCTATATCTTTTTCTCCGTATGAAAACAGGGTTACAGATCAATTGATTTACCATCACAATCGATTAGGTGGCTCTCCTTTTATCTCTATTGTGATAGTAGACAGGCATTCATATAGATCTTTCATTAGAAGAGTCACTGAAAAGCAAAGGTTCATTGCATGCCTAAATGGCTTGTAGCTGACTCATTAGGCCATTAACTAACCATTAATATTGTTTAACCTCAAACCTTACAGACAAAATAAATTATAGTCACGTTATCCAAACAAAATAACCTTAACCTCCTTAACAAGTATATCATTATGTGAATTTATAGTCATCTGATGCCATTGAACTGAGGGGTTCATTTTCAGAGCTATGAAGGGGGAGATGAGAATGCATCACCCTCAAGATAAGTGCTACTGGAGGGCAGGTGGCTCAGTCACTCATATGCTCTGTAAGGCACAAACCCATAGAACTTGTCTGGTTAATGGTCCTTGTGCAGTACCAAATATCTTCTTATTTGTTTTTAAATGTTTTTGTCTTTCAGAAATTAGTTGCATGTATAAAAGTGCTTCTCTGTCTTACTGTGGAACCATGGCTTCACACAGACAAACAGAATATAGTAACAATAAGCAATAATTGAATGAGAAGGCACTGGAAATTTTCTTTTTTCATAATCTTTTCAAATGTGTAAATTCTGCACATGTGATGCAACGATCTCCTGAAATTGTATTGAAGAAAGAGTATTAAAAAACAATGGCATATGTTCTGAGAAATAAAATAAACTTATGTCAGTGTGTTTCCCTTGGAATGATGCCAGATAAATCCTGGTTATTGTCAATAATACAAACAAAATATGTTCCAAGCTTTATACAGAGCTTAAAATAAGCAAAAACTCTACATTACCACATTGCTAATATCCCAGAAGGTCAGCCATAATGAATGCACCAGTTCTCACACATAATTTTTTGTGAGATAACTTGCCTGGGAGTGAAGCAGTCAATAGACTCATTTGCAGGCACATTTCTCTCCATGAAAAGCAACCATAATACAGTATCAATTGTTTCTTTCGGGTGTGCAAAAAAAAAGTGGATGCTGAGAGAGGAGAAAGACAACAAGAGCACATAAATTCAGTGGCAGATGTGCAAGAAGGAATGGGAATGGTGTAGTACTGGTAGTTAGAGCTGAAAATAAAGTCATCTGTTCTTACAAATGAGCAATAAGAAAATTATAAAGACTGCATGCACTAGTTACTTTATTAAATGAAAATTATTGTTCTCAATCAAAATATATTCTGTGCATGTTTACTGGAACAAAATATTCCCACAGAATCTCTTCCCAGCCATGACAAATATAAGGATAATTTGGTATTTCCATACAAAAAAACCAGCGATAACATTTCTTGGACTATACTAGTTCAGCTGAAGAGCAAAATATTTGACTCCTAGATTAAGAAATTACTATGATTGAATTATGATTATCACAGAATAAATTCATTAAAAAACCAAACCCAAACAAACCATGGTAGTGTATTAAAAATATCTAGTTACCACACCCCAAAATTCCAGTTAGGGGTATTATTTGGTGGAGGTTACTAACACTTCTGCTCACATCCTTTCAATGGGGTGGTCTGGGAAACCAGAGATTTTGCATTTTGCAGGAAGATGCATGATGTGGAAAGGGAGTTAATGCCCAGGGCCAGACCTTTCAAATGTATTTTAATTATTTTCAGTGCACTGTCAGAACTTTGATACACGCTCGTGGAATCATGCAAATACCTCTTTGCAGAATATATGTCCTATACCCTAAGGCACTGAGGGGATTGAAATACACTTTGGTGAGGTTAGGTGTCATAATACAGTGAGGTAATAAGAGCATGCCACCATATTACACAATTAAAAATCTACCTCTATATCTGCTGGTTAGCATGGCTATGTTTTATATTTATGAAGGAGAAAATGGTCTGATTTTTCACAAACTCTTATTTGCAGGACAATGAAAAATATGATGCACCTTAGAACTGCTAAACCAAATTAATTTACTTTCATATGTACTCATTGACCTCTAGAGCACTTCCATTCAGTGTTATAGGATGTCTGCAAAAGATTCATTCAGTTTCATGTCCATAGTTGGAGGTGAGAACACATTAATTCAGTGAACAAGATATAGAAAGAATTATTGATTACTTGTACTGGATCTGTGGCTTCTGCTTCTAAATCCAGTAGTTTCTTAGCTCTGGCACTCTGATAGAACTCATCACAAAAGAATGTTTAAGATTGTGCATAAATGTAACAAAGAGAATAGGTCCAGTCAGCTCAGCAATGGCAGGTGTAGTTGGCTACCTGGCATGCATAAAACCTAGTAATAAAATATTAGCTAGGAGGATTTGAATGGAGTTTTTCTGGGATTCCTATAGGTAGGTGTAGAGTGGGGTGTTAGATAGATGCCCTTCCAATTGAAGACCGTTATCTATGTATCTGCTCTGAATCAAGCATGCAACTTTTTATTAGAGTCATTGTGCATAAACACAGGAACCTAGGGCCAGTTAAAACACTAAAACCAGATTTAGGCCAAGACCAAACATGTTGGTGTTAAAATTGCTATCTCAATAGCCAAATATTACCAAACATGAGGTATTGGAAGTACTGTGACTGATTTAACATTATTTTTCAAGGCCTGGATTTATGCATTGTAACACAAATCTGTCTGACTCATCTGATCTCCTTCTACAATAAGGTGACCCAACCAGTGGATGAGGGACAGGCCATGGACATTGTCTATCTGGACATGGGTAAAACCTCAAACACTGTCTCCCACATCATTTTCCTTCAGAAACTCATGGCACAAGGCTTGAATAAGTGCACTCTGCACTGGATAAAAACCTGCCTGCATGGCTGCACCCAGAGTGGTGGTGAGTGGAGTGGTGTCCCCCAGGGTTCAGTACTGGGCCCTGTTCTCTTTAATATCTTTCTCAGTGATCTAGATGAGAGGATTGAGTTCACCTGCAGTAAGTTTACAGATGACACCAACCTAGGGGGCTGTGTTGGTCTGCTAGAGAGTAGAGAAGCTTTACAGCAGGATCTGGACAGGTTAGACTGATGGGCTAAGGCTAATTGTATGAAATTCAGCAAGGCCAAGTGGCAGGTTTTGTACTTGGATCACAACAGCCCCATGGTAAGCTACAGACTTGGGGATGTGTGGTTGGAAAGCTTCAGCTTGGAGAGGGATGTAGGGGTATTAGTTGATAGTTAACTGAACATGAGTCAGCATGTCCTCTTAAACACCCTGGAGGTCCTCTTAAACATGTGTGTCCTCTTAAACAGGGTGTTTAAGAGGAGACTGGACGTGGCACTTGGTGCCATGGTCTAGTCATGAGGTCTGTGGAGACAGGTTGGACTCAATGATCCTCGGGGTCTCTTCCAACCTTAGTTATACTGTGATACTGTGCCCAGGTGGCCAAGAAAGCCAATGGCATCCTGGCTTGAATTAGAAATACTGTGACCAGCAGGAACAGGGAGGTGATCACCCTCCTGTACTCAGCTCTGGTGAGGCCACACCTTGAGTGTCATGTTCAGTTCAGGGCCCCTCACTATAGGAAGGACATTGAGGTGCTGGAGTGTGTCCAGAGGAGGACAAAGAGGTTGGTAGAAGGGTCTGGAGGACATGGCCTACAAGGAGCATCTGAGGGAGCTGGAGTTGGTCAGTCTAGAGAAGAAGAGACTGAAGGGATGCTGGAATGAAGAGGGGAGGCAGCCTCTGCTCCTTGATGACAAGCAACAAAACTAGAGGAAATGGTTACAAGCTGCACCAAGGGAGGATTAGTTTGGATATTAGGAAATACTTCTTTGCTGAAAGAGTTATCAAACACTGGAATGATCTGCCCAGGGCAGTGGTGAAGCCCTAGAGGAATTCAAGTAGTGTGTGGATGTAGAGCTTAAGGACATGGTTTAGTGCTGACTATAGTACTGGGTTAAAGGTTGGACTGGATGATCTTTGCTGTCTCCTCCAACCAGACATATTCTGCGATTCTGTAAATTTAGGGAGCACGGTTCCAGCCTCTGAGTCAGACATGCAAATGTAGATGTCTTTATGTAGGCACCAACATGTGAGCTAAATGCCTACCTCCCATCACAGTCAGCTGAGATCTAGTCACTACCATCATGTGAGTAGGGTCTTTCAGCTGACCTGTTGGTTCGGTTCAGTTGCTTAGAAATCTAAGTCTCATAACAGTGATGCAGTAGCTGCTGATGTCTTGGACACCCCAGAGCATCCCAGATATCATAAGGGGCCTATGTTTAAGGATCTCTGTCCTCCCACAGCACTCCGTTGACTAACATGGAAGCTTAGACACAGAGCTCATAGTCAAGTGAGGAGATGGAGACATTTGGATGTAGATGTCTGAATCTGTAGCTTAATTCTACCCTGGCTGATTTAAAACAAGAATCTTGATATACAGTTTCAGGTGAGTTAAATTGCCTTTGACTGGGGTCTGCCTCTCTGTATGTACAGGTCAAGGATCCTAGTATCCAACTAATTTCCAAACAATTAAGTACTTAAAATGAGGCCATGTGAATGCAGTCAGAAATGTTTACATCTAAAAAAAACACTAAGTAGAGTAATCTACATTCTCAAAATGGTGATTCAGAAACTACTTGAAATCAGTTATATCTTCAATAAGATGGAATTTGAATGGGATGTAAGTTAGTCAGCATATTTCCATTTAATTCTTTGCTCTCTGGAAGATGTCACTGATATGCTCAAAGAGCCTGTGGGACCTCCTGTTGTCTGCCACCTTAATGAACAGAGGACGGGGATAATTTTCCTCCTTATAATGTTGTCCCTCATACCTCTTCAGATGTTGTTAAGTCATCCCAAATACAGATGTGGTTTATCACTGGGTCTCTAAGTTATTTCTAAATAGCAGATATTTCACATTCTAATGTCACTGTCATGCATTTCTCAAACAATTTCTAGGGTGAGAATGCATTCAAACTCTAGTTTTTCTAAAGTGCATCAGATGAATGCAGTGCCATGCCACAAACGATCTTGGTGCAGACAGCATTGCTCATGGAGGCATCTGTTGAAAATATAGCAAAGTGCACTTAACCACACTGATAAGATGATAGCTCTCTGCTTCATCCTGTGTTCTAGTAAGAGCTCCCATACAGCATAAGAGCAAGTTGGGAAAATATGATGACATCACTTCAAAACTTTGTACATACGAAGATGTATAAATGCATAGAAGAAAGTTCAGACATCTACTCAGATTTCTCTTGAGATTGCTTGCATAAGAAATTTGCCTGAATATGTGTAAATGCACCAGCATTGTTTTATTTATTTTTTTTTTTTTTGAGAAACATGTTTCCATATTTTTCAACACTCTACTTTTCTTGCAGCTTTATTTTCCTTTTCCAAACATCAGTGCCTTCAGGCATCATATCTTCCACCTGGCTGTGCATTTAATATGCCATATAAGGCAAAGATTAATCCAGAGACATTTAGTTAACGGATCTGCAAATCAAATGTGTATGTCAAAAACAGAATGCAAAGAAAACTAGAAATTAATATCCACTTCATCTGATCTCTCATGAAAGGTGGTATGCTGTGAGAAATTATGATTAAATAAGACTTGTCTAGACTCTGACACCCAACTTTTTTTGAATTTCAAAATAAATCCTTGAAGTAAACCTATGATAGCTTTGTCCAACCCATAATAGTGTTTGAAGAAACTGTCACACATGACTTCACTGCCATTTTATACAATCGACTCTCAGCAGTTTTCACAGAATCACAGAATCACCAAGGTTGGAAAAGACCTCAAAGATCATCAAGTCCAACCCATCACCACAGACCTCATGACTAGATCATGGCACCAAGTGCCACCTCCAATACCCTCTTGAACCCCTCCAGGGATGGTGACTCCACCACCTCCCTGGGCAGCCCATTCCAATGACGAATGACTCTCTCTGTGAAGAACTTTCTCCTCACCTTGAGCCTAAACTTCCCCCGGTGCAGCTTGAGAGTGTGTCCTCTTGTTCTGGTGCTGGTTGCCTGGGAGAAGAGACCAACCCCTTCCTGGCTACAATCACCCTTCAGGTAGTTGCAGACAGCAATGAGGTCTCCCCTGAGCCTCCTCTTCTCCAGGCTAAACAATCCCAGGTCCCTCAGCCTGTCCTCGTAGGGCTTGTGCCTGAGGCCTCTCACCAGCCTCGTTGCCCTTCTCTGGACACATTCAAGTGTCTCAATGTCCTTCTTAAATTGAGGGGCCCACAACTGGACGCAGGACTCAAGGCCTAACCAGTGCAGAGTACAGGGGCAGAATAACTTCCCTGCTCCTGCTGGCCACGTTTGACTCAGTATTATTTAGACAATAATTTAAACAGGGAATGTCAACAACCATGCACACTTATCCCACCATATTCTTCTGAAAACTTCCCCTGACTCTGACTTCTTGGGAGGAAAATGTAATGCTAATATTTAGAGGTCAGGTAAATAGGTGTGTGAAACTGAACGGTAAGTGAGTATTTAAAGATTAGTAAAATATCATTTTGATATGTTGATCTTTTTTTCCTGAGCAAGGTAGCTGACTTTGTGCGGTGATTTGGCTCTGGATGGGGACCAGATGCCCACCAAAGCCATTCCATTACTTCTCTTAGATGGACAGGGGAGAGGGAAAATGTAACAACAAGCCCATGAGTCAAAAATGGAAGCAATTTAATGGAGCAAAAGCAAGAGCAGACAAAGATATTATACTTTACATGAACAGGTGAGGTCTGGCAGCTCCATGGGAAGCAGGGCTTCAATATGTGTAGTGGTTGCTCCAGAGGACAAACACCATTTACAAATGACCCCACACTTCCTTCCTTCACTTAGCTTTTATATCTGACCTGCTGTCATATGGCATGGAATACCCCTTTGGTCAGTTTGGGTCAGCTGGCTCAGTTGTGCCCCTGCCCAAGATTTTGCCCATCTCTCAGCCTGCCGTTGTGGGGTGAATATTGGAAAAGCCCAGCCTTGGTGCTTGGCTCAGCAGGAGCCAAAACACTGGTGTGTTATCAACAACACCCAGCTGACACTGCAAAGCACAGCACTAAGAAAGACACTGTGGGGAGAACGAACTCCATCACAACCAAACCCGAAACGAGTTGCAAATGAAGCAATGCAAGTGTGGCCTCCAAGTCTATTTGTAAAACTACACACTGCCTGAGGACTCATTATAGGTGGAAGTTTAAAATATATAAGAATTCATTTAACCTTAAAGATCAATAATGGCTCCATATCTGTGGAGGTTCAAGAAAACAGTAGTGTAAGTGTTCAAATGTCTTATATTTTCCATGTATGCAAGGAGAGAAGTGGAAATTTTTTAAATGGGAAATTAAAGGCAAATGCACAAGAAATTTTGTAATTGCTGCCTTTTTTTATTTTCTTTTAAGTGATAGTTCAATTAACAAAGAACTACTATGATCAAGCATAATGTTGTATGTAAAATATAGCCTAAATATAATTACTCATTCATAAAATGGGAGAATTTGTTGTTTTGTTTTGTTGAGAATTCTTCTGTGGCTTCATCAGAAGGCTATTGTGTTTATTTATATTGATTTCATACTAACTCTTCTTGACTTCATTTCCTTGCAAAATCCACTTCTTTATTAGCTGCCCCTCCACTTTATTGTGTCCTACTTGCTTTAGCACTCCATAAAATGCAATCTTAAGGTATATGACCATTCACTACAACATCTGTCTTTCCCATGCATTGAAATATGCCACCTCTTCATCTAATATCTCCTTGAATTTCTCAAGGCAGCAAGTAACAAAATATGTACTGTGTATTATGAACTACTGGGATTGGGATGGAAGATGCAGTTTAGACACAAGTTTCCTGAAGCATCTCCTTCAACAAAGGTGTCTGCTAAGATATTTATTCTACTATCCACAAAAATTAAAGAACACTCAGCCATTTCAGAAGTGAAACTCATAAATTAATTTTTATGTCATTATTAACAAAGCCCTGGAATATAATACTACAATGAAGAAATACAGGCTTATTTTTGTAGTGCCTTAAACACTGGGGATTTTCTTTCACTTGCTGCAAGTACATTGAATTCTCAATGTAACTTCTGAAAGCCAAAAGCCAATAAGAAAAAGAAAAGATCTTTCCCAAAGGCCCAAGAATTTGGGACAGCCATAAAAAAAGTACATTTAGACAAGTACACATAAGAAATTGCTATACTAGGTATCTATCTCATAGTATTTCACTTGCCAAGCAAAACTTACCCCCAAAAAAAGGATTTCTTCCTATTTGTGAGCTCTCTAGGGGAAGACAAAGGCAGCCCAGGAGATGGAACACATGCTCAGGGATACAGATTGCTGCACAACCTCCAGCAAGAGTTTGTTAGGAATGGACTTTTAACAACACAATTAAGGTCCTTTTAATATATATCTTAAATACAGCCTGTGTGGAAAGGCTGACACAATTTATTAAGTATGCTTGAAATTAGTGATGTACAATATAGTTAAAAAATAACATTAGTGACTGATGTTCCTGTCTTTTGGACATGGACATTCTAATGCACGAAATTTCTGTCAGTTGGCATGTTTCCATATTCCTCCTTCTCTTTTTGGCTATTAACTTTTCTTATGTGATGCTGTTGGCCCTGTGCCATGCAACTCATGTAGGTGGTACTCAGGTAGGGCTACAGCAGGTATGGGGCTCTTCAAGCTGTCCCTTCTACTTTCATTGATAGTCTGTATGAGAACTTTCCTTCCAGACACACTGTTTCAATTTCATTTAGACACTCATGTCATTATCTTGTCAAAAGCAAACACCTTGAGTTTTTGGATATCCAGGTGGTCCTGCCTATTTTATTGCAATTATACAAAGTATATAAAAGGGAATGAACATTTCATGTGTCTGTCTAGGAATATTTTGTACATACATACCTGACATTTTACAAACCCAAAGAAATACCTTCTCAAAGCTGAACTTCTAATCCTCTGAAGAATATTCACCTGTGGTGGAGCATTTCAGATGAAGGTTGAAATGTTCCACTTATTTTGCTGTCAAAACATATCGTTGTAAGTCTGTCTTTTGTTAATGAAAATTATGAACTTCTAACCAAATGGTTCTAAACTTAGAGATATGGATTAGCTGAGCATATTATCTTCTGGGTCGATATTATTGCAGTTTTAGAGATGCAATCTCTCATGTACATATATGTACACTTTTATTGCTAATATTTTATCTTAATAATCACTAACATCTTCTGTTCATAAACTACAGCATTGCTGGGAAAAAGGAGATTATAAATATTTTGGGGGTTCAGCTCTGTGTAATGATTCATGAACCTAAATGCATCACTTTGTATTATTACCGTGTGCAATATATAGCGTAATTTTCATGCACACTGAGTTCTCCTTGTTTCATTAGATACCGGCAATGTATGAACAGGAGCTCCATCAGATCACAGGAAGACAGATGGTAGATGTGCCTATTTCCAGTCTCTGAGATCTGATACAGAGATCATAGGTGATGATTGATAAAGTAATTGAAGTCAATGTCAATGATGAGCAAAAAGGACACTTAAAGCTTCTTATGGTCAGAAGCTGCTAGGACTGGATGAGTTGCCCACACCAAACAGAAAAGTGCCTAGTGCCATTTCTTATACTGTATGATATCTTATCAGGTATAAAGGTAAGAGAATTAAGACAAAAGACTCAAAACTATAGTTTTGTATAGATTAATTTCACCTCAGAAGCCTTAAGTCTCCAGTCCAGTTAGCAAGATATATCAAGGAAGTTAAGGCGATTAAGGAAAAAGTAAGGTGTACAAACGTTAATACATTCCATAGACACAAAATAGATATAAAAACATCTATTCATATGAATCAAAATGGTGAGGTTTGGTAGCACACTCATTTAGCAAAAATGCAAGTTCAGTTGCCCAAGTGTGCACACATAGGGCTATTTCTTTTTTCTGTTTCTCTTTGTTACACTTTTGTTTAGGCTGCTAGGAGAAGGGAATGTTCAGGGAGTGGATTATCCTTACTTTGTTCTAGGATGGCTGCAACTGACAGTCATTCTGAACCCTACACAGAAGCATGCTGCTTCCCTAAAATTGCTGTTTCCTTTTTTGAGGAGACTCTGCCTTCTGCTGCTGCTTGTTCATTTTTCCAGACAAATCTGTTGTGCTTCATATGAACAGTTTGCTACTGGTTGTGGCAAATCCTGGAAATGTCCTCACTGCAGTACCACAGACTGAACTCTGTTTTCGCTATTACAATATTGAGTTGTAGGTGCACCTACATGCATTGTTGCAAAGATATACTGGGAAAGCACAGAATGAAAGAGAGGTGCATGGTTTCGGTGCTCATACTAGACGTGGGATAAAGGCTGTGGTCTGAGAGAGTCTTCTCAGTTCCATGAAGAGCAAAGCATTATTTAAAAGAAAAGTTTCATGCAATTTCTCTTTGTGCAATTTTGAAGACTCTCTTGATGGAAGCAGTGTCAAACCTGGCACACCAAAATTTTAATTTCAAGAAAACTTAGCAACTTTTGAGGAAAAAAACAATAGTCTAGTCCATTGAAAATTTTCATTATCTTCCCTGTGAAGTGTGCAAAAGAATAAGCTGGTCACATTCCTTTTAACCTTGCCTGAAATTATCTGCTTCTAATCAGAAAGTTTACAGGTTCATAAAGAGGATAAAGATGTTCCATTAATACGCAAGATCCTTCCAAATTAGTTCATATTCAGTTTGCATTCATTCCCTCTATCTTAAACGCAAACCAGACTCCAAACCTTTAACATTTAGTTTACTGTGCTTATACACAGTAACTTTTTCATACTTCCTAAACACTGCTTGGTATCTGACAGTCACGATCATGTATTGACATGATACATCTTGTCAAAGATCCACTTATGAGCACCATACTATATGCTGACATTATACATTTGAATAACTAGAAAAAAAAGGTTTGATATGATGTAGCACTTCAAATGAAAGGCTCAATATTATGCTTTGACAGTGTACATCATAGCAGCTTTGAAGGAAAGAAGCCATTACGACAGATCACGGCAATGCATAGCATGGAGTCGTTAACAAAGATTTTTTTTATATGATCTGTCTTAACAGCTCAATATCTATACTCAAATTAGAGGTCCATACGTTAAACAGCTCAAGGACCTCGACTACAACACATGCTGTATTGCTCTGAAAGAGGTGTATTGCACACGTGAACTTGGTTTGCTTTGCCTTGCTGAGAAGGGAGGAAAGGGAGCTTGCATTCCTTTCTGCTGCATTTTCCTTCTTCCCCCAAATCACGTAATTCTTCCTGAGGGATGGTTCTGGGCAGAGCACTGCAAGAGTAATTCACTTTCCTAAGAAGAATTGTAATTAGAGCTCCCACAATAGTTAAGCAGCTGGTGTTCTCTTACTGCTGCTTCGTCAACTGTTCATAATTGCTTCATTGTTCCCTAGTGCTCCCTTCCAGCTGATGGCTTCTTCCACCTGTTGTCTCTCATTTTACACATCGAATGTGAGCTCTTCTGCACAAGTTGTATTTAAACAAGGCGTTCTGTGCTAGCTCCCAGGCAATCACATAATACAAACTCTCTTTACAAATTATAATAATAACAGAACAAGATGAAACTTTTTTAAATAGACTGTTTTATTTTCAAGTAGCTCACTTTTAAAGACAGCTGAGTACATGTTGCAGCCCACAGGCAACTGTGGAGCTTGCAGTGTGCCCATTCTGCCTTTAGCTATGAATCTAGAATTCAGTCATGAAATGGAAGGCTAAGTTAAAAAGTTGGCTGAAAGAGATTTAGAATGGGAAACAATGAAACAGTCTACGCTTGATTTCTTCTGTTCTCTGCAAAAACTTTTTCTATGCTTAGAGAAAGACAGTGAATAAAACCGATCCCATCATCCATTTATATTCCTTTCCCGAATGGGGATATCATACCGAATTTTGGTTGGTCAAAAAGGGGACAAGACAAAATATGTGTTTCAAAATAAAATGTGTGGATATTATGCCTGTACATCCACATGTGCTAGCTCTGTAACCAGCTGTTGTAAACAGCTAATCTCCAAGTGCCAGAATAGGGGCGAAAATGGACATTTTTAAGGTCAACAGAAATAATAAAAATGCAACCATTTCTGTGGCAATAAAGAAAGAATTTTTGCTATGTCTGTTATGAAACAATGCTATAAAATTTAACAAAATAGAAGCTTTTTGAAATGCTTTGTTTGTCTCTCTGTTCTGATCTTTGGTAGATGCACTTTAATAGCTCTGCTATGGAATTCAACAGAATGTTATGGAAAACATTTATTTTTTTTTTGCAGATTTTGCAAAGTATTTTTATATAAGATTCTGCTTAATTTCAGCTAATGTGTGGCAATTACTGCAGCATTTGTATCTAAAAAATTGATGCTTAAAAGGTATTTTTTCTAATCAATATTTAAAATGCAAATATTGACAAAAGAGAAGTATATCCTACCTATATAAGAAGATTAACTTTTTTTTTTTTAAAAGCATAGGGATATTACCTAAAAAATACATCTCCACAATTTCCTTCTTGTGCCTAGAAATTACTGTAGCATTATATTACTGCAGAGACTTGACAGTTCTAAGTGGGGATGCTTATTAGTAAGAGCTGCTACTAATATTCAAAGGCCATATTAAAAATACCTTTAAAAAAATAGAATAGAATAGAATAAACCAGGTTGGAAGAGACGTTCAAGATCATTGCGTCCAACCCATCCACCAATCCAACCCACCTAAACAACTAAACCATGGCACCAAGCACCCCATCAAGTCTCCTCCTGAACACTTCCAATGATGGTGACTCCACCACTGCCCCGGGCAGCCCATTCCAATGGGCAATCACTCTCTCTGTATAGAATTTCTTCTTAACATCCAGTCTAAACCTCCCCTGGTGCAGCTTGAGACTGTGTCCTCTTGTTCTGGTGCTGGTTGCCTGGGAGAAGAGACCAACCTCCACCTGGCTACAACCTCCCTTCAGGTAGTTGTAGAGAGCAATAAGGTCACCCTTGAGTCTCCTCCTCTCCAGGCTAAGCAACCCCAGCTCCCTCAGTCACTCCTCATAGGGCTTGTGTTCCAAACCCCTCACCAACTTCATTGCCCTTCTCTGGACTCGTTCCAGCAAGTCAACATCCTTCCTAAACTGAGGGGCCCAGAACTGGACACAGTACTCGAGGTGCGGCCTAACCAGTGCAGTATACAGGGGCACAATGACCTCCCTGCTCCTGCTGGCCACACTGTTCTTGATGCAGGCCAGGAAGCCATTGGCCCTCTTGGCTGCCTGGGCACACTGCAGGCTCATGTTCAGCCTACCATCAACCAGCACCTCCATGTCCCTCTCTGCCTGGCTGTTCTCCAGCCACTCTGACCCCAGCCTGTGGCACTGCATGGGGTTGTTGTGGCCATTGTTCAGAACCTGGCACTTGGATGTGTTAAATCTCCTGCCCTTGGACTCTGCCCATCTGTCCAGCCTGTCCAGATCCCTCTGCAGAGCCTCTTGACCCTCCAGCAGATCAACTCCTGCCCCCAGCTTGGTGTCATCAGCAAATTTACTGATGATGGACTCAATGGTCTCATCCAGATCATCAATAAAGATGTTGAAGAGTGTGGGCCCCAGCACTGATCCTTGGGGCACACCACTGGTGACTGGCTGCCAGCTGGATGTGGCACCATTCACCACCACTCTCTGGGCTCGGCCCTCCAGCCAGTTCCTAACCCAATGCAGTGTGCTCCTTTCCAAGCCATGGTCTGATAGCTTTGCCAGGAGTTTGCTGTGGGGGACAGTGTCAAAGGCCTTCCTGAAGTCCTGGTAGACTACATCCACAGGTCTCCCCACATCCACCAGGTGGGTCACCTGATCATAGAAGGAGATAGAATAGAATAGAATAAACCAGGTTGGAAGAGACCTTCAAGATCATCATGTCCAACCTATCATCCAACACCACCTGATCAACTAAACCATGCAACCAAGCATCCTGTCAAGCCTCGCCCTGAACACCCTCAGCGACAGCGACCCTACCACCTCCTTGGGCAGCCCATTCCAATGGGCAATCACTCTCTCTGTGTAAAACTTCCTCCTAACCTCCAGCCTAAACCTCCCCTGGCGCAGCCTGAGACTGTGTCCTCTTGTTCTGGTACTGCTTGCCTGGGAGAAGAGACCAACCTCTGCCTGACTACAGCCCCGCTTCAGGTAGTTGTAGAGAGCAATAAGGTCACCACTGAGTGTCCTCCTCTCGGGGCTAAGCAACCCCAGATCCCTCAGTCACTCCTCATAGGGCTTGTGCTCCAAGCCCCTCACCAACCTTGTTGCCCTTTTCTGGACACGCTCCAGCAATCAGGTTGGTGAGGCAGGACCTGCCCTTCCTAAATCCATGTTGGTGGACCTGATCCCTTGGCCATCCTGTAAGTGCTGTGTGACTGCACTCAAGATGACCTGTTCCATAATCTTGCCTGGCACTGAGGTCAGGCTGACAGGCCTATAATTTCAGATGGTTCTTCTGTGGTCTGTGACAGTTACCTGAAATCACATGAGCTGATTACATATCACTTACACGAATTAATGTCACTTGTCATTTTTTGATAGCTTAAAGACAGTGTAATGACAAAACAAACTATTCACAGACGTTTTCCAGTGATAATAGTCCGATCCTATATAGCCAGCAGTGATCTATGAGCTCAGAATGGATAAGGTTAGCATCTTTAGTTATTCAAATCTGATTTAATTCAGTAGCAAAGCCATTTTGACTTATTTTCATAAATTGTGTTGTGTATCAAAAAATGACAATTATTGAAATTATTCAGTTCAGAGGAAGTATCTCCAGATTTTCTGTTGTATCTATTCATCCCTCTATACCTGAGGAACAAGCCTGATGCCATAGGTCAATGGCCAAAAGATTAGCTTAAAATTTGGAATCATAGAATCATAAAATCAGTCAGGGTTGGAAGGGACCACAAGGATCATCTAGTTCCAACCCCCCTGCCATGGGCAGGGACACCTCACACTAGATCAGGCTGGACAGAGCCTCATCCAGCCTGGAAGCCTCTGCCCTAGAAACAGCAAATTAATTTTTGAATCTATTTCCACACTTCTGCAATTTTTACAATTGCACTGCTGGCTGCTTTGTAGACAACATCCTTTTCACTCAGATTTTACCCTAAAATACTTCAAAGATGTATTTTTCTTTTCTGGAGAAGGGAAAACAAATGGTGAAACACAGCAATTTCTTGTTTGACAGACAAGCCTATTTAACACCCTTTGAGCCCATTTGCTGTTCACCTCTAGTGCTGTCCATAGAGGAATCTGAGAATTAACATGGTGTTTTGATCTGCATAAAGCTCTTAATTATCCTTTCTAAGCTCATGATATGTTTTCCCACCTGTGGGGAAAAAAACCCATACTGAAAAGATGTTTCTTTGGCCTGATGTTAATAAACACTTTGTAGCTTTACTTCTGTTTGACTTGCAGAAGTCAGTATAACTCCATGTGTTAAATGATTGTATTGGTAGTCCCAAAATGTGGGGTGGGCATGTCTTCAACTAAGTCACACTTAGTTTGATCATTGTAGCTGCAGGAGCTGTTTGTCAAAGGATACATTTCAATTGTATCCCACTGCTTCTTCACTGCATTTGAACTTCATGAGGTATTTCATTGGTAACTAAACAAGAGTATTTTAAACTCGGGCACCTACAAAGATGCTGAGTTCTAATTTTTTAAACATTGTAAACATTTATGACTACCTCAGCAAAGGAAATCAGACTTATTGTACTGTGTCTACACTGGTGCACCTAGCAATTTCTCTGAATACCATTAATGCCAGATTTCTCACATTTTCTGAGTCAAAACCCAGGCATGTGGTAGCCCTTTCCTGTATTGCCCTTTCCTGTATTTCCCTTTCCATGGATAGGAAAGCCAGAAGATATCCTTCATAGAGTGAAGATATCCTTCATAGAGTGTCTTCAAGCCTTGTCCTCAGGGAGTGGAGACACTAAAGATTAGGTTACTTAGGATGAAGTGCTAATGTAAGTCCAAGTGCAAATCCAAGCACCGCATCCTTGATCATTCACAAATCTTCCTTGTTAGCTTCCTCCCTTTAAGCCTATCTTAAAGCCAAAGGGAACTATCCCTAAGTGGAGGAGATACAAATTAGTTCATGTCGTTTGGCCTTAAAGTGCAGCCACATGTTTCTTTTCCATAACAGCACAGACATAGTTGAAGAGCACAATAGCACCGATATATACCTTTTTTTCCCTGTAATGTCCTCAAAAAATTTCAATGCAATCACATTTTATTATGATTTTGTATTATTTTGTGCAAATTAGCCACAATTGTTTGGGTCATTGTTTGTTTGTTTTCAGGAGGAGCCAATAGCACTAAGCAAACATTTTTTCCTTATCTGAGTCTAAATCCAAGTGTGCATCTTCAGACTAGCTCACACAGTTCATTGCAGTTACAGAACTTCAGCATTACAAGTTCAAACCACAGAGATGCAAGTGAAAAATCCAAACTTCTGAAATGGGTTACAATAACAGAATAGTGACATGTTGTTCACATGAAAGTGTGCATTGATTCCATTTGTGATAGCTACAACAAAAAAATGACTGAAAAGCAGTTGCAAATACAAAATCTGATTAATGACCCAGTAAGGACTTACAGAAGTATCTTCCAAGGAGCAGTAGTTAGAAGTCAGTCTGTTACGCAAATGTTAATTTAAGGAGCTCATGTTCACAATGAAATTACAAAACTGGAATTCAGTGTATGGCAAGAAAAACATCTGGCTGTTTGTCTGCTATTCTTTCAGTTAATTCCATCTTTCTTTGTGTTGTCTTGAAGATGCTGAGGATAATGAGGCAAGAAGCCTGGAAGAAATAGAAAGGTCTAAATATTCAAAACTTTTATTTTTAATAAAAAGAAAAAATCATATTCAACTTGAAAGAGTTTACAGCTCTTGTAGTGAGTACTGGCAGGTCCTCACAGGTTCATTTGGATCCATGAGTGCTCAGGGCTGATGAAAATTTGAGCATGGAATTGTAAAACCAAGAACTAAAAACCATTCAATTTGTGGGCAGTTCCAACTAGTAATGTGCATTTTGGCAGAACAGAATAGGATAGGATAGGATAGGATAGGATAGGATAGGATAGGATAGGATAGGATAGGATAGGATAGGATAGAATTAACCAGGTTGGAAGAGACCTTTGAGATCATCGAGTCCAACCTATCATCCAACACTATCTAATCAATGGAACCATGGCACCAAGCACCCCATCCAGCCTCTTCCTAAACACCTCCAGTGATGGTGACTCCGCCACCTTCCTGGGCAGCCCATTCCAATGGCAAATAACTTTTTCTATGAAGAAATTCTTCCTAACATCCAGTCTAAACCTCCCCTGGCACAGCTTGAGACTGTGTCCTGAAGTTGTAATTGAAGGAGCTCTATTCCCTCCTTCTAGATTTGTTTGCTCAGCCTCTTAAGTTTAAAACAAAAGATAAAAGTGTATTGCTAAACTAACATTACTCAGGCAGAAAATGGTGCACCTTTGTCTTTTAGTTGGGTGAAGAGACATTTTGGCCATTAACACAAAGAATCTGTGGGGAAAATCACACCACCTGAATTGAGGAAGATTAGTGAGGATCCAGAATTAAGAACAGCCATCTTGCAGACCGTGTCCAGCTTAAGGTGTGAACTGACATCTGGAATTGCCTGTGTGTCCTCAGGTCACAGCGATCCTCAAGGAGCCTAGGCTGATAAAATCTACCACCTCTCTATGTTCCTGAGGCTCATTAGAAGAAATGTGGCCTTGTGTGTCCATCACAGCACACGTGATACTGCAGTGAGGCCTGAATGTGATGAACAGAAAACAGCTTTTCTTTCCCAAAATACACAGGACTTTGAAGTCAAGCCTGTGCAATGGGCTTTACATGGTGGGAAAGGTGGTGGAGCTAACCTCTGCCATTGTAAAGGGAACAGAAGAGAGACAAGTAGAAAAAGAGATTGGCAGAGAAGAGAATGCAGGTTTAATTAGACCTATGAAAAGATGTGAAATAATCACAAATATGACTTCTTGACTAGAGCAGGATGAAATATTTCCAGCAAATAATTAATTTGATGAGTTAAGTCCCACTTAATAGTCAATAATCACACACACAGAGTTTGGCTGCTGTTTGATGTTTGGCTGCACTAACATATGTCATTATATGGATTGGAAAAAAACAGCACTTCTTTAACTGTGCTTGTAACTCATCACTATTTTCCTTTTGTGCTGTGTGTTTTGATAATCAAATTTTTGTGATATTATTTGTGCTTTTTTATGAGATGACAAAAGCTTTTTGAGAGGCAAAAGAGACTTGCTGGTAGTGCAGTGAATGCTTCCAGTGGAGCCCTCATGTGAACACATTGACAGGATAGCTTCATCCATCTCCATTTTTTTTTCCAGCTTCTCAACAGAGCATGATATTTCTTAGGTTTCCTCACAGGAAACACAAAAGCTGTGACTATTAGTGAAAATGTGTAGGTTTGATCTGTTTTTTCCTCACTTTTGTCTAGGTTATGTTTTTGCAGTCATGTGGTGGCTTCATTCTAATACCTTCTTGTTTGATTGTAGTATTTCCTTCTAACACAGTATCCTGCTTCATATACTGTGCCTGATTCCAAAATGTTTTTAGATACTCTGTGATTCTCTGCAATCCACTTCCCTTTGTCTTCAAATAAAAATGTCAGGTCTGCAAGAATAGCTGAATCTTGTGCTCCCAGGACTATCTAAGTACAGCAATTCTAAAAAAAAAAAAAAAGAAAAAAAAAAAAAGAAAAAGGAATAAAATTATTTCCGTTTGGGTTTATAGCCATTTTCATATGTAAAGATAGAAGAATTATTGCTTTCGTTAGTAGCAGTTTCTTTCTGAGCTCTTGTTCTTTTATTGCCTTAATTAATAGCCTTGAAATATGCTCCACTGCAGGCAGCCAACATGCAGATTATACATTTTTATATCCAAGGCATGAACCCTCTGTTTTCTTTTAAAGAGCACTGTTATTTGAGCCAAGGTGAATCACTAGCTTTTATCTGCATCTCTTGACTGCTGCTTAAGAGGATTAGTGGCACTGGCTAGCTCTGGGAGGAGAGCTAAGAGTAGCAGAATCAATTGCAACTCATAGCCAGAAATCAATGAAATGTGTCTCAGTAAATCTGACTGATCCATGGGTCACTACTGAGTACATTATCCTGGCCTTACTCTGTTACAAGATTAGACCCAGAAACAATCATAAGTGAGAATCTTTCTGCTCTTTTAAAACACGCTTTACACTCCTGTTGCTGTTCTGTGGTAAAGAAACTTCAGAAACAGACACACGCAAGTGAGTAAGACTGTAATCTATAAGTCCTCTGCCAAGAGAAAAAGAAAAACCACCATTTTAGCTCTGTCTGCAAAGAAGTCTAATAAAGTTTGCAAATTTAGGTCTGGCTTAATCTGAACAGGCAAAGCTCTGGATAATGTAAATCAGTGAAATCTTCACTAAATTTACACAGTTTATCGCCACTTGAGATCTCCCCATAGTGTTGCTGAGGTGCTGTTTGTAGCAGCTGATGTACCTTATGAGGTTTTAGCTATGTTGCCAATAGCCACAGACCCTGAATACCCTTTAGAATGCTATGTGAAGGGGAAAAACTATTATTCTTATAAACAAATCTAATTTGTTGTGTAGTTTTTACGGCAAGGCTGCATGCAGTTGATAATTTCCTTCAAGTGGAGGGGTGCAGAGAAAAACTCATGCTTACTGTGCAGTTCAGTCAAACCTGCACCAAAAGGACAGTGTCTCCAATGAAAGGTGCACATGCTACAAGTCCTTCTGATTTTGCATTCTGTGAAGGTGCAAGCGGCTAGTTTGGCCACACAACAGTGCATCAATTGCTGCGACGCAGCCCAGGTGAGTGGCCTGGTGAGCCACAAAAATGTGGTGGGCAAAGGTGAGGAAAAAGCAGGAAAAAGGTAAAAAGCAAATACTGGGTCATAAAATGGTGTGGGGTATTGCCTTGATGAAAACTCTGCTGGAAGGCATGCAGAATTAGCTGGGTTGTGCAGCTAGTGTCAAGTGACAAGGAGGTTTTGGGAAGATCCTCTGTACTCTTTTGACAAGAAAAGTTGCTTCTGCAGGATATGCACACTTGTCTGAGGGAAAATTGTTTTTTTTGGGGGGGAATTAAGCACCCAGAAACACCACTGTAGTCAGTGACAGTAGACAAGACAGCATTAACGTGGCTGTTCTGCTGCCTAACTAAATATAGGTATGTATACATATATGTATAGGATAGAGTGTTCACAGAATGTCTGAGTTCATAAATAAGGGTAAAGGACATTTTTTTTCCTTGGCATTTGTTAAATCCCCCCTCCCCCGATATTGCCAGCACTGCTCAGCAAACACTTTAGTCTAATGAATGTGAATGACATATTTTTTTGTTTAAAAAAAAAAAAATAAGAAAAAATTTGTTACTTGATATATAAAAATAAAAATAGCTATTATCTTTAGAATGAGAGTACAATGTGGAGTTTATTAAATGAAAAAACACAACAATACTTCTATGCACCATCTATTCATTTCCATAGTTAAGGATTAGCACACACATTGTAATAAGAAGCTCTCAATGTGGAATCAGAGATTGCCAGCATGGGTGCAATAAACTTTTCAGAATGGTTGATAAGATTATACTAATTAGGCATAATCTAATTTGAGCAATTTTTGTCTTCTCAAAAAGTAATGCGATGTCACTCTATAGGAAGAGTCACTCCCCAGGCTCCAGGGATGTACTAAAAAAAACCACACACGTTATCTGCAATATTAAAAATTACGGTTGATCCATGAGACAGTCTTAGATCTACCCTTCTCCTCTCAAAAGATCCACCATATAGACTGTTAAGCCCCCATAATTATCTCCCCTACTTGTGACAAGCATAGGCTAATCAGTCTCTGAGGGAGTTTTCCTGCAGATCATTGAGAAGCGTGTGTATGCTTCACATTGCTTATCAAGCTATTTTGTACGCAGAATCACATAAGAGCTGACAAAAGTTCATTATCCTCATCTGAACTAGAATGAGTCCAAATTAAGGAAAAGGAGAGAAGATTTTATTTCTTATTCTTCTTCTTTTTTCTTTTTCTTTTTTTTTTTTTTTTAAATAGAGAAACAACAAAAAAATATATATCCAGCTTGCACTGCAACAAAGAAGATCTCAGCTAAGAAAAAAGCAAGCTAGGTTCTAGCTGACTTTAATCCCATATTAAAAGATTAGAAAAAACATCTGAAGAAATCAGAGATAGTCTAATTGAGGTTCTCGCCTTTAATCCTGTGAGTAGACTCCCCCTTGGATACCAAGATCTGTCAGTGTATAGTCTTGGGAATTCTCTAAGGAAAAATAAACCACAAGAAATGGACATACAACATGTTCTCTCACATTTAAAAAGAGAGAAAGAAAGGAAAAAAAATCTCAGAGATGGAACTATCAAAACATATTCTTTCCTTAAAAAAGGGGGGGATTTAAAAAAAACAGGTGCAACATAAAATGAAAACAAAGCAAATGAGAACCACAGTTATTTTGGAAGTTCTTTGATAACACCTAGAAACGTAACCCAAAAGCAAATTAACTGGCTTCTCTTTGCTTTCCTCATTCAGATCAAAATGCCATTTGTATTATTATCTTTACTTTTTCACTTGTAATTATGTCTCCATCCAGCTACCTGCAATGTGTGTATTAATAAGAATCTGGGAATTAGTCATTTGCAATGACATTTAAAACAAACTATAGAGTAACCCATGCACAGAGGAAAATCAGACAGTAGATGTACATTTTTCGTTTGTATTTTTTTGATAAATGAGGGTAAAAGAATGCATAGAAAGAGTGAGTCATACTTTAAGCAACGTTTCTAATACTGAAAAGTACTAAAAGGAAGACACACTTCATATTAGTGAGAAACAAAAGCAGTAAAATTAAACTGGAATTCTGCTGTCCAGTAAACCAGCACCAGTTTGAAAATGAGTGACCAATATGCAGCTTCCCCATTTGATAGCTAAGATGCTGCTTACAGACTAGAATTTAAATTCAAATACTTGTGCATCATGTTCCCATTTAACTTTCCATTGTTTTAAAAACTATTCTCTCTTGATTTTTTTTTCCCCTCTATATTTGATGAACTATTTTCCCAGCAACAGGGTTAAACACAATTTTCTAATGACTGTTACATAGTGGATGCGTGGAGATGCATTTTATTGACAAACAATTATTCAGTATTTCAGTAAAGAGAAAACTAAGAAATTTTCTGTAACTGGTCACATTTAATAGTAGCGTGTTAACCTGACCAAAGATGAAAGAACAATCAGTTAGAATTATGTTTTAAGCTTACATGAAAGTAAAGAGAAGAGAAGTAGAGTTAAACGTGGTGAAAAAAATTGCATAAAAAGAAATCATCAGAAAGTATTTCAGTATGAAAAATCAAGGTAACGCTGCAAGTAGATACAATAAACATAAAAAAGGTTCATAACTGTTATTTTTATTGCTTGGAAAATTACTGTGATTCATGTTACTAAATTATGTAAAGATATATAGATAATGGAAATATGAACTGTATAAAAATAAACATGGTTATCTTCCATTTAACATACTCTATATTGATCTACAGCAGGGCTAAATCACTGCGTGTTCAGAAAGTTTTCTTTTATTTCCCCTATAAATAAATTAAAGACATGAGAATGGCATTCTGAACATTTTAATACACAATTTAATATTTTATTAATAATGTTTAAGAAAAAGATTAATATGTTTCTGTAGGCTTGTTGTAAGGTGATGCAAAATGTAAGGACGAAAGATCCTACTGCATGGAGAACATGTTACAGTAGTTTAATGCTCCTAATATTTCAAAATTCATGACAATGGTGAAGGCACAAAACCTCTGAAAGTGCCTGGCTAACACTGGCAGACTTCACCTGTTTGCCTGTTTAGCCACCTTTGTGTGAGAAGTATAAGAAATTACATTGCAAAGGTGGTGGTTTGAGCCTTAACTGGGACTTATGAGCTCAGATGGGGCAAGGCTGAGAATCCCTTCCCCGCTCCCCCCTCCTCTTTCCCGATAGAGAGGAAAAGAAAGGGAAGGAGCAAATCCACCAAGAAATAATTTGGATTCGGCTTGGAAGTAGAGAGGTAAAGAATTTTCTTTAAACAGTGTATGTGTGTGTGTGTGTATGTATATATATATGTATATGTAACAATAACAGGTAGGGTTCACAAGGGTAAGGAACAAGGATGAATGGAAACAAAAATATGAAATACAAAACCAGTCCTTTGCAAAGGCGTGGATGTAGCAGGGAGAACCATGTGGCAGAGAAGCAGAGAGCCAGCAGCAGCCCTCATCCAGGCAAAGGCAGGGGCCAAGAGAGCTAATGCCTGCAGTGTCCTCCTTTTTATGGGCTTGCTGGAGAGGGAAGGGGAGTGGAACAGACTAACTCAGTTTCCCAGGGGGAAAACACCCTCCAGGGAGTAAAATGCTCTCACAAGCCCTCTCCACTGATGCTTTCAGGATGGGCGTAACCCATCACAGCGAAACAGGAAAACAGAGCCCAAACCCCAGGTCTACAACAACCTTGAGGATAGGCTGAGCACCTCAAATTAAACAAGAATGGTAGTTAGAGAAGATGGATTGAATCCAACAGTAGCTGGGTTTGTCACCACTTTGACAGACCAGGACCTCCATTTTTTTGTTTTGGGTTTGGTTTTATTTGGTTTTGGTTTTATTTTTTTGGTTGGTTGGTTGGTTGGTTTCTGTCACTCATAACAAAAAATGCCCCAAGACAAGTACATACATTAGGAATTTTGTATAAAGCTAATTGTTCATTATACATAAAAATGACTCCTTAGTTTTAGTGAGACTCAGATGCTCACTGACCAGGGCATTATTTTTTTTATGGTATGGACTTCTTGAAAGTTATCAACCATAGAAACACATTGGGAGTAAGCCTTTTTTCATCTTGTGGTAGTGATAACATTGACGGGAAGGAACATTGTGCCTTGATGACTGAAGCAGATATTATTCATTTTATTGCAATTTCTTCTTGCAAGTTGTGTAAAAACCAGCTAAGGCTTCCCTATTTTCTTGAACATATCAATTAAATAATCCACACAGTGCCAATTTTATTTGAAGCAGTTAGTAATTTCATTTGTTACAATTCGATCAAAGTTTTGCAGGATGCAGAGTGCTCAAGTAATAATCATGTCTAATCTTATTACAGCATGTATATCCAGAAATATTTTTGCATTGCCACCAGTAAATTTTGGGAAAAGTTTCTTCCAGGTATGTACAGAAAACCAACATACTTATAATGAACCCTTATTTCCTTTGGAAAATCTGATAGCCTATTAGAACTGCTTGATTCAACATGATCTATTACCTGAAATCCTTCCTGCAATGATACTTAAGACCAGCAACTTCAAATTAATATAAGGTAGTCGGTATGAAAACCCTCTGTGCATAGCATAATTCTAGTAAATGACAAAATAATTAAATAACACATGCAACAGACTCCAAAGGCAGATGTTTATGGTAATATAACACACAGGAATATTGGATGTATGTGAAGAGGAGAAAAGAGCAGCTTCTGCTCTAAGATGCCTGCAGTTATTGCTTCTATTGGAAAGACATCTATCAAGGTGCATAATTTAATCTATGTGTGGTAGAAGCATGACTCCTAGGAAAGTGGCTGGCACTGTGACCATTCATTGATGATGTTAGAGAAAAAACATCATCCATTCTGTTAAAATGAGTACTCCAATTTTGCCTTTGCCTAGGCACTGGTCCATTGATTAGGAGGCATTACAGCTATTTTACTGAAGAACCATTACTGCAAGATTGCATTTGGCTTTTCAGATCATGGAACAGAATCATAAAATCCTAGAATCAATTACTTTGGAAAAGACCTTTAAAATCATTAAGTTCAATCACTAGCCTAGCATTGCCAAGTCTCCCACTAAACCATATCACTAAGCCCTGAATCTGCATGCAGGGGTTTGGAGCACAAGCCCTATGAGGAGAAGCTGAGGGAGCTGGGGTTGCTTAGCCTGGAGAAGAGGTGGCTCAGGGGAGACCTTATTGCTCTCTACAACTACCTGAAGGGAGGTTGTAGCCAGCTGGGGGTTGGTCTCTTCTCCCAGGCAACCAGCACCAGAACAAGAGGACACAGTCTCAAGCTGCACCAGGGGAGGTTTGGGCTGGATATTAGGAAGAAGTTCTTCCCAGAAAGAGTGATTTGCCATTGGAATGGGCTACCCAGGGAGGAGGTGGAATCACCATCACTGGAAGTGTTTAGGAAGTGACTGGATGGGTTGCTTGGTGCCATGGTTTATTTGATTAGGTAGCATTGGATGATAGGTTGGACTTGATGATCTCAAAGGTCTTTTCCAACCTGGTCTATTCTATTTCTATTTCTATTTCTATTTCTATTTCTATTTCTATTTCTATTTCTATTTCTATTTCTATTTCTATTTCTATTTCTATTTCTATTTCTATTTCTATTTCTATTTCTATTTCTATTTCTATTTCTATTTCTATTTCTATTTCTATTTCTACATGTCTTTTAAAAACTCAAGTGGTGACTCATGAGGATGTTTGTTTAGTTTTAGCATGACTTTCGATAGTGAAGCATGCTTGTTTTAAGTACTTCATCAGTGATATAACAGGTTAAGGATTTTAAAAACTTATCTGTTTCTGTAGCACATTAAATTTTGCTTGAAGGTTGTTTGGGTATAAACTGCATTTTGTTATGTGGCTCTGAATCACAAATACAGTAATAAGAACTTATGAACAAAATGGATAGCTCATCTTCCATCAACCTGCATTAACGTGTGCATTAAAATTTGTATTTGCACATATACATATGGGCACGGTTATGTATACTCATGAGTGCATATTTTATGTTACTTTTCACAACACTGGCTTGATGCATCAGAGCAATTCTTGACTATAGTAAATTCTCCCACATAAAAAGTCTAATAAGTTGAAAATTCTTATATTTTAAGCACACCCCCACTGCCATTTTCGTTTGTCTCTTAATTATTCAGACACACAAGCCTTTACTTGTGTCAAGGACACATGTAGCCAGTTTAAATGCATGCATGTTAGGAGAGGAAATTCAGCTCAGCCAACTCACTGTTTCTCCATCAAGACCACCTAAAATTCTCCCTACTTGTTGTAAATAGCTTTCTGTGACTGAAATTTAGTCCATTCTTAACACTAATAAATTCTCGGATGAGCCCTGTTTGATGTCACAGATAAGATTCCAGTCTAGTGAAAAAAAGGACATGAAAATGCTTAAAAACCATCCCATTTATCTGGTGAAAAGTTAACAATATTCTTTTCTTATCTCATAAGTCTGAAAGTCAGAAAACAAATTTACCCCCTAGTGATGCGATTTCTGGAGATCTGATATACTCTTCCCATTTGGCTCAGATCCTGCTTTTTTTTTTTTTTCCCCTATGTCAAGTAGTAGATAGAAGCTTATGGTGTGAAAAAATATAAAGAAAACCTCG
Source organism: Dryobates pubescens (assembly GCF_014839835.1). Taxonomy (NCBI): domain Eukaryota; kingdom Metazoa; phylum Chordata; class Aves; order Piciformes; family Picidae; genus Dryobates; species Dryobates pubescens. Next base: position 25,749,809 of record NC_071618.1, on the reverse strand, counting down.
ACAGATACCTTTGTTAAATATTTTATAAAGATGTCAGTGTTATGCATCTGCCTGTTTTCTTTCGTCTCCAAATTAATAAAATTAAGCACAGAACTCTTAAAGAGATAGTTTCATATGGAGTTAAAAAAAAATATGATTTTTATGTATTTAAGATATTAAAAGCTCTTAGCATTCAGGACAAAGTTACTTCCTTTTGAACAATTTACTCCTGGACATGAAGTGAACCCTTGACTTTGAACTTGGGTCATCAAAATATTCAGGTAGTAAAGAATATTGTAGATACAACATTATGCTTTTCTGTCTGTTTGGTTTTCATTGAAAAGGGACAGATACATTCAACTTAGATTTAATATTTATAAATGCTACAATTTTTCAATTTCTGTTCCAGAAGGAGGTTCCTCCTGTAGGCAGTGGTCTCAATGACCTTCTACCTCAGCTACGTATCTGATCTGGCTTCTCTCACTGGAACTACCACTAATTCATAAGTGGAAGCTCACACTTCTAAAAGTGTTTTCCACTGATGTGCCTGCATTGAAAGTCCAGCTAATTCTCCATGGAATTTAGAGCAAAGTACTGGTGTGAGAGACTATGCTGAGCCAAAGAAGCAGGACACATGTATTAGTGAAACCCCCATGGCCAAACTTCCTCTCTCGAGATATAGCAATGCACTAATACAGTTCTCCTGTGCTTACCTCTGGAGTCAACTCACTTGCAGTAGGGGTAGGAATCTTTATATTGCAGTTCTTAGCTAAACAAAATGTAGTGCCTTTTGAATGAGAGAGGCCCAGTAAGATAATTTTCACTTCAATGTTTTCAAAAGGCTATGCACTGAGATTAATGAATAATAAGGAAAGTCCTCTCTGAGAGGGTGGACTGTTAGCAAGAATACACAGAATAGATCTTTGAATACTGAGCGAATTAACTGATCCTAATAGCTTGACCTGATATTGCTCATAGTTTATAGATTTTACAGGCACATGCATAGCCCCAGAAAGTGAGATCTCAGCCAAAAGAGATCAGTAGAAATGCAGGTTTATTCTCTGAAGAAAAATCAATATTATGTTTTTGGGGATTTTTTCTTCTTTGACTTTAGCACCTTGGTTCAGAGTTAGGAGCACTAATTCATAGGCTTCAGGATGTTCTGAAGTTTTCCGCACATACTTTCCCAAAGATGAACTTTTACCTACTGCTATGTGAATTCCTTATTCCACTGAAATGTGAAAGTGCACCCAGAAAAGGTTTAAAGAAAAAGTAAGCAAAAAGGAAAGGCTTGTTTAAAGAGAAGGGATTTGAGTTTTGCCAATACCTGACTTGACTTTTTGTACAACTAGTGTGGCCCTTCTATATTTATATGGCAATGAAACATTTAAACTACAATATATGTATGTGCCTTGCCTGACGTGTCCAATGTATTATTCGGTGCATCATTCAGGATACCTCTTTGCTGCAGCTTGCAATTTTGATGTTGCTTTTATGGAAAGAAAAATCAAGAAAATAATGAGTTGTAATTTTCATGTTAGTTCTGTTGCTGGAAGAGTTTTCTGGACTACAAGAGTAGCTGCCTATATCCATTTTTTATTATTTTTCTTTTTAACTTTTGTCTTCCTTGAAAGACTGTAACTGACGCACCCAAAATAAAATTCCTTTGACATTCTGACCAGAATTCTGCCTTGACATTTTATTACAAGCAGTGATGCCTGTTCCATATTGTCAGATTGTCCATTAGATATCTACTGAAGGGTTTTATGCCTTTGCTATCCCAGTTTTTAATAATTGAAATTTTATTGCTTTCATTTTAACAGCATTTTGTTCAGTCAGAGTGAGACAAATACACACTTAAACAATCTTTCAGTTTAATTGTTTAGATGATAGGTGCTCCTGTTTGGAAATTATAACCCTTAATAAATGTTTATGAAATAAAATGTACCATGAAACTAACAACTTTCTCTCTTTTCATTCTTTACACTACAGGCATTTATCATCCTATGAAAATTCCTCTTGCAAATGTTATTTTTCAAGTATGTAGATTGGCTTGATAACAGTAACTTGGTAACTGTGACTGCAAAATATTCCATCACCTATATAGTAATACAATAAAAAGAAAAGTGGTATTCATTAATGACTTTTGGTGCTCTTGGCAGGAATGGTGACTTTAAAATGGTTCTGTCTGCAAAGTTAAAACAGTATTACAGTTTTAGGAAATCACATCAGAATTGTGCAAAACTGAAGTTTACATTCAATATTCATGGACATTGGATAGCATGATGTAAATACAGGTAAAAGACTCACAGAAATATTGTGCTGGTCTCTACAGTTGTTGGCACTCACAAGAAGCTTCTTGCAAGAATTTGGTGACTGATGTCCTGTATAATCTAAAAATTAGGCATCTGTTTTCAGAAATTTTGGGAAACAAGAAGTGTATATAACGAGCTGCTTCTTTCAAAGTATCATTTATTTTTCTCTGTTCTCTTTAGACACACACACAAAATATTTTTCTGTGTCAGGCAAGAGTTATCCTTTCCTGTATCATCCTAAGTTTCTTTTTCATTAGTCTTTTCCACAATTTTTATCCTGAAAGGACAAGTTACTGTCACAAAGCTTGGTTTATTTATTCAGAGTCCCCCACTGTGCTTGCTTAGACAATGATTTTTCAGTGATCAGTGGTTTGCTTAAGCTGTTCATTACTTAGAAGCAGAAGACTACAATGCGTGCCAAATGGCCTGGGAATTTTTAAAGAAACAACTGAATGGTAAGGTCAAAAGAGAAAGTCAGCAAAAAATATTTGAATAACTTTTTCTCATGCTTCTAGTAAAGATATCTCCCTTTTGTCTCCTAGAACTGATTGTACTTAAAGAGAGATTGAATCTCAAGCCACAGTGCTTAGGAAAGGGATGCACACATGACTTACTGTAAGAGTCCCTACTTTTCATTGTTCTTATGTTTGCAAGCTCCTGCTCTGAGGAGTCCTTCAGAGCAGCTTTTGCTCTTCTGTTTTTTTGGGGGGGGTTTGTTTCTTTCTTTCTTTTTTTCCCCACTAGATCATCTTTAGTTTTCCCATCAGATTAAAGCTTTTTGGTTTCACCTTGATGTCTCTGAACTCCTTAGGTCAAATTGCCTATCTTATGTCACTTCTTTCTAATATGGTTGGAGGGCAGTGACTTTCCACCTGCCCTCCAGCTTCCCATGTGCTTAGCATCTTCTTGTGTATGCACTTCCTTTCCTACAGGCTCCTTTTATTTGCAACTCTTCCTGTCTTTCTTTTCACCTCTCTTTCTTTTTGAGCCATTCTCAAAACATTTTTCATCTCAGTATGACAACTGAAAATGCATGTACAATATCACAAATTTGAAACGGTACAGAGATATCTGAGTTGAATTGTCACCTTCCTGACACTGTGACTTGAGGTAGGAACATCTTGCCAGAAAGAAACATCTGAAATAAATCAGATGAGATGCATACAAGCAATGATCATTTCTTTGCAATGGTGTAAAAGGGAGCCTAGGGTCACTATCTCATCATAGCTATCTATACTGTGGGTATCAAATTCATAGAAGAATAATCTCACTGCACATATTAATATTGTAAATAAATACTGTGCTGCTTACATAAGTAACTGAATATATGCATAATGATACTTGTTGAGTATCAGTTCTTAGCCTTAAGAGAATGCTAACACTTTTATGTTAAACATGCAAGTGTAAATCAATAAAAATTAAAGCACAAAAAGGAGAAAGTTCAGCTTTTCTCTCTCATCTGTCTCTGCTGTGTTAGTGGGACCTGTTATTTCTTTTGCTCTCTTAGTTGAAAGACAAATGTGACAAAAGTTAGATCTGAGGAAGTCTGATGTGAATAAGAGGTGGATTATGTCTGTATCTTCAATTTGATTCTGAAGCTAATGTTCTGAGAGGTATAATCTGACAAATAGCAGAACATTTTCAATAACCATCATTGTCGTCTGTATTACTGTTATTACTATTTGTACTGGTTTAATGTCTGGGGACATACCACAGAGGAGCATTCTTTTTTGATATATTCTGCATCTTACTGAAGACCCAGGGAAAAAACAGCTTTATGTGAGGAAAAAGGCATTGCTTAGGAAAGACATAATTTTACAAATCAGTAAAGCCAGTTCATTCTCAATCAAAATTCTAATCTCTATGAACTTCTGAGATATATCATTAAGAAAGTAATTGCATTGTTTAGAAACCAGTTTATCTGTGATTTTAGGTAGAATCTCTTCATAGGACTATTATTAAACTGATCAATAAAAATAGATCTAACTCAGTTCATTAAACTTCAAGTTTAGCAGTTTGTGCCATTAACATTACAGACTTTGCATAAAGTAAAATTATAGAATAATTTACTAATTTAGGGTTTGTAGATGCTAGAAATCTAAATCAAAGATATTGTTAAAATGATTTTTTTTTTAGCTAATTGAATACACTGAAATTAATTGTGTATTAAGTTGAGAAAGCTTAGAAATAGATTTTGCAATAAAACATTCAACCATTGAGTTGCAATTTACATTAGAATACAAATTTCAGTGACTAACATTCGATCAATCTTAATGTGTTCAATTCCCAACTCAGTGTTTGCTCCTAGTCACTGCCTGAATGTCAGGCTTGCTGTGTTCAGCAGAGATACAACCCTTTACATCTTAAAAGTAATCTAAAAATGGGATGTGACTCTTCATTGTCTAATCTTCAGTTGTCTAAACCTTAGATGTAACTCAGATACCTAAATCAGGAAAAATTTTTCTAAAAAATGCATAGGAACAATATCTCACTGTGGGCTTTAAGACCATTAGTAGACTGTGAGAACTTGCCTGGAATCGAACACTCTATATGAGCTAAGTATGAACATGGAGGTGATTTTTAGCTAAGAATGTTGGGAATTGAAAACTGATTTAATCACAGGTCTTCCTAGAAAGGCCTTAACATAAAGGAGTTTGCAGGAATATATTTCCATGCATATTTTGGGATTAGCCCAGCAACGTCCAGACACATGACTTCATCTGTTGCACCAGAAGCACTGCACAGCTAGGAAGGCATTCACAGAGAGCAAACAGAAAGTGTGAAGCCAAGCTCTGTCTCCCATCACTTAGAACATCCAGACATCAGTGATGCTTGCTCACTATCTTTTCACTGTCCTTTTTACTTTTGGACACGAAAAGCCTTTCATGCATATGAACCATACATGTTTGTATCTGTACATGTTTATAAAGCCTTACTGAATTATAGTCTGCCTTGGCTATACTTTGTTTTAGTTTAGAAAATTTCTCTGTTTAGTTATTGTCCTTCAGCCACTATTAATCATAGAATCATAGAATCAACAAGGTTGGAAAAGACCTCAAAGATCATCAAGTCCAACCTGTCACCCAAGACCTCATGACTACTAGACCATGGCACCAAGGGCTATATCAAATCCCCTCTTGAACACTTCCAGGGACAGTGACTCCACCATCTCCCTGGGCAGCCCATTCCTACGGCTAACAGCTCTCTCTGTGAAGAACTTTCTCCTCACCTTGAGCCTGAATTTCCCCTGGTGCAGCTTGAGACAGCGTTTTACTCACTGTTTTTTAAAACTCCAAAGGTTTGGTGTAGCAAACTCTCTCTTATTTTACTGTTTATCCCTCAAATGTGGTTCTCATCTCATATCAGTTGGTTTTGACTAGATGAACTTAATGGTGTCTGTTCGAGCTACTTAGAATAGAATAGAATAGAATAGAATAGAATAGAATAGAATAGAATAGAATAGAATAGAATAGAATAGACCAGGTTGGAAGAGACCTTCAAGATCATCGTGTCCAACCCATCAACCAATCCAACCCACCTAAACAACTAACCCATGGCACCAAGCACCCCATCAAGTCTGCTCCTGAAAACCTCCAATGACGGTGACTCCACCACCTCCCCAGGCAGCCCATTCCAATGGGCAATCACTCTCTCTGTATAGAACTTCTGCCTAACATCCAACCTAAACCTCCCCTGATGCAGCCTGAGACTGTGTCCTCTTGTTCTGGTACTGGCTGCCTGGGAGAAGAGACCATCACCCATCTGTCTACAACCTCCCTTCAGGTAGTTGTATAGAGTGATAAGGTCACCCCTGAGTCTCCTTTTCTACAAAATTGTTGTACAAAATTTCATTGACCTACAGTATTGCAAATAGGATATATCTGGCCTTTGTGTGGAATACACACACTTCATAATTAAAAGCTTATCCTCTCTGTATTCCAGATGAGCAGAGTTAAGTACTTCAGAAAAGTAATGCTAAATTCCCACATGCTCAATCAGAGTCCATTATCATGTAAGAAGTGTTAAGCATAGGGTCTCTTTGGCAGCCTGCCCATTTCCTGACTTCATAAACTGTGTCAGGACAGCAAAGCAAGTATTCCTTGACTCTGCAGAATCTCTCAAACACAGTTCCTGATCCTCTAGAAGAGGATTAGGGCAATTCTATCATTTCAAAATGGTGTGTGCAATTTCTGTGGCTAATTCTTCAGGCTGTAAAAGGCATGTATTAAGTTTGTTTGCTATCTACATCTCCTGTCTTCCAAGAGCTCTTGGCTCTACTGAAGCTAGACAGCAGTAAAATAAGCACAAGTTTCACAAGGCCAGGAGAAGCACAAGAAAAGACCAGTCTCTGCAACCTAGTGAGACTGGATCTCATGGGGGAGACTGTTTTCCTAGAGATTACTGTCCCCGAGGAGCTATAAATGGCTCCTACTTCTTGATTCTGTGTCTACATTTTCTGTAGGAAGTCCAGTCCTATCAGTGTGTTATGTGTGGTGGATCCCATTTTAAGCACTTCTTTAAATTAGGTCTTAATTGCAGTAAAGCAGATACTTTTCATAGGAAGAGATGGCAAAGTTACTATACTGAACTGTCCTGAAGGGTCAAACCCCCAAACATGCCCTAGCCCAGACAATGGACTAAGCACCTGCAAATGTGCTAACCTGTACGGTTCCTGGGTCCAGATGGCCAAAGCAAATGTATAGCATGTGTGATTAACATTGCAAGCACCTCTGAATGTGCAAACCTGGACAATTCCTAGGGTCCAGATAAATGTGTACCACATGTGATTAACTTCATAACACAGCTGTGAACTGTGTGTGTGCCCCTGGCCATGTTTTCATATGCCCCATCCCATAGATCCAGTTATCAGGTTCTGTGTTACCAAAGGGCATTAATTGTCTTGAGACAGTATTTAAACCAGCCAAGATGTCAGGCCTTGCCTTGTTCTCACCCAGACATGAACGACAGCTAAATGCTGCCTGAGTAGCAGCTGAGGGCCTGCTTACCACAACGATGCAAGAGCCAAATGCTGCCCAAGCAGCAGCTGCAGAACCTGCTCTAGCAGACCAACAACTTCACCCAGGCCTTGCACCTGGACCAAGGCAGAAAGGGGAAAAGCTCTAAGGGAACTGAATCCCAGAAGAGTCTGCAACTGAGTGCTGGAGCACACAAGAGAGAGGTCTTTTAGCCCTCTCTAAGCCAAGGACTGCTCAAATCATAGCCATAGCATTTGGGACGATACCAGACAGAGGAGCAAGTAATGAGTCCCTGGCCAATCTGCCACAGAATCCTATTTGTGGGAACCCCACAGATCACAGTACCTGTATTTCCAATTTTAATTGCTGTATTGGAAATGTTAGATCTGTGCTTAAACCATTTAACTGTCTTTATAGGTGCAGTGTAAAACGCATAACCAAATAATTGAACCTGTGAATACATTTCGTAAATAAGTCATAGCGGTGTTTGCAGATACCACCACCAGGAAATATTAATTATAATATATATAAAAATGAACATTTGTATTACGCAGAACATTCTAGACCACTTTTATTTTTTAAATCACAGTGTTGAGCAGCAGAGGTGGCAACATCAATTGCTTCTTTGTTGATGTTTGAGGCAGTCTTTTCCTCTCATCTGACTATAAGGATGGTTTATTAGCGTTAATACTTGTCCAAATACTAGTAAAGTATTTCTATACTGTCAACTTCAAGTAATCTCCCTTAGCTGCACTCTCTCTGAGTGTTACCTTATTTTCACACCAATGTAGCTACAGAGCTGATTATTTAAATATATAGTAAGTGATGTTTGCATGTCAGAACTCTGCCACTTGAACAGATGTAACCACAGAAAGGCCTGGATGTGAAATAGCGGCACCTCTATTGAAAGTCCAGCTAATTCTCCATGGAATTTAGAGCAAAGTACTGGTGTGAGAGACTATGCTGAGCCAAAGAAGCAGAACACATGTATTAGTGAAACCCCCATGGCCAAACTTCCTCTCTCGAGATATAGCAATGCACTAATACAGTGTGGCCAGCAGGAGCAGGGAGGTCATTCTGCCCCTGTACACTGCACTGGTTAGGCCGCACCTCGAGTACTGTGTCCAGTTCTGGGCCCCTCAGTTTAGGAAGGAGGTTGACTTGCTGGAACGAGTCCAGAGAAGAGCAACAAAGTTGGTGAGGGGTTTGGAACACAAGCCCTATGAGGAGAGGCTGAGGGAGCTGGGGTTGCTTAGCCTGGAGAAGAGGAGACTCAGGGGTGACCTTATTACTCTCTACAACTACCTGAAGGGAGGTTGTAGACAGACGGATGTTGGTCTCTTCTCCCAGGCAAGCAGTACCAGAACAAGAGGACACAGTCTCAGGCTGCACCAGGGGAGGTTCAGGCTAGATGTTAGGAAAAAGTTCTATACAGAGTGATTGCCCATTGGAATGGGCTGCCTGGGGAGGTGGTAGAGTCGCCATCACTGGAGGTTATCAGGAGAAGACTTGATGGGGTGCTTGGTGCCATGGGTTAGTTGTTTGGGTGGTATTGGATTGGTTGATGGGTTGGACGCAATGATCTTGAAGGTCTCTTCCAACCTGGTTTATTCTATGTATTCTATGTAATACAGTTCTCCTGTGCTTACCTCTGGAGTCAACTCACTTGCAGTAGGGGTAGGAATCTTTATATTGCAATTCTTAGCTAAACAAAATGTAGTGCCTTTTGAATGAGAGAGGCCCAGTAAGATAATCTTCACTTCAATGTTTTCAAAAGGCTATGCACTGAGATTAATTAATAATAAGGAAAGTCCTCTCTGAGAGGGTGGACTGTTAGTAAGAATACACAGAATAGATCCGCATTTGACAATGTTCTCACCTTACTGCATGAGTTAGTATCCTGAAAGTTAATGGACTGCATATTACCCACAGCAATATAGTCTTGTCCAAAAGAAATTACTTATGTTAAGGTACCAAATATGAGAATATATCAAAGTATATGGCATGAGATTATGAATAATAAGTAATTAATATTAATAGTATGAATAATATTAAGTTATAATAATAAGCCTTACAATCATGCCTTCTGAAGTCCAGAGATCCCACTGCCTCAGTGATAAGCATCACCCATGTAGGGTTCTTTTGTACATTTTTATTCACCTAACTCATTAATAATTATTGTCCTTGGAAATAAGAGAAACTAATGATGAATAGTTGTATGCAATCTATGAAGACAAGCATCTTGATAACTTGGAAAGCTACAACTGCAGTTATAAAAACAGTTTCTTTAATTATCTGGCTTTCTTAGCAGAGTGATTCTTGTGTCATTCTTTTGTCATTCTTTCATGAGTGACTTTTAATTGTGCTGCTCTGTACACCAGCAATGAAGAACAGATTGTGAGAACTGATGTTCTGAGTGTTACCTTCCAGTAGCAGAACTTTCAAATTCTAACCTACAAAACGTCTAGGCAGTATACATAACTTATGTGGAAAATGGTAGAAGTCTGCAGTCTTGTGATCCCCCTATCCGAGGTGTATACCGAGATCTTTGAAAGAAAAGACAGAGTTTGTTACTTGAACCAGTATTATCTTTTATACTTGAGATTTTTCTGTGAGTGGGATTGTAATACAACCAAAGTGACATCTGTCCTGTGCTTTCAGTAGATACACTTCCAGGACAGATGTCCAGCTTCACTACTTGGATGAATGCAAATTCAGAGGGTCTTTTGCAGGTGTTAATTGTAAATATCAGATGCTCTGACATTTGTTTGTCACAGCATGGAACTGGAACAAATAGATTTCCATCAGATAGGCAAGGTACGTATAGAGTCTGAAACCCAAAACTAAACTGGGTTCCAGACTGGCCTATGTGATGACAGTTACTATACTTAAAATGAAAGCACATAAATGAAAAATTAATAATTCAACCACTGCAAAATTATGATTGTCTGTTCTTCCTTAATTTCCTTGTAGTCCTTTGAATGCTGGCTTTATGCACTGATGCTAGACTTCTTTACTTTTATTGATGTTAATTAACATGGTCTCCTAGATAATCAGTCTACCTTTGTTAAAACGAGAAGATTGTGCACAAAAAGAGATGTTGTGTACAGGTGAGGACTAAGCAGAAAACGTTGTAGCAATTTGCTGAACACGGAGGCTTATTGAGGATGCAGTCCTGAATAATACACACTAGCTTTGCTCTTCCCCCTTTAGTGTGTGTAGAGAAGCCATGAATCATTCATGGTCTCCCAGCTGAGCAGGGCTTCAAAGGGGATGGTTGTGATTGGGTGTCCTGGGTGAATTGCTGCGCTGCAGAAAAGCCTGCACCCCCAGCACTGGAGGGGTGAGGAAGCACTTTCATCTGGGCCTCCAAAGTGTTTCGGGTCACAGTTCACCAGGAGATAACGATGTAGATGTACATTCAGAATTAGCTGCAGAGATACCTGTGTAGTGCGGTGTGGAAAAGTGAGCCAGTTAGATCCCCAGTGGATGCTGTGAATCAATTACTGTATTCTGAATACAAGGTTGGCTGCAGGGGATAAACAGATGTCAGAGAATTTTTCCCTAATAAGACCATAGTAATAGAAGAGCACTGTCAGCTTCATTTTACATTAAAAATCTCATTTCCTCTTTATATGACCAATTTTATTAGGCCTCTAAACAAAGATATTTTATGTAACTGATAGCTGTATAATGAGAATACTATCATTAAATTTCTTTTTTGGTTTACAACAAAGACTGAAAGAGAAACAAGAAGAGAATCTCAGCAAAGTTAGAAAGATGTGTTAATTTGGAAGAGAGTAGCTCATTTCTTCTCATTTCCTGTGAAAGCTGCCTTTTATGCTGAATCACAATCACCTACATTCCAGAGCAAAATATTCTTAGAACCAAAGTTGGTGATCAGCTTGTCCTGTTCTCTGTACTTTCTGCATATTTTACCACTGTTTGGTATACAGAACTGTGGTCAGAAACATGAAATAGCTCTGAATTTAGTTAATAAAGCTTACAACAGATCACAGGCCTGCAGTTAGAACTATACATTCAGTATCTTTCATTGCATCACAACATTCGAAATTCAAGACATAGGAGCACACTGTGTCTTTTATCTTACTCTCAACCAAACATCAATACACTATTTATTGCAAATTATTTGCAAATACTGAAACTAGACTAAGGGGATACCTTTGGTTACACTGTGTTCATAAATGATTCTTCCTCAAAATATTCTTAAAACCAAAGTTGGTGATTAGCTTGTCCTGTTCTCTGTACTTTCTGCGTATTTTACTAGTGTCTGGTATATAGAATTGTGGTAAGAAACATGAAGTAGCTCTGAATTTCGTTAATAAAGCTTGCCACAGATCACACATCTGCAGCTAGCCCTATGCACTTGCTATTTTTCATTACATCACAACTATTGAAATTTCAAGACATAGGAGCACACTGTGTCTTTCTGTGAATTTTGAGAGTAAAAGCAACACTCGATTAGAAGTATCTATTGTCTTTTATCTTACTCTCAATAGAACATGAATACACTATTTATTGCAAATGATTTGCAAATACTGAAACTAGACTAAGGGGATACCTTTGGTTACACTGTGTTCATAAATGACTCACATGTGGATTATGCTAACTGTTCTTATTTTTGAAGGTAAACAAGAGCAGATGCTGAGATTTTATATTCACAATTGCCATGAAGACAGTGCAGCTTCATGTGGCAGAAATGAGAGCAACGTTTGTCTGTAAATATTGCCTTCCAATAAATGTTTTTAAATATGTGTTTAAACTTACAGCACATATCAAATGAAATGTTAATTCTGAACATTTCACAAGAAGGAAACCCAAAGAGAACTGCAGAGAACATTTGGAATATTTTTGCAGACTGGTCACCCTTCTGAGAACCTGTGTCAAGTTATGCTCACACTCAGCTAATACTCACCAAATTCATTTCAGCAGTGTTAGGGTAAATAAGGCATAAATGTAATGTAAGCTTTTGTTCACTGAAATTAGTTGAAGCAACACAGGGGAAAACATGACCCAAGTCCCTATTGCCTGAGTTATCTAAACCTGACTATTGCTCTCTCACCAGCTCTGGCATATACACTGCAACTAAAATTCAGCATTGTGTCTCTTGAGACAACCACATATTGATAATATGTCCCAGTGCAGGTGGTAACACAGTGCTTCAGTCCATAACCTCTCCATGTCAAGACCTGAACAGTTCTCTAATTTCTAGTTTCCTGGGATTTGTCTTCATTGTAAACTTGGAAACAATAGCAGCAACAATGGTATTAAAAGTTCTCCTCAAAACTTTGTTGTCCCTAGGGTTTCTTTCCAGGAACAGTTCTGCCCTAAATCTTAATCATCATGCTAGCACTCCCCTGAGTGTGAGAACTTCAGCCTCCTCTAGACACCATCAGCTACATTCTTCTGACATACATTGCCTTCCCCACAGTCCATCAATCACAGAGAACAGGAAGAAGGTGGCAGGCAGAAACTTACTTGAGAATCTAATTTTTTCCCTCTTCAATGCCTTTAAAATCAGGATATGCAATATTAGTAGCCTTTACACAATATCTATACTGATGAATTAGCTAGCATTGTGTGTCACGATGGATTTGTGTGTTGCAGGCTAGTGCTGGGCAGGAAGCTAATTGTTGGCTTACCTTCTGAAACCCTTCTATAAGTACATCTTCGGTAGAAAGCTCTGGTGTTTCTGTCTAGCTGGGACAAAAATATTCATGTTTTTCCTTCAAAATAAGTCATATTTGTTGCTGAGGTGTTATAAACTCAGGCCATGACATTCAAGATGATCATAAAATCAAGTGTCAAAATATAATGGTTGAGATATTTTCAAAATAATTATGTTACACAGGCATTTCAAAACTGTGGACAAAGAAATATGCTAAGTCACTGCATACATTTTCTAGATAAAAAGGCTAGTGGCTGTTTAGTCAGCAGTCAATCCTGAATTTGAACTCCAGCTTTTCATGTAGCCAAACCCCTAAAATATTTACAGAAATTTTATTCTCAAAATTCCACTACAACTATGAAATCCAAACTTAATACGTGAGGAAGTGACCGTAGAACATGCTGCTTGTAGAGTGATAAAGCAGTAAGGCTTTACAGACAGTTGTGCAACTTAATTTCTTTTCCTTAAAAAAAAAAAAAAAGAAAAGAAAAAAGGGGGGGGAAAGGCTACATATTTTGCCCATCTGCGAAAATCCGGATAACACCTTTTGCCCCACTGGTATTGTGCTGAATTATAGCACCTGTGAACTGAATACAAACAAAGTCTGTGGCATTCAGTTCTAGGGTTGTGACTCCATGGGATCATTGTCTCTCTCATAACTTGGCCAACAATACCGTCAGTCCAGGAGTGTCCAATGTCCAGTAGTATTTGGAACACCTAAATGTGGGGGGAAGAGGGGTGCAGGGAGAAGAAAAATCACAAGAGGAATCAAATAATGACAGTAATGTGGAAGGTTCAGGGGCAATCACCTTCAAGGACAAAAAGGTGTATGTATTTCTGAACAGTGCTTTTTACAGTATTGGGCTTGCTTCCCTTCAGTTTTTCTTGCATAGCAATTTGGACCAAGGACTTGCTGGTTATTTTGGGATCCTTTTGGATCTGTGACATAAGAAAGGCATGGACACTCAAACCTGGTTAATTGGTTTATTAAAAGCAGCAGAAAAGGGAATAGCAAACTTAACATGCTTTCTGATTCTGAGAACCCAGATAATGCAGTGTCAGCTGAGTCCCTTCACATTGATCATGCATGAAGACTGTGCAAATCACCTTCCTGGTGATGTTCAACAGCATCTTTGTTCTTCTGATCTTTATACAAGTTTTTGGAGCAAGCAAAGCTGTCAATCTGCTACCTGCATAATACTGAACTTTCTAGATGGTACACCAAGGTTTACTGAGAGTGTTAACACAGTTCCACATCTCCATAGGCATGAGCTCTTACAAGCAGTACATAAAGGTGGCATTGTTAAAGGCAGCATGTAGAAATGTCATGGTGTGTGCTCAGGTTATGTAGCAGTCACTCATGTTAAAACATACAGATATCTACAGTCAAAGGTGTATGGTTAAACTGTGCTGAGATTGTAATTGAATCTAATGTCCCCTCATTACAGTATCCTCTGCAGTGACCCATTACAAATAGTTTTCTCAGAGTTTCTCATGTACTTTTTTAAAGATTCTATCAAATGAGTAGATAAAGGCAAAGGCAAAAGATGGCAGACTAAAATAATGTGTCAGAAAGCGTCAAGGTAAAGGCTAGGACTCAATGGTTGTGATATAGGTTTGCATAGCATATAAAAAAGCAGAGCCACATGATACAGGAAAGGGAAAGAAAAATCAATTAATTAAAATGTTTCCTTTCAGTGTTGATATTGAATGAAACTGCTTAAATTTCTGTATTGTAAACCTGGTATGTTGTTCACTGACCCGAGATTGTATCTTTCATTTAGTATAGTTCATTAAATCAGACAAATATAAGTTTGAGGCTTTGTATTTTTTTTTCTGAAATCTCTGCCAAGCTGATTTGTTCAGTGGTGTGCTTATTTCAAATAAATGTTGTGTTTATCCAGAAAGATCCTTTCCCTGGGCATTCATATGCCATGTAGAAATACGTTCAAGTCCAAAGACTCTGGTTTAAACATAATGGATAAATATGGCATTACCTGGAGAAGACAGAAATGATAATTGGTTTTAGACATAAAAGAACAACCCCTTCAATTCTGAGGTGTTTTGGAAGTACTGATTATTTGAACAGTTCCTGTGTCTTCAAAGTGCCAATTTAAATGGGTGAAAGAGGTTTACAATCTGCTATTGATCTGTCTATATATTGTCATCAAGATGGCTCTGAGCCTGGAATTTATGAAGCTTAGAACAGTGCATGAATTCATAATGGTAGTGAAAATTTTTTCTTTGGCATAACACAACTAGGTACTTGAATTTGCTCATCATTTCCCTCCTTCCATATCACCTTTTGTTTCTGGTTGCATCTCTGATTGCTCCAATAAGATATGTTGCAGGTATACGACTAATAACTTTAGCAGTTGACAAAACCCACAAACCCACAAAAACACAAAATAAACCACCACAACCACCACCACCAAAATAAACAAACAAAAAACCTCACAACAACAACAGAACAAAACAAACAAACACCAAAAAAACCCAACCAACCAAACAAAGAAAAGCACCAAATAAAACAACCCTCCACTACTCTGGGCTACTAACATTTTATTACTGTTTCCATCTTTGCTAAGAGGTTTGAACCACAGGTCAAATACTTGCTTGATATCAATCTGAAAAATTACTTTAGACTTAAATATAGGTATGCATATTTACTCTAGCTGAAAAATCTGAAATCATGCCCAATACAAAATGAATCAGAAGGGAAACAGAACTATAATTTTACTGAGATCAAGGAAAGATTCAGCTCATTTTTAGAGATGCAGTTTGCAATGCATGCTGTAGGGAATAAAATACGTGGGTTTAATTATCAACAACAGGCCTAAGGACACAATCAGATTAAATTTAAACATGTGTGTAAGAAGCAAAATAAATATAGATATAAGGAGATGGGAACAGATACAAATCAATCTTGAGGGAACTGAGAAGGAAAAGGATTAATAATTAAAATGTATATACTACTTGTTTATTCTTAAAGTTGTACCTGTGAGCATGACAAGTGTGAATTGCTTAGACTTTATGATGCTGTGTCAGAGTTTCATGAAGAATTGAAAAAGAATTTAATAACTGAGTAGATCAGCCTCCGAAGCAGTGACCTACTAACTATTTGTTTTGGTCTCAAAACTTAAAAGGGACACAGTCCTACAATCTCCATTCTACACTGCCTGTATAAATTTGCAGTATATGCCTTGAAAAAAAAATTTAACTTCCTCCCCTGTGGCAGTTCAGGCTGGGTGCCTCCTGCTCATTCCCCTGCCACACAGGTTACACCTCCACTGTCCTGAGCGTCCAGCCCAGTAGGTGGAAAACGGAAGCTGCGTATTTCATACCCATAATGTCCTGCACCCTATAAATCTATCTGCAAAGTCTTTCTCTTCTTTTTTCTTCCCTCTCTGCTCCTGTGGGAGATGCTCCCTATTGGGTAATGGTGGGGGAGTATCTCAAGGCCTCTTAGGCCTGGCTAGGACTAATGCCAGGAGGAGAAGGGGGAGGGACAGTCTCAGACCCGGCCAGGTTGAGACTAGCCTAGCGGCAGGGGGAGAGGAAAGAGACAGCCCTGGGGGTTTGGGGTATACCCTCAGGTGGGGAGAAAGAAAATGTTGGGAGGCTTTTGGGTGTGCTATAGAAACTCTCTATGCTTTGGAATTCCTTTGTCACTATGCTTGTAGCTTTCTGTAAAACACGAATTGCTTTCCATTTAAACTTTCCATCACTTCTGCAATCCATTTGTGTGAGTGTCATTCTTTTGCCCCTTTCAGGGGCAAGAGAGAATCTGCCTGGCCTCAAACCAGGACACCCATTTTAAATTGCTTTTATTTTGCATAAAATTATTGTAATCTTTTTTAGCTTATTGCAGAGTTTCTACACAGGTCTGCACAGCTAAATTCAAGACAGAGGAGTCAAGCACCACAACCTTGAGTGCCCTCATGCTTAATTTTCAACTTATTCCCAAGTTCCTTTTAAAACTGCTCAGCTACTTTTTCCAATGTAACTTCTCTTGAAAGAGGAAGTCCTAAGCAGTTTGGCCGTAATCCAGCCTGTGCCATTAAGCTTTAGAGCCAAGGATCAGTACTTTACTCTCCTTTTTCCCAGTAACAATGCAACAGGACCAAAATTAATCTTTGCAATACAGGACCAGCTTTTTTTTTTTTTTTTCATTTTTGTTTCATATGAATTCATAATAAATAATCACATTTTAAAAGTAGAGCATAATCTCTGTTAGTATGCACTTCTAGAAATGCCTTTAAATTGTGGGGGCAATAATTAATGTTTCTTTTCTTAATTAAAAAAAAAATAAATCTTGAATTTGTATTTGGTTTGGTGTTTTTTTTATAAAAACAAACCCAAACCCAAACCACCCCAAATTTACATCTATCATGGGTTTGGATTTTTCTTGTGGGTATGAGACTGTACCATGGTGATTCCATTGTGTTACACAATCTTGCATTTTATTTTTCCTTGGCCTTTTCTGCTTTTGGTTGCTGCAGATTTTCCTTCTCTTTTCAGTCTTTTATTATTATCTTGAGTTTACTGCTCAGCTATTTCTTTCCTGTTAGCATAATATTGCTCTGTCTCAATCAGAAGTACATCTGCTCTAAGAAACTCTGATTGCCTGATTCTGTTTTACTTTCCCCCCCCCCTCCTATTAGTATTATTTCCTTCTGGATGTTTTCCATCATAATGTGGACTGCTTCCTGCATGGCCTGTCTTAACACTAGTGGCCTATCAGGAAATGGAGTATCAGACTTAGAGTGTCCCATGGCCCTGATGATTCTAATCTCAGAGCTGCCAGCTCTTTTGTTATCTCCCTTTCCTACATGAAGTTGTCAGTTGCAAGGATGAAGCTCTTCTGCAACTGCAACAAAAGAAGATGCACACTCAGCAGAACTTGCTGAAGGAAGACAAAGATTAAAAAAGATGACCTTAAGGGCTGTCCTCTGGGGAAGGAGAGAGCAATAGAGCTTGTAGATGGGACTTCATGTGTTCACTTGAGAGGTTCTGAGATACTGTGCAAATAAATTCGATGTGAAACTTAGAATATGATGGATCAACTGCAGTTAAACATATTGAAATCTGATGAGTATACATAGTCTGTCTTCTGCAAAAGATATTGAAAGATCTTAATTTCTGTAGGGCTTTGGGTTTAGGTGCTGTGTAAGACAGAGCACCCTATGGAGATTACACACCTGTGGATAGGGCATAAAATCTATGTTAGCAAAAGGAGAATCGGTTTCAGAGAACCTCTGCAAACAAGTTTCTGATTTCTCACTGGTTATAGAATCCAAAAGAACTGGCTGCTTTATCACTCAATGGCATGACACAATAAAAACAGAACCCTTTTAATTTGGGTACACTTTTATTAGATAAAGACAGGATTTAGTTACTGTTCAACTTTAAACACATTAATTACTCCACTGACTTAATTTAGAATTTGCCCTGCTCCTGCTTAGACTTTCTTAAGTAATTAAAGTGAAACACTGACAAAAACTCTACAAAGTTGTACTGAAATTCTTGATGGTGATTCCTTTTTTCTCCAAGTTCTGATCCAGATTTATAAATCAGTGTTATTTACATTCAGTTTCAATATGCATATACATATAGGCCATGACTTTGGGCTTGTATAGTACAAAGATTATTTAAAGCTAAGAAAAAACATATATGAAATCTGACAAATCAGTTCATCTGAATGATGCAAATAGCTCACAAAACAGAAAAAAACCAACACAACAACAATCATGCTTGGACAATTATAAGGTTGCAAAAAAACCTTCTGGTTTATTTTATTTGTACACATCCTAACACTTGAGATATCTCCCCTGAGGTTTTGGGTTTTTTCTCCTTCTGAATATATACATTTTTATATTTGTTTGGTTAGCTAGACGGAGGCTTCAGACCAAGGAATTGGAAGTTGCAGCCTTTAGACAGCCATTGCTTTATTCTTCTGTCATAAAAAGGATCCTAAGTAAAGAACACCAGCGGTGACTTGAATTGCTTCTGGGCATTTTTTTGTTCTTGTGATCTGAAGTCCACTTACTGTGTTTTCTGTTATTTGGAGGTCACCAAACTTTGATCACTAGGGGGTAGTGTGGGGCTTTTCCTTGATCTCAGGCGCCACTCTCTTCAGCCTGATGGCTTTTTTTCCCGAATGTTTATGTGAAAAGCTTACACTAAATATCCTATATCTATGAATGTATCTGTGTATAACATCCAGAAATTCCTGGATTCTAAAACCAAACCACGCTACCAATGGAGATTAAATGTGAGGCTTTCCATTCATTTTATTGCAAACTTCCCAGTATTCCCCAGCAGGAGCCAGATACGCAAGTGTCTGTTAGTCCTCTTCATTTTCCCTCTTCTCCCACAACACATGAATATACACATGCACCTAAAAAAAAAAAAAAAAATAATAATTTAAAAATTCACGCATATACTTACATTTTTTTGCCCCACTGACAATACACTAACAGATTTAGAATACTGTGAAAAGTGTGACCTTGTACCCCATATTAATATTTAATCAAGTGCTCACCATACATTGCAAGTTAGTCTCAGAAAATTAATTAGCCCAAAAGATGCTTGTCCTTTAAAGGCACTGTAATCCCTTTTGAAAATGTAAATGAGATAATCCTTTGGTGAGTGCAAGCAACTGCTCATTTTATTCAAAGTGTGAGGTTTTCAGGGTGTTGCTAGAAACCTGTCTTACGTCATTTGAGTTTATTGGTTATAAATTCACTCTCCAAAGGATTTACGGCGGGGGGGGGGGGGGGGGGGGGGAAGTGAGACAACTTGCTCCTCCTTCTTTCAGACCAGCCCTTCTTTCCCTTGCATAAATCTGAGCATGACCTCAGAAGGAAATGGAAAAAACCCATTGGGGACCCTTCCTTTTCCATTCTTCTTAATTGGTTCCCTAGTTATCAGGAGACTGAAAGGCATTCTTGAGATCAACAAAGGTCTATCACTATTTGAACATACTGTGAAGAAAACAATTCATGAAAAAAAAGAATTTTGAAAGTACAGATAACTACATTCGTTATTCCTTCCACCTACTATCCTCTTGCCTTAATTTTGGGCTGTTACAGGCTAGATAACCCAGTTTGTCTGTGATAAAAATTTAAAGCTAGAAATTTGCTCTCTCTAGGCTATTATGAAAGGTTTTTTTGACCACTACTTAAAATATTTTCTTGCTTAGAAATTGCCCTACTCCTGGTTTTAAAATTCTGTTCAGTCTAGCTTCTTCTTCCCAGCATTCTCTTCAAGTGCGTCAGTGCCTGAGCAAGTACAGAATAGATTGAAACAAAAACAAAACAGAACAAACAAAACCCCAAAACTGCACAAAACCAAGAACAACCCCAAAAATTCTGACAGCTTTTTTGTCTCTTAATAAATGGTATATCATCTTCCTACAAACCTGTATGTTTCCTAACGAACTGTCTACTGAGGACATAGTCTAAAATTAGCCCCATAGATAACTATTCTCCCTATTGAGTATTCTGCTAATTCTTCCTGAATCTTTCTCCCCTTTTTTTCAGATACATAGAGAGATAAAAGTTCTAAAACACTTTGAGGACTCATTTCCACAAACCTCTCTGAAGACCGAATACTCTTGCTCACAGGAGTAACTCCACCAAAGTAAGAGATGATAACAAGATTGCAGATTTGTATGTGAGAATTTTCATCTAGAAAGCTGCTACATGAAAAATCGGAATAAAAGCATTTGAATTTGAGCTGTGATAGAAAACCTCTTCACTGTACTTTAAACCCTTTGCTCCCAGTGTACTCCATATTTGTTCTGCTTGTTAACATGGACAGGTGATTTGCAATAGCTCAAGGTTTACATGTAAGAGCTAAGCCTGGGAGCATAGTTTCTTTATTCTGTGATATTGGGAGTGTTTCTTCAACATTTGAGTATGCTCTAATTTTCAGAATCAAAGTTATACCATGCTTAGTTGAGTCTGTGTCTGTAAATGGATGTCTTTCTAGCAGTCTTTCCTTGGATTCTGTGTCTTTTCTCTTCATAAGAAGGGATAAATATGGTCATGCTTCATGTTTCATAGGAAAGGAATTATTTTTGGTGTTTTTTTCTTTGTTGTATAAATAGAAAGTCAGGAGAGCTTCTGTAGAAAAGAGCTCCTTCTACTTTAACAAATGCATAAAGAATTTCTCATTGACAATCCTATTACAGTATCTAAACACAGTTACTGTATTTTGGTCCAAAGCCTTATCAGTGAACCTTCCTGAAAACCTCTGAAATAGCATCTGTTTCTCACTTTTCTTCTATTTCAAAAGCATAACTAAGAAATTCGAAAAAGAAAGTTGATTTAAAGCAAAAATAATAGCTAGTGATCAAATAAGAACTTTCAACTTTCTGCCCTTTTTTTTTCTGTGACATATCACATTCTCAGATCCTTCTTCACTGTTCTGGCTAACTTATTCTGTGTCGGCTTCAGCTTTTAAGCCTCTCTAATTCACTGATTACCAAGCATACAAGATTATGTATAGTGGTTTTGTGTAGTGGACATTTGTCTACTAGGGACTTGTGGAGTAGAAAATGTCAACCTGAACTTAAAACCAACAACCTAAAGCTATAAGCTAAGTGCACTTTCATCTGAACCACACAGCACTTGCAAGTGTTTCCAAAGGACAGAAGTATTAGTTGTCTTTTACAGCACTCAGCTGCATGTTTGGCAACAGGGAACCATCTACCCCCGGTACGTGGAGGCACAGTGAGAAATTCACGTTGTGCTACTTTTAGTGGTTTATCTTGTCTGCGCTCCCCAACCCACTTTCTGCAGTTGGAGAGGATCTTGATAAAAGGCAGCAAATCTGACACTGTCATATCAATGTTCTCCCCAAGGAGTTTACACACTGGTATAAAATCACTGGAAAGCAATCACCAAGCAGCCAGGTTACAGCTTTGGACAATCAGTGTCTAAATCCATAGAGCAATTTGAGTTACTTACACCCTCTTCTTCCCCACCTTTTTGACCTGCTTCCCCCTTGTGCTGTGAACAGAAATGTTTTTTGGTTTGTTTTTTTTCCTGCTATTAGACTTCTGTGAACTGCGCTGCACGGGAAGTGATGTGAGGTCACAGGATGAGAGGTTCACCTCCAAATAGCTCCATGCAATCTGATGTGACATATACATTTAAAAATCACTTCCAGGGATTTTTTTTTTTTCCAGCAAGAAGGAATACACTCCAGATGGCACGAACTCCAGCCAGCTTTTGTTGAATATCCAAAAAACCTCTGTGAACATCAGAACACATTCAATCCTGACACAGACAGTGGTGAAAACAAATCTTTTATTTTTACTGTTTGCCAGATTTTATCCTGCTTTAAATCTCTTGGGTTTGTCCTTTTCAGGATCATATGGAATTCTTTTGCCTTGCTGTCTCTTGCTTAAATGTCTGTGATACTACATTGGTTGCTCATTAGCTGCATAATACACCAGTGTATGTGAAAATAATAAGGGAAGGAATGAAGAAAAGAGAAAATTGATGAAGCAAGAAGAGGCTGAGGTGATTATGAATTCTTGGGACAAGTTTTCAGGCAATTTAATACAGTTTTGCTGACGCTACTGGAGAGCTTTCTAAGAGTTCTGTCAGGAAAAGACTTGCCACAATACAAGTTCATTCTCTACAAGGCTGTCACTTTATCTCGGAGCTGAAGGTTTGACTTGGGTCACAGTTACACAATACTTTTTTGCATAATGAATGAAGTGACCCTGCCCCACGACCTTGGCAGTGCTTTCCAGGTTCTGCACCAGCATGTGTCAGCTTATTTCTCTTGTGCCTATGCAACTGGCCTTAAGGTTGCTCTAGAAAGTATGTTGGTAATAATGCACATTAATTTAGTAACCCAGAAAGGTGCTGAAATTAATAAGGACTATGAAGCACTCTATGTCATCAATGCTTTCCTAAGTTTCAATCATCTAGCTCTGTATTGGCATTTTTTTTCTTACTGGGTACTCTGTTTTATACTTCAGGGTCTCATAATCATTACATTAGGCAACATGCCACACAAAATCCAGCTCTATGTAACCTGTTTATTTTGATTCTAAATTCCTTAGCTTTCAAAAAATAGCTTCTAGCAAATCAGCTCCTATCAGAATCTAAAGATTTTAACAATGGATATCTTCCAGCTGCTATTTCTCTCATAGAAGTATAGGGTGGGTTTTTCTGTAACTTTGCACAAGCAAATATTACCTGTCCTCAACTGAGCTATCAGTTACAGTTCAGATATTGAAACTGGTAGCTAAAAAGTGAATGAAAATATTTTATGCATGTTAACACACACTTTGTGTTCCACAGCCCTATAATATGTTCCTTTGAAAATTATCTTTCCATAAGCAACTTAACCCTCATTATTTTCAATCCACTTTGCAGTCAAACTCTCCAATTCCATCTTCAAGCAGCTGAACACAAGTCTTGTAAAATGTTAAGAACTTCTAAGAAACATCTGGTCATTTTCACACTTGTCTAAACAAAATTATCTGTTAAAAGCTGGTCACTTTGTTGCTATTACTGCAAAAGCCAGGAATTGTATTTGTGGTAGTAGCTTAGATTGTAATGATGGTCTGAATATGCCCATTAGCGCTTGAACAGCAATTATGGACAGCAAGAAGAGATGTTACTGGTCCTTTCAGCTTGTATGGGGAAAAGCAGTAATTTTAACAGAATGAAACATCCATCCAGAAAACTGTTGGAGTTTGCTTCCAGTGTCTGTACTGCTTGCTGGCTACTTGCAGTGAGAAGAGAGCTTTTGCGATGTTATCAGTGGCATAGTGTGAGCGTTGTGGTATGGGATGAGGTTTTGTTTTGCTGGGTTACTGGCAGACTGCCTCTGTATTGCGTGGACTCAGCTGGGTGGTAGCCTGCCCTTTCAAACCATATGCATGCAAAAGCCTATTCAGAGTGCATTTTACAATTTTTCCTATATAAATTAAACCTGTTATGGGTATATAGTGCATGATGAATACATGAAGGCAGATGTATAATTTATGCCTCATCTATTTGCACACTTTTCACTGTAGAAAATATGAAATGTGATACAGGAAACAAGATCGCTCTCTTAGGTAGATGTCCTCCAAAAATTCTTGATCTTAGCTCCAGTTCTTCTAATGTGATTCTTCTTTCAAAATTAATATTCAGTGTCAGAAAGATCATGAATTTGCTGATAGCACAGATATAAGTCATCTCAGAATATAAACCCTTTAACTGACAAAGTGATCAACAGTAAGGTTATTGTCACTGCACTGGGTATAGGTGCACAGGTGTTTACAGTGGGGGGGCTGCAGGCATGGCTTCACAGAATAACAGAATCACAGAATTTCAGGGGCTGGAAGGGACCTCAAAAGATCACCTAGTCCAACTCCCCTGCCAGAGCAGGATCACCTACACCAGATTACACAGGAATGCATCCAGGGGAGTTTTGACTATCTCCAGAGAGGGAGAATCCACAGCCTCCCTGGGCAGCCTGTTCCAGTGCTCTGTCACCCTCACAGTGAAAAAAAATTTCCTCATATTTACATGAAAATTCCTATGCCTCAACTTCCACCATTGCCCCTTGTCATTGGGCACCACTGAGAAGAGCCTGGCTCCATCTGCTGAGGACTCACCCTTTACATATTTATAAACATTGATCAGGCCATCTCTTGGTCTCCTCTAAGCTAAAGAGCCCCAGCTCCCTCTGTCTCCTCGTACAGGAGATGTTCATTCCCTTAATCAACCTCATGGCTCTGCACTGGACTCTTTCAAGTAGCTCACTGTCTTTCTTGAACTGAGGGGCCCAGAGCTGGACACAATATTCCAGATGTGGCCTCATCAGTGCAGAATAGAGGGGGAAGATCTCTCAACCTACTGATCACACCCCTTCTAATCCACCCCAGAATGCCATTGGCCTTCCTGGCCACAAGAGCACATTGCTGGCATCTGTATGGAGAGACTGGGGTTGCCCCATGCCCAGACACAGATATTTGCAGATAGCTCAAATTGACTCACCACAGGGCATGGCTGAGTTCTTCAGATAAGCCAAGATGGTTGTGCCTTGAGGAAAACAGATTTAAAAAATGGGAAAAAAATAATGGGTGGTTGTTGTTGTTGTTGTTGTTATTATTATTATTATTATTATTATTATTATTATTATTATTATTATTATTATTATTATTATTATTATTATTATTATTATTATAAATATCCAGTATCTTACATCTTTTAAAAAGATTGAGCAAGATCTGGTACCCAAAAGTAAGTGCTTGAGTAAATAATGAAGGCTTTAATAAAAGTACACAGAGAAGAAATTGCCTTGGTGTCATATTAAAATTCTCTCTTCCACTGCTGTTCAAATATTCTCAGGTTTCATATGGAATGACATGAGCCTTGCTGTTGAATTTATGGTACATTGACCATTATTTATTTCTTTAGGTAAGTATCCAATCTGTATTTTTAAGCTGGGGTTTACTTGTTGTTTGTGAGTTGCTCAGTACTGTATGTCACTAATATAAATTTCCTCATACAGAGAATGTCTATAGCAATAAACCCATTGCATACAATGAAGCCTATCATAAGCAGCTACATGAAAGACCAAAAAAGCCAAATAATCAATTGCTTAAGGGAAACAAGTTATTAATAAAACTGGAGAATAACTGTGCCATCAGTTTCTAAACATCTTGAGACACTTGTAGAGATCAGAGGCTGCTTTAAAGGTGATCTAGTTGTATTGAGCCACTATACATATTTTAACACTTTTCCTGGAGACTTACTGCGGTCCAGTGTGTTTTAATACTAGTAGGGATGCCCCTGGAATGACTTACATATCCATTTCTCATACACTTATACATGTCTGACAAGAACATCAGGATCAAACAGAGGATACCTGTGGTAACAGTAGTGTTACACTTAACTAAAACATCCTACAAAAAAGTGACCAGGGACTAGTGCAAATCTTAGATAAATCATTTACTTACTTATCTGGATCCATACCTTCTGTTCTGTTTTCTCATACATATGGTCCCTCACTGTGGTGATTTGGCCCTGGCCTAGGGCCCACATGGCCACCAAAAACTCTCTAACACTCCCCTTCTTAAATGGACAGGGGAGAGGGGAAAAATTTAACAAAAGCCAGTAATAAAATAGAAGCAATTTAATACCAAGAGTAAACAAAGGCAACAGACCATGCAGAAGAGAAAGCAGAGAGAGAGGTGTTATTCTCTACTTCCCACCAGTAGAACGATGATGGTTGGTCGCGGGAAGCAGGGCTCTTTAAACTTGGTGGTTCCTTAGGAGGATAGATGCCATGTGTGAATCCCCCAATCCTTCTTTCACTTCATTCATTTATCTGAGCTTAAATCACATGGCATGGAATACCCCTTTGGCCAGTCTGGGTCAGCTGGCTCAGCCATGTCACCTCCCAAGATCTTGCTCACCCCTCAGCATACTCTTGGATACTTATTCAACAGTAGCCAAAACACTGCTGTGTTATCAACTACTGCTGCAAAACACAGCACTAGAAGGATGCTTTGATGAGAATTAACTCCTGCTCAGCCAAACCCAATACACTCACACCATAGGCTAAAACAATAGGTATGTATTAGCAAAGTAAACCAGGGTAGAGTCCCCAGATCACATTTAATGATACATATTTTAAGATTAATTAATTGCCTCAGTTATCTAAAGACATTTCAAAGCATATGCTTTGCCTCCATTGGCTTTTTAGTTTGGATCAAAAGGATGCTTTTGAAGTGGATTTCCAGGTCTGCTCAGTTTACCATGCTGTGGTGCTCATCATCAGATGGGCTCAGTGCTCAAATTGCATTCAGCTTTGAGGAAATTATACTGGAAGATGTGTTTTGATCAATGCAGAACAGTCTGTGCTGGGCAGTCATTGCTGATATGTGTCTCCCTGGGGCTGGGAGACACTGGAGCTCCCCTAGAAGGTGGCAAGACAGGGCCTCACAAGCAGGTCCCATCCCCCAGTCAGGGAACAAGGCATGACAGGGAGAGCAGGCCCTAACACAGTGCAGAGGGGTGGACTGGAACTAATACCGCATGAAACCCACCAAGATCGCATAGTGCAACGAGAGTTTTACTGTAAGCTTCCTCAGGGCTTGCACCACACTACTTTCTTCTGTTTGATTGCACCACACAACTCACATGAGAATTTATCCTCTCTTTGCTGAACAAAGACACACTATAAAAGCTGTACCTAAAAGTGCCATTGTGCTTTCACCATGGGCAATGAAGAACAAGATGCCCTCCCTAATATAACTTAGATTAATTGCCTGAAATTTTCTTAAAGATTACTTTTTATTTCACTGCAAGTGCAAAGTAGGATGATTAGGTCAGACAGATCTCATACAGGGTGAAAAAAGAAGAGAAGAAGGAATCTTCACAGATTACCAGGAATGTGAATGCCCCAAACTAGCCTTAAGGTGGCTTCAGCCATCCATTTCCTCAAACAAAACATCTGATTTAATGATTAAGAAGGCTGTCTTCAAATGCCATTGACATAAAAACCATGTAGTCCTGTGACTCCTAAAGTTTTAGAACAAGCCAGCTGAGCCAAGCTCTGCCATTCTTAGACCATTATTTGTCTTTAGGGGAGTCACAAAGTTCACTACCTTTATATCTATACTTGAGATGTGAAAAAGAAGTTGAAGTATAGTTTGAAAATATAGCTGAGCCCACTTAATGCCTCTTTTACACACATTCCTTCACTGCTCACAGCACCTGAAGTGTCAGTTAGATACTAGATATAGGCTTCTTTGTAATGAAGGTACACATCCAGCATGTGTACCCCTACATTCAAAATAGTAGGTTGCTAAAATTCTTAATTTATTTTTACTGCCCATGTAGCCCACAATGTGTTAGATTTAGAAGTAGATGTCTAGTGTAGCCATATGAAGACAGGGAGAAGAAATTCTCCTTCTAAATTTCTGTGACTCATTTTAATAATCAACCCTGATTTTGATGAAAAAACATCATCATGTTTGTATTTACTTTGTTATATGTTAATGTCCTGGAAACTAATAACTTAGAGTTTCTGGAAGAGCAGGATCACAAATATCAGACACTGACATCATACGAAACATCAAACGGTAATGACCTTTTTAGATGATGTGTGCTTATCTGATGGGTGCTTACCCCATGGACCCTAGTGTCCTGAAACAATAATTATTTTCTTAGGGTTCTTGTGGTAGGTTGATCTTAGTTGGCTTCTGGTCTTCCAACCAGCCACTCTCTCTTCTGCTCCTGAACAAGATGGAAAAGTTTAAGATAGACAAGGAAATACTTCCTGATTAGCATCATGGGCAAAGTAGATTCAGCTTGAGGAAAATTAATTCAATTTATTGACAATTAAAACAGTTTTGAATAGTGACAAATGAAAAAAAAAACAAAACCACAACACCCAAACAACAACAACAAAAAAACAAACAAAAAACAAACAAACAAAAAACCCAAACAAACAAACAAACAAACAATGAGTTCCCCCCAGCTCAATTTCATTCTTCCATTCCCAACTGATCTGCCCATTTCCCTGCTTCCAAGCAGTGTAGGAGAAAAGGGGAATGGAGTTTGTTGTCTCTCTATAACAGTTTCTGTCATTCCTTCCTTCTCACACTTTTTTTTAACTCCAGTGTGGATGCTCCACCGAAGCTACAGCCCTTCCAGAGCAAGTCCAGCATGGGGTCAACTTCATGACCACATACTTCAGGACCTGCTTTGGTGTGGAGTCCTCCACAGACTGCACAGGAATACCTTCTCTGACTCTTGGGACACCTTGTCCACCTTCCTTCTTCTCTGAACTTGGTGTTTAACAGTTTCTCACTATTTCTTTTTTTCTGCACTGCTGTCTCTCACAACTGCTGTGCAGCATTTTGCACTTTCTTAAAGATGTTTTCCCAAAGGCAACACCAGTTTGGCTGACAGGCTCATCTGCATCCTGTAGTCAGTCTGTTTTGGAGCTGGCTGGAAGGAAGTGAGCTATTCCCAGAACTGCAACCAAGACTGATCAGAAAATCCACTCAATGGGTAAGAGATATAGAGGATCAGGTATGAAGTCTACACGTAACTTTTTATTATGCTTCCTTGGACATTTTTTTCTTGTGTGCATTCACTAATTAAATTTTATCAGAAGGACTTCAACATGTTTTATACTTGGCAATTTAAGTCCTTTGCATATGTCCTTTCATGTTATTTGCATAAGTCCTTTCATGTTATTATCATAAAAAGAGATAATGCAACTGAAATAGGCTTACTCATTGAATTCTGATGCAGTTCTATGGGTTAAGAAAGACATATATTTTTTATGTCTATTGCTTGGCTTTGGCCGCTTTCAACTATACTCTTAGACCTAGATCACCTGTAGCAAATTCACCTGTCAAGAATTTGACTGGCTACACAACAAACTTTCTTCTGTTGTCATTAGTATTTTTCCTATACCCCAACGCTGACTTTCAGCTTACAACAAATGTGCTCCTTTGTTGAATCTTTTATCTGCTAGTTTCCAAGTAACTTTTCATATGCAAATAGTCTTGCTGTGAGGGCAGGGACTGTATCACCTTTACATAACCAAAGATGTCATTTATTCTACTTCAGAATATTCAGAATTTCGATCATGAATGTCATTGTCTGATGCTCTGTTATTTGTATCCTCTTGATGACAACTTTTTGATAGTGGTGAGGTTATTGCCATCCATCTTCTTTCTCATCGCCTTTCACATTTCTGAATCTGCATATTACGTAGACATGGACACAACTTTTTAATTCAGGTCAACTAATAAGAGCTGCACTTCAGACTCATATAAGAAAGACAATAGTTTTCCAGAGCCAGCTAGCTCCTTTGCAGAAAAAAATTCAGCTGGTTACCCAGTTACCTAGCTGCAAAACATTTCATGCCTTTATAAAAGGCCATGACTCAATATAGCAAAAAAATGAAGTTTTTTACTATTACATTATTAAATATATCTTAAATATTAAACAATATACATTAAGAAGTAGTAGATTTATATATTTTTAAAGGATTATTTGGAATTATGATTTGAAGTACAATTTTTTAAATTAAATGGATTTGATATTTTCGTGTACAGTCAGTAGATGTTGAGATTGAAATTCATCTCTGTGCAGTTTAACCATTTGAAAGTTAGACATCTTGTTATGTAAGCTCCATAGTGCAGAAAGACAGCCAGTTCCAGAAGCTAATTAATACAGAGAAGAACATGTAGCGGATTACTCACTCTCTGGAGTTATCTGTCTTCAGTGACTGTAGAGAAAACTTAGACACTTCATCTTTGGATGAATCATGCATCTAATGCCAAGACTGGAGTGTGATAAAAAATTTCAGGTATTGCAACATGTCCCAACGAAGCTACATCTGGAAAACAGTCATCAAAAATGAGATCACTCAGGTGCACAGCTCAGAAGTAAAAAAAATCAGTTACTGTGATATCATGATTATCATTAAGGAATAGAATTAAATAGAATGGACATAGTTATCTTGGGATTGTTTATGTTTATTTGCTTTCCTATGCCTGCTACCTTGCAGTAATCTGGCTACAATAGTAGATATCCTACAGATAGCTGATCCATTGGGAAAATATCAAAGATCTGACAATACACTACAACACTATTAGATTATTTATTCAAAGCTGAATTTTTCTATTACTGAATTACAAATTTAAATATATTGTTGGGTTTTTCCTAACATTAAAACATTGGACCTTATTCTCAGTGGATTTGGTAAGGAGAACAATGTTTTATAGCTTCAGACAAAATGTAGCAATTACAGCAAGGTGTAGTCCTTTGAGATAAACATTTGTAGCTGGTAGATTACCATGAAAGTAAGGGTATTTCAACAAAGCTCCTTCTCCTCCACACTCCATCACTTTCCATTACTAACAATCCATTGGCATGGCATGCATGGACAAAATTCCCTGCACACCAAGTGCTTGGGGATCTCATATCTGTTTGTTAAAGTAACGGTAGCATTTAATCAAAAGAAAAATCCATCCTACGTTAATAAATAATGTATACATCTAACGTTATAGTCAAGCAAGAAAATACAAATGGTCCCAGTAATTTGAGTCTGATGTTTGCCCTTTGTAAAAGTTTAGAAATACTACTGACTTATAAAGACAGCATGTTCATAATGTTACATTTAGGGCTCTATGGAGTCTAGGGCTTCCATTATGGACCTATATACAATTCAGAGATATAAAATTATCTCTGGGGCTTTAATGCGACTTATAGGCTTTCAGTTATGCAGGGATGTGTTTAACAATTCCACAATGTTAAACACTAAATACAGCTTCATAAGAATGGACAGGTGGGTGAAAAGGAGGTAAAGGTTTTCCTGAAGGGTGCCTGTTTCTTAAGGATTTGTCTATTCTAGACATTTTTTTCCAGTATGGTAGATCCAAAATATGATGGAAAACCACAACATTTGCAATGCTTTGCATCAAGCTATTGACATTTTATAACATAATGCATTTACTTTGTCATTTAACTGAGAAAGGATTT
The DNA here is from genome assembly GCF_014839835.1 of Dryobates pubescens. NCBI lineage: Eukaryota > Metazoa > Chordata > Aves > Piciformes > Picidae > Dryobates > Dryobates pubescens. Next base: position 25,718,320 of record NC_071618.1, on the reverse strand, counting down.
TACATATTGACTTTTTTCTAGATCTAGTCTTTTTGTAATAGATTTGGGGTATTTTCATAGCTTATTAAGAAGGAAAATAAGGACTACTGAAGTTTTCAGAATCAATGTTAACTTCCACCGATGCTAGTGGAAGTTGAGTGTTGACTTGAAAATTCTTTCCACAGTTTTTAGCACTTAATACATGCTTTCAAAAGGTAAACCCTCTTTCATTAAATTAATTTAAAGTATCTTTAAGCACATTAGAAGTTGATGGAAATAGTGCATTTGGTATAAATGGAGCCAGGATTTTTTCTTAATAGAAAAATAAGAAAAATATGAGTTTCTTTACTTGCTTATCCCAAACCATCTGTTGCTGTATGAGACTCCCTAGGCTATACAAGGGTTGATAGACATGACAACAGAAATCCACTGACACCTTGGAGTTTATTCATGTTGTCCTAGTGCATGTCCAAAGAAACATAGGCGCAAGGAAAGCAATGTCTCAGGGTGGAATTGTCTAACATTAGAACTCACCTATATTTAGATGACTTACAAAGTAGGTGGTGATACATGGGGGTTGGATGTAGATGATCCTTGAGGTCCCTTCCAACCCTAACAATTCTATGATTCTAGGATATATATGTCTAAGCTTCCTTGTAGTCAGAGATCTACACAGGTTTCAACTTTACCACCAAATGTATGTAGCACTGTAAAATACTGCATCTAGGCACCAGATGCTGCTCTAGAATTATGTAGGAGTTTTGCACATTCATTTTTAAGTGTCATCAAGGTCAGCCCCATGTAGAGATCTGTTGGGTAATATAGGCCACTTCACAGAATCACAGTCACAAAATCAGAGAATTCTAGGGGTTGAAAGGCACCTCTGAAGATCATTGAGTCCAGCCCCCATGCTAGGGCAGGATCAGCTAAATAGATCATATAGGAATATGTCCAGGCAGGCCTTGAAATCCTCCAGATATGGAGACTCCACTACCACTGCAATAGATAACTAATCCTGCCTCTGTTCACTCTACTCAAAGTGGCTACTCAAATTCTAAGACATCTAAATCTGATCATCTAAATACCTAAAGACGTTCATATATATTACATTTAAACAAATAAATACTTCCTTTTTTCTTTGTAAATTTTGCATGCCACAATGGCTGAAGCAATAGGGATTTTTGCCTCTGCTTCCTTGAACATCACCGTTTCCTTTCCTTATGTTGATGCTGGAATACAGCCTTACCGAGGATGAAGTCATAAAATTAATCTTTTTTATTTTGTCTCCAGCGACAGCCAAAACGTTGCTTAGATCCACTATTTGACATAATTAGTGATGATAGAATTAACACTAAAAGAGTGGTGAATACTATTTAATTAAATCTATGATCTGATTAAATTATCTGTGACTGAACGCACTACTAAACCATTCCAATATTCTTGAAACATGTTTGACATTCAAAGTAAAAGTGTAGTCCCTTTAGAAATACTGGTATTAATAAAATTTAAATTGGCCAAATTTTAGCTTCAGGAACATCACTCTTAGGTTTTACATGTGTGCAATAGTCGCAGGCATTATGAGATTAATATATGCAAGCTCAGCTCCCAAATATTCCAATTACTTCTGTAATCCTTAATAGGAGGACGGTTAAGTAAAACCAATCATCTCTAAATCTAAATCTTTTCTCCAGCAGTATCTCACCAATGTGCTGATAAGTTGCTGAAAAAGTATGTTGTTTCCACCTTCTGATGATATTAGTCAGTTAGAGGGTTGAAGGGCTCTGCAGAGGGACCTCAACCAACTGGACAGATGGGTGGAGTCCAATGGGATGGCATTCAACAAGTCCAAGTGCTGAGTGCTACACTTTGGCCACGGCAACCCCATGCAGAGCTACAGGCTGGGGTCAGAGTGGCTGGAGAGCTCCCAAACAGAGAGGGACCTGGGGCTACTGATTGACAGACACCTAAACATGAGCCAGCAGTGTGCCCAGGTGGCCAAGAAGGCCAATGGCATCTTGACCTGTATCAAGAACAGTGTGGCCAGCAGGAGCAGGAAAGTCATTGTGCCCCTCTACTCAGCACTGGTTAGGCCACATCTTGAGTCCTGTGTCCAGTTCTGGGCCCCTCAGTTTAAGAAGGACATCAAGACACTTGAACATGTCCAGAGAAGGGCAACAAGGCTGGTGAGAGGCCTTGAGCACAAGCCCTCTGAGGAGAGGCTGAGGGAGCTGGGATTGTTTAGCCTGGAGAAGAGGAGGCTCAGGGGTGACCACATTGCCCTCTACAACTACCTGAAAGGTAGTTGTAGCCAGGAAGGGGTTGGTCTCTTCTCCCAGGCAACCAGCCCCAGAACAAGGGGACACAGTCTCAAACTGCGCCAGGGGAAGTTTAGGCTCAAGGTAAGGAGAAAGTTCTTCACTGAGAGAGTCATTCATCATCGGAATGTGCTGCCCGGGGAGATGGTGGAGTCACCATCCCTGGAGGTGTTCAAGAGGGCATTGGATGTGGCACTTGGTGCCATGGTCTAGTCATGAGGTCTGTGGTGACAGGTTGGACTCAATGATCCTCGAGGTCTCTTCCAACCTTGGTGATACTGTGATACATTTACCAGAAAGCAAAATCTTTTTCATTCAGAGCACATTCAGTCCAGCAACTGATTGATCAGAATTTTAAAAAATGGTCTGATGGGTGAATTTGAGTTTTTCCCATTGTTACGTTTGCCAAGAATACCATGACATTTGAAGATCACTCATTCTGTGAATGTTGCATTTATTTCAACTGTATTCTACAGAGCTTCTCTTGCCTGCTTGCTCTGTGTATTGTTTTACAATATATACATGCTTGTCTTTGTCAGTCTGTATGCAGCCATCATTGGAAACACGTGAAAGTAGTGATATTGCTGATAAGTCATTTTCATTCAATATATTGCCTCTCTTATTTATATCTTGAAAAAAAATTGCTCTTCAGGCATTAGTAACAATCGTATGTTATTGGTATTACTGTCTATGTCTTCCTCAGTACTTTTCAGCAGTGAAAGTGAAAAACCTGTGGGATGAATCCAAAATTCAGGTTGTGGTAATTCAGTGCACTTCAATTTTTACAAGAGTAAAAAAATTTAATAAAGCTACAGTACAGATGGTGAAATAGTATTCCTTTCCAGTAGCAGGAAATCAGATAACTCTTAGAAATATCTTGCTAACAATACAGTGCTTAATGGAGCTTACCTCTGTGTATAAATCTCCATCTCCTGTTATACATAGTTATATTTATAATACTTTCCTGGTTTTATTCTAATTTACAACCCATTTAGGAGTAGAAAACATAGCTATGGGGTCACATATTTTTGTGTTTAGTCTTATTAATTATTGTTATTCTGTTATGCCTTAGAAAATTAATCAAGTTTTAAGAATATAGAATTAAAAATTCTCCTCTAGTCCCATTCAGAATGACAATATTATATGGAAATATGTTGAGGTATGTGTACTTTTCCATTTTCATTACAAACCAGCAAAGATCTATGTGTAACTCTGCTGCCCTCCTTTTGGCAGAACTATGTATCTTATAATGCATTAGATACTTTCTTCCTTTCTTTCCTTCTTCCTTTCTTTCCTTCTTCCTTTCTTTCTTTCTTTCTTTTTCTTTCTTTCTTTTTCTTTCTTTCTTTTTCTTCCTTCCTTCCTTCCTTCCTTCCTTCCTTCCTTCCTTCCTTCCTTCCTTCCTTCCTTCCTTCCTTCCTTCCTTCCTTCCTTCCTCTCTTTCTTTCTGTTTTGTGACTCTGATAATTAAATGGACCATCTTCTCATTAAATGGACATCCAAAATATTCCTGTTTTTGAAGACAGAGAATCTGCTAATTCTGCTTCATACACAGAGCATTCATAATTACTTCATTAACAAAGGACAAGATCAAACCTATATGCACTAAATATTGAAATTTTAAATACGAAATGCTTAGTCATTCTAGACTTTCTAGTTCAGAGCTTCTGAAGCTTCCAGAGGGAAGAAATGTGCAACAAAAACTAGGAATGTAAATCAGGAAAATGTGAAGTAAATGTGATTACAAATGTGATCCTGAGAGCACTCCATCTAGTACTTACAAAATCAGAAATGTATCCTTCTTTAATTCCTTACTTATCTGGGTTTCTTACCAAAATCTCAGTGAATATCTGCTTCACAAAAGTGGATTAACTTGCTGTCTCCAGAAAGAACAGTGAAATACATATTCTTTTCACCTAAAGTCTTCAGATTCCTAATCAAAAATCCTAATTTTTGGAATTACTTTGCAAATTTTAATAAGAGGATGCTACCAGCCTTATATGGGACAACAACTATGCATCTATTATATTCCCTTGGATTTTTTTAGCATCCCCGTGATAATTCATTATGTGCAAAATGATTTCAGTGCTTTCCCCCATAGTAAGTGACAGCACTCTGTGTACCTCAGTATTTTAGCACACTTATGCCATTCAGTTCTAAGAAATGTAAGCAGTCTTTATGTATATACATATAAAAAAAAATTCAATTAAGCATTGTGTCCCATTTTTCAGCACAAATATTACCTTCCAGCCATAAGGAATAAATATCTTTATAGCTATGAAAATACCCAAGTTAATTCAAGTCATTCATACTGTTGTAATCCTTGTCCCTATGATACAAAATGTACTCCCTTGGCATTTATTCTATAATGCTGATAAAAGATAAAGAATATCCCCTTACAACATTTCTAATATCTATGAAGACACATCTTGGGTTTATTCAAGTCTTTTTTTTCCCCCTAATATAGCAAAAAATCCATCATGAATTTGAATGAGAAAGGTGTCAATTTAATATGTGTAAATTAATGTGTGGGTCATCTTAGTAAGAATCAGAAAAATGTCTTGTTTCCTACCCATCTAGGCTTGTTTCCTACACACCTAGGTAGCATATGTCAGTTGCAAATGAATTTAGTTTGAATATATTTTGATAAAATGCAATCTTTGGTATTCTGAAGTTTTCCTTGTGCTTGAAAGGATACATGAGCCATTGTTTCCTACGACATGCAAAAACCATAAATTGCAATATTGAGGCTGGGATGGATGCAAAGGTGTAGAAAGGAAGTCAGGTATGTCAAAGAGGGAAAACAAACTGAGAAAATTCCAAAGTAAAATAATGCAAAATATGGGGGTAAAGAAAGGCCAGATCTTCAAGAAGAACCAGAGATAGATGGTATTAGAGATGCCCAATGATTCACACAAGGTGAAGAGGGAAATGTGTTCAACATACTTTATACGGAGAGGAATGGTACCACTTCTCTCCATTCTCCACAGTAGGGTGGTTGAACTGCACACATACATATAAATGTATATATGCATTCAGTTATGATAGAGTTCAATCTGTATTTCTGAAGCTGGCATAATAACGGAAAGCTCCTGGTTTCAAGAACTTTTGAATGGGCAGTGCATAGCTTTGCAATACTCATGGAAGATCAGAAAGTGAAAAACAAAGTAGTTCTTCAAAGAAGATTGCTTCCAACAGCTACACATCCAGTCAATAAACAGAAACAGGTCACAGGATCTCTGTCCAGTTCAGGCTGAAAGCAGCTTCTGCTAACTTGAGTGGAATTTGGCCCATCTAAACTCCATCTTGTGTAGCTGTAATAGAGCATGAAGCACAATATTATTGCAACATTTCATAATAAATGAAAAAAGTTAATAAAAATGACCTGATAGAGGAATATCCATTGTAGCTATATATTACATAAAGATTACCCAAAAAAAGAATAATTACATTTAACTGTCCTGATTAGTGTAAAAACAAGAGGATCCTCTCAATGATATAAAAAGACTTATGACTGAAATGGAGATATTTCCGGAGGGCAGACTTCAGGTTGCTCAAGGAAATAATTCAGAGGGTTCCTTGGGAGAAAGCCCTTAAAAATAAAGGGGTCCAGGAGGGCTGGACCTGCTTCAAGAAAGAACTGATGGAGGCGCAGGAACAGGCTGTGCCAATGTGCCGGAAGATGAGCCGCTGGGGCAGACGGCCAGCCTGGTTGTGTAATGAACTTTTAATAGAACTAAGGGGAAAAAAAGAGGGTGTATCACCTTTGGAAGAAAGGTGAGGCAACCCATGGAATGTTTAAGGATGTTGCTAGGTCATGTAGGAAGAAAATCAGGGAGGCAAAAGCACATTTGGAGCTTAAACTGGCCTCTGCTGTGAAGGACAACAAAAAGTCCTTCTATAAATATATTAATAGCAAGAGGAAGGGCAGGGACAACCTCCACTCCTTGGTTGACATGGAGGGAAATGTTGTACCACAGGATGAGGAAAAGGCAGAGGTACTTAACACCTTCTTTGCCTCAGATTTTACTAACAGGACAGAACGTCTACCAGACAGCTGGCCTGCAGAGCTGGCAGAAGGAGCCAGGGAGCTGCATAGTTTCCCTGTGTTCCATGAGCAAGTGATTGGAGCTCTCCTCAGCAGCTTGGATCCCCACAAATCCATGGGACCAGATGGGATCCATCCTAGGGTGCTGAGAGAGCTGACAGATGAGCTGGCCAAGCTGCTTTCCATCATTTTTCATCAGTCCTGGCTCACTGGTGAGATCCCAGATGACTGGAAGCTGGCCAACGTGGTACCCATCCACAAGAAGGGCCGGTTGGATGAGCCAGGGAATTACAGGCCTGTCAACCTGACCTCAGTGCCAGGAAAGATTATGGAACAGGTCATCCTGAGTGCAATCACACAACACTTAGAGGATGGCCAAGGGATCAGGCCCAGCCAGCATGGGTTGCCTGACCAACCTGATCTCCTTCTATGATCAGGTGAGCCGCCTGGTGGATGTGGGGAGGCCTGTGGATGTAGTCTACCTGGACCTGAGCAAGACCTTTGACACCGTTCCCCATAGCAAACTCCCGGCCAAGATGTCAGCCCATGGCTTGGATGGGAGCACACTGCATTGGGTTAGGAACTGGCTGGAGGGCCGAGCCCAGAGAGTGGTGGTGAATGGTGCCACATCCAGCTGGTGGCCAGTCACTAGTGGTGTGCCCCAGGGATCAGTACTGGGCCCCACGCTCTTTAACATCTTTATTGATGATCTGGATGAGGGCATCGAGTCCATCATCAGTAAATTTGCTGACAACACCAAGCTGGGGGCAGGAGTTGATCTGCTGGAGGGTAGAGAGGCTTTGCAGAGGGACCTCAATAGGCTGGACAGATGGGCAGAGTCCAATGGCATGAGATTTAACACATCCAAGTGCCGGGTTCTGCACATTGGTCACAACAACCCCATGCAGAGCTACAGGCTGGGGTCAGAGTGGCTGGAGAGTGGCCAGGCAGAGCGGGACCAAGGGGTGCTGGTCGACGGTAGACTGAACATGAGCCTGCAGTGTGCCCAGGCAGCCAAGAGGGCCAATGGCATCCTGGCCTGCATCAGGAACAGTGTGGCCAGCAGGAGCAGAGAGGTCATTCTGCCCCTGTACACTGCACTGGTTAGGCCTCACCTCGAGTACTGCGTCCAGTTCTGGGCCCTTCAGTTTAGGAAGGATGTTGACTGGCTGGAACGAGTCCAGAGAAGAGCAACAAAGTTGGTGAGGGGTTTGGAGCACAAGCCCTATGAGGAGAGGCTGAGGGAGCTGGAGTTGCTTAGCCTGGAGAAGAGGAGACTCAGGGGTGACCTTATTACTCTCTACAACTACCTGAAGGGAGGTTGTAGACAGACGGATGTCTTCCTCCAGGCAGCCAGCACCAGAACAAGAGGACATAGTCTCAGGCTGCATCAGGGGAGGTTCAGGCTGGATGTTAGGAAAAAGTTCTACACAGAAAGAGTGATTGCCCATTGGAATGGGCTGCCTGGGGAGGTGGTGGAGTCACCGTCATTGGAGGTTTTCAGGAGAAGACTTGATGGGGTGCTTGGTGCCATGGGTTAGTTGTTTGGGTGGTGTTGGATTGGTTGATGGGTTGGACGCAATGATCTTGAAGGTCTCTTCCAACCTGGTTTATTCTATGTATTCTATGTATTCTAACTACCTGAAGGGAGGTTGTAGACAGGCAGAGGTTGGTCTCTTCTCCCAGGCAACCAGCACCAGAACAAGAAGACACAGTCTCAGGCTGTGCCAGGGGAGGTTTAGGCTGGAGGTTAGGAGGAAGTTCTACACAGAGAGAGTGATTGCCCATGGGAATGGGCTGCCCGAGGAGGTGGTGGAGTCACCATCAGTGGAGGTGTTCAGGAGGAGACTTGATAGGGTGCTTGGTTGCATGGTTTAGTTGATTAGGTGGTGTTGGATGACAGGTTGGACATGATGATCTTGAAGGTCTCTTCCAAGCTATTCTATTCTATTCTATTCTATTCTATTCTATTCTATTCTATTCTATTCTATTTGAAGAAGAATTGTTATACACCCTAAAGAAATTAAAACAATTTTTGTAATGGTTATAGCACATCAGTGATATTTTCCTGATTTGGAAAAATGATTGTAACTCACTGGAAAGGTTTATTATGGAGCTGAATAATTTATATCTCACTATTACATTTGATGGAAAGCAGAGTCAGAAGATTGTTAACTATCCTGATGTAAGTCAGGCATTGATTTGATCCCAGTGACAATGGAGCACATTTTCATTTTATGCAGATGACATCAAAATATTCACTCAAAAAATAATCTGAATTTTACAATAAAAACCTTCAAAATAGGAGAAAAATATTATATAATAGTTGCATTAACACAAGATATGATCATACTCATCAAAGAACTTGTTCTTTGCCCATAACATCCCTGACAAATCACCTCTGCCTTAGCATTATGGCAATATAAATATAAAATAATGTGAGTACTAGAAGTAGTCCTTTAGGCACCACAATGATTTCGCAACCTCATTTCACAGAATTTCATTTCAAGGAACCAGGGCAACCCAAAACTGAAGAAAGGTACTCTGGGAACAATGTGTTTAGCACAGCCAGAAGGTCTACAGCCCTGTACAACTAGGGAAACCAGTATAAACTAGTAATGAGTGGTATTTCTCAAGAGTCCATACTGGCTTAAATACAATTTAATAACTTCATCAATGACATAGTGGGATTGAGTGTACCCTCAATGAAACTGCTAGTGACACCAAGCTTAGTGGTGCACTGGAGGGATGGGATGGCATGCAGAGGGACCTTAACAGGCTTGAGAAGTGGGCCCCTGTGAACCTCATGAAGTTCAACAAGGCCAAGGGCAAGGTTCTACACCTGGATCAGGTCAACCCCTGGTATCAATAAAAGCTGAGGGATGAAGGGATTGTGGTCAGCCCTGTGGAGAAGGCCTTGGGAATACTGGTGGATGAAAAAATCAGTCATTATGGAAAGCCAGCTGTATCTTGGGCTTCACAAAAAGAAATGTGGTGCGGGTATGGGAGGTGATACTCCCCTCTGCTCCACTCTTTTGAGACCTCACCTGAAGTCCTGCATCCAACCTCAGAGTCTGCAGTACAAGAAAGACGTGGACTTGTTATTGCAAGTCCAGAGGAGGGCCACAAAAATGATCAGAGAGCTGGAACATCTCTTCTGTGAAGAAAAGCTGAGGCAGTCAGGGTTGTTCAGCATGGAAAACAGAAGGCTGCAGGGGAGAAGTTTTTACAGTCTTTCAATATTTAAAGGTCATTTATACAAAAGATGAAGATACACTTTTTACCAAGGCCTGTAGTGACAGAACAAGGTGTGATAGTTTTAAACTGAAAGAGGGTAGGTTTAGGTTGAACATAAGGAAGAAATTTTTAATGATGAAAATGGAGAGACACTGGAACAGGTTGCCCAGAGAATTTCTGGATGTGTCATCACTGGAAGTATTCAAGGTCAGGCTGGATGGAAGCTTTAAGCAACATGATCTAGTGAGAGATGTCCACGTTCATGGCAGAGGTATTGAACTAGAAGATCTTTAAAGGTTCTTTCCAATACAGTTCTATGACTCTGTCATCCCTTTGTCTGAACAGATCCCTGTGGAGTCTTTGGTAGACAGTTTCTTTTATTATCAGAATCATTATCGGAAAGTAGTCCCTTAGGGTACAGTTCACATTGGAGATTCCAATTTGAACCCTCTTGGGCCACTGTGGGTGAAAATCTGTCACATTCATCAGTGATCAACAGACAAGATAACCCAAAGGGATTTGCTGACAGAAGTTAACTGGTTTGTTAGATATTTTCATTTTTGTAAACATCTGTTAATAGGACTTAGAAAATATATATATATATATAAAAAAGCATATTTCATGCCTTAATACTGAATAGAAAAATGTACTTGCTGAAAGGCCAGTAGTTGCTTTTAAAAGGAATAAAAGACACTAAATATCTCTTGGTACACGGTAATGATGATAAAAGTAATTTCCCAAGTAGATCCCAACTGTGCTAAAGTGATTTCTTCTCCTAACCACAAGCAGTTTATAATACTACATTTAGACAAAAGTCACTTATCCAGTCCCTGTTTGCAGTCTTCTGCTAAAACAGATATCCCACCTTAGTAACTGTTACATACGTACTGAAGTGTACCTGTGTTACAGTTTATGCTGTGGAAAAAGCTGTGACTGCAAAAATCTGAATTTCTGAACATGAATTTTCACCTGGGAAGAATGACACCTTCCCACATGGAACAAAACATTTGCCTGGAAGGTAAATCTGACTTAAAATATTACTTAACATAGATAGGCACAGAGTGCTTACCACAGCCTGATAGTGGACGCATGGGTAACAGCTGCCATGGTGTATAAAGAAGCCTCCAGAAAACTCTTTAGGCTAAAAAAGCCACTCCCCTCCATCTTGACTCTCTGCAGAGGGAGCTGACTATAATTAAAATTGCAGCTATTCAGAGGAGGAAAACATGAATATGTCCATTGCTTGGGGTGTAGCACAGGGTGCACTTACTTGCACAGAATTTGGACCTCAGTCAGTTAATCCATTTGCTCTCACAGAGAATGATTCCCTTCCCACACTGCTTTTTGAGATTGCATAAGCTGCCTGAGCGCCAGCTAAAGCTGCAGATGGTCTCAGGTCCCCTGGGAATCATTTCACATCTAGCAAATTCACACAGGTATCTTGGGTACTTCAAGGTATCTGAAAAAGCACTGGATTTTTCCAGAAAAATGAGCCCTGAATGAAGCCTATGGTGATGACACTCAGCAGAAGGAATGAATTCATGTCCTTATTTTTGGATCCTGTAAGGAAACTGATGCAGCTTTCCTGTAAGAGACCAGACACAAGATGTCTCATGCTAGTTCTCAGTATGATGTGAGATTCAGAGTGCACTTGGGAGAGTTCTGTCACACACAGATTTAAAGCAGTCTTTACATTTGTACTCTTTTTAGGTGCAAGAGAGTTAATTTTCCTCGTAGCAGCTTGTGTGGTGCCTTCTTTTGGATTTCTGACCAAACAATGTTGATAACATGCTAATCAAAATTTTAACTATTGCTAAACAGTGTCCACAAGTGTCAAAGTCTTGTTGCTCTGACCCCTGAGCAAATAAATTGAGTGTGCATAAGAGGTTGGGAGGGGACTCAATTGGGCAGATGGCCCAAACTAACCAGAGATATTCCATGCTGTATAGTGCCATGCTCAGCAACAAAAATGGAGAGGATGAGGATTTGAGTAGATTAGCCATTCTTTGCTTGTGAACTGGATGGGCATCAGTCTTCTGTTTGGATGGTGGTGGGTTATTACTTCCTTGTGTATCGTTTCCTTTGTTTTCTGTCTTTCTCCTTCCACTTCTTCTTTCTCATGAAACTCTTCCCTTCTCTTTCTCTTCCCTTGTTTCACTTGTGATATGAGGTGCGGGAAATGAGTGAGCAGATCTGTGGTACTTAAATATCTGCCAGAATTAAACCACAACAACATCCATAACTGAAAATATTGTTTTGTCCAGTCTTCTGCCAGACTATCAGTGGTCTCCAGGTTTGTATTCTTTATGCATAAGACAGGGAAGAAGATCAGGAAATGTAATTATATCAATTGGCAAACAATTGGCAAACTCACCAGTTATGTGCTTGAGGCCACACTCTGAAAAGTAGTCACACTGTCTCTTGCCCAAATTAATCTTTGTTTTCTGGCATTTACTTTCAGCTATACTGCTGAACATGTTCTAAATCACTCCACAACAGAAGAGTGCATGTTAGATGACAAAATGTGTTATGGACAGGTTCTCTTGGATTATGCTGTGTTAAGGCTCCAAGGCACTACACACTGGACTCTGTTGAAGGGTATGTTGTCATCAGTTTGGCTTTGTTCCATTCCTGGAAGCCCTTTTCAGCACTCCTCCCCCCTATATATTTTCCAGAGTGCCACTTACAGCTGCCTTTCAGCAAATGAAAAGCTGGATGGGTAAACAACACAGATGTGGTTGCAGTAGCTGCAGTGCAAGCCACCAAAACCCTTTGATCTTAAGGGATGTGAGCAGTGGTGACACGCCTACGGAGGCTGAGTATTTGGCAAAGGCCACCAGAAGTTACTGACTATAATCAAAATTTCCTGTTCAGTATGTTCTATCCCAGCAGTCCTGCCATTCATTTCTATCACTTTAATTGGAAATTATATTTTCCTGTTATTTAATGAGAGGCTTCTGAAATTATTACTCATCTGTAATTCATAAAAAAAATAAAAAAATGACTGAAATAAATTTCTTCCACAGATATGACCACAGGCCAGATTGTGCAATGAATTGAATAACCTGTGGTTTGGGCTGTAGATTACTGCATGACACAGCACACAGGCTGTGTAAGGAAACAGAAAATAAGACAAGGGTGGACTTCACACTCACCCACTGGACATCTCTATCCAGTGTAATACAGAATATACAGAATATACAGAATTAATAGGTTGGTAAAGACCTTCAAGATCATCCAACCCGTCACTCAGCATGAAATATCAAACTCATTTGAGATACGTGACAGCTGAGTATCCTAGACTTTGGATCTACTGAATCATGCCTAGGTTTACTGTGGATCCAGGCCTAAAGTAGGTAAGGTTTCTGGGTTGCAAATCTCAAACAGTGACAGGTGCTTCCTAAACAGTCTAGATTCTACAGATAGCCCTGTCTGCAGAATTTCCCCTTCTAGTTAAGTTGGTGCTTCTGTCTCTCAGTATAGGGATTTACACATAACCAGCCCAGATGAGTGCTAATTCTGAATCATATCAGAAGAGTCTAGGATCCTATAGTATGCTTAATTATTCTTATGCCCTTCCTAAGGTACCTGGATACCTCAAACAGTAATCCAGGCTGCACTTTGAGGCCAGGCTTTGAGAAATAAGGTGTAAAAACATCAAGCTGCATTATGCGTGTCTCTCTACCTGAAAGCAGCAATGGTTAATATCAGTTCAAATGGAATCAGGCAGCCCATTCAGTTTCTTTCTTGTCTTGAAATGCATTTTAATATATTGAAGCTTCTTGATCCAATATATACATCCTTGTGAGATCCAAACTGCCACTATTGACTAACATTGAAGGGTAATAAAAAATAGCCTTAGGAAGCTCTAATAAAATAATCACTTTTTGTATGTTGAGAGGATTGAGTTTATTTACATGCTGATACTCTGAGTAGAAGAGGACAACATGCAACAGAGTTGGACTGATGGAAGCAGCTGGCCCACAAAGAAAACATGACTGTTCCTTAAACAGAATGCACCTTATTAGCTATTTGTTTTACTGTTTTCCTTTACAATGCTAGTGTAGTAATTCTCATCAACATATATTTTCCACATCACCCATTTGGCATGTAATATGGTATCTGAGGGTGGCCAATATGCAGATGATTAACTAAAGAGTTGCCACTGAAAAGAACCTTCTGTTCAAAGGAAAGAAATGTGTCTTGGGTATAAAAATTACCAACTGAAAAGTTTTGTGCAGTTGACTTGACAGAATTATATAAAGCTAATCCCTCAAACAACAGTTACTTTTCTTGCTGTTTCCCCATCTCTTTCTCTTTCTAAATACTGTTTTCCCCATTGTTTAATATTTTTTACTGTTGCACCCAGAGGCTGCACCAAGATTGAGGGCTGCTGCATTAACAAAGGGAAAACAAATCCTAGAATGTCCATATCAGACAAGGTACTTTAATGAACAGCTGGACTGAAGTTTCAGGTGAATATTTCTCATTTAAAATAAAACAGAGAAGGGCAGAAAATATTTATATTTATGTTATTTTTTCATTACTTTCATTTTACTCTTCTTTTGTCTTACTATACTTCTCTTTATTTCCCTTAAACTTACACCTTTCCAATTATTAATGAGAGGTAGTTTCGAAGTTCAAGATGGGTGTCATATTTAACCAGTCCTCCAAATAAATCCAGCTCCACAAAGTATTTAGATTATTGGGGGTGGGTGGGTAGGGGGGTAGTTAGAAAATTTCAATGGAAAATATCAAATAAAAGATACCTGCTTGATAGGACTTGTCCCATAGTGCTTACAACCCCTGTGCTACAAGCTGGGGTCAGAGTGGCTGGAGAGTGGCCAGGCAGAGAGGGACCTGTAGGTACTGGTCGATGGTAGGCTAAACATGAGCCTGCAGTGTGCCCAGGCAGCCAAGAGGGCCAATGGCATCCTGGCCTGCATCAGGAACAGTGTGGCCAGCAGGAGCACGGAGGTCATTCTGTCCCTGTACACTGTACTGGTTAGGTCACACCTTGAGTACTGTGTCCAGTTCTGGGCCCCTCAGTTTAGGAAGGATGTTGACTTGCTGGAATGTGTCCAGAGAAGGGCAACGAAGTTGGTGAGGGGTTTGGAACACAAGCCCTATGAGGAGAGACTGGGGAAACTGGGGTTGCTTAGCCTGGAGAAGAGGAGACTCAGGGATGACCTTATTACTCTCTACAACTCCCTGAAGGGAGGTTGTAGACAAGCAGAGGTTGGTCTCTTCTCCCAGGAAACCAGCACCAGAACAAGAGGACACAGTCTCAAGCTGCACCAGGGGAGGTTTAGGCTGGATGTTAGGAAGAAGTTCTTTATAGAAAGATTGATTGCCCATTGGAATGGGCTGCCCAGGGAGGTGGTGGAGTCACCATCATTGGAGTGGTTTAGGAGGAGACTGGATAGGGTGCTTGGTTGCATGGTTTAGTTGATTACGTGGTGTTGGACGGTAGGTTGGATGTGATGATCTCGAAGGTCTCTTCCAACCTGGTCTATTCTATTCTATTCT